>NW_004443946.1:19673026-19679270 GCF_000243295.1 Trichechus manatus latirostris | reverse complement strand
CAAGGGGAATGCTTTCAAAGTCTCTCCATTCAGGATGATGTTGGCTATTGGTTTTGTATAAATGGCAGGCTTTCTTCTGGTAACTGTATCTCCCAAAACCCCATCCATGTGGTTCCTGTAGGGGCTTCCATGGTCACCCATGACTCTGTCCCCAAGACCAGTTGATTGGCTAAGAATTTGAGGCTAAATTTAAGTCAATCCAATCTATTCATTTCTTGGGATGTTTGGACTTGAGTGTCTCTCTGGTGATTAAAACTGTAAGATGTAAAACTCAGTGACTATTGCTGTATTGATCAGGATAGAATAAGGTATACTGTGGAAATGAATAAGTCCTGAAATGTTAGTGGCTTAATCCAATGCAAATTTATTTCTTTCTCATACAAAGTTTGATGGAGTTGGATCATTCTTCTGGGAAGCTCTCTTCCAAGTGGTGATTCAGGGATCTAAAAGGAGCTCTGGTGACAGTGGTTAAAAAGATCGACTGCTAACTGAAAGGTCGGCGGTTTGAAACCACCCATGGCTCTGTGGGAGAAAGAAGTGGCAGCCTGCTTCCACAGAGATTTACAGGCTTGGAAACCCTATGGAGTCACTATGAATCGAATTGACTTGACAGCAGTGGTTTTTGTTGTTTTTTTTTTTTAAAGATCCTTCTATCCTGAGGCTTCATTATCTTAAGAGTCTTTTGCTTCCAGCTGTGAGCGCAGAGGAGAGAAAGGGGACAGAGAAGGCACGTCAGCTCTGAATTTCCTTTCCCTAAAAGTGATGCACATCACTTTCACCACATTTCATCAGTCAGACTTCAGTCCATAGCCTGACTTAACTGGAGGGAGGCTGGGAGATGTCAT
This sequence comes from Trichechus manatus latirostris, assembly GCF_000243295.1. Taxonomy (NCBI): domain Eukaryota; kingdom Metazoa; phylum Chordata; class Mammalia; order Sirenia; family Trichechidae; genus Trichechus; species Trichechus manatus. The sequence continues at coordinate 19,678,425 of NW_004443946.1, read as the reverse complement.
CTCTCTGTGCGCTCAGAAAGGAGAGGAAAAAAACAAAGATTGGTGACAACTAGCAAACTAGTGGTGGAAAACTTGTTGTAGCCATGTTTTCCACTATGCAGAGGAAGTCAGTCTGTACTGAGAGAAGTGACCATAGGCAGGAGCAGAGATGAGAGACCGGGAAGAAGACCCTGATTAGTCTGTTCCTGAGGTTCAACTGCCTTCTCTGGGGCTTGGTTATCTTTTGAGATATCCCAGCATCCTTCCAATACATTCCTCCTTGTGTCTAGCTAATTTTGTATTACTTTTGGTCACTTACATTTAAAAGGGACGTGTCTAATACAATCTTGGTCTTGACTTTATAATGCTACTAATGCAGACTCTTCTTTCTTTCTTTCTCTTCCGTCCTCCCTCCCTCTCTCTCTTTCTTTTTTTTTTTTTTTAACTTTTTTCACTTGAACTACTATAAATCCAAAGCTCCCCATCTGGACTTCCTTATCTAGTTCAGGGGTCAACCAGCTAGCAAATATTTTCACTTTTGCGGACCATATGGTCTATGTGTGACTGCTCAACTCTGCCATGGTGGTATGAAAACAGCCATGGGTAGTACATAAGAAAATGAACATAGCTGTGTTCCAATAAAACTTTATTTTACAAAAACAGGTGGCAGGCTGGATTTGGCACACAGGCTCTAATTTACCTACACCTAGTCTAGCTGGTCTTTTGGATCTGAGCTTGGGATTCTTATTTCTCCCCATTCAACATAATCTAGTTAGCATCAACCCATCTTTCAAATCACTGGGGTATTTTTGAATCCTGATTCTGCTATTCAGCATAGCTGTTCTCCCTCCTGCCCTGTGTTAGCTCCACATTGAATGAGCTTTCAATATCTTAATGGTTCATCAGATGAACAGGTCCTTGAGTAGGTGGTAGGTGGTGACTATGCTGCCCCTCCTTGGAAATGACATGCTGAGGAGCCATGACTGTGATGTGTGGGTGCTTGATTAGAAGAACAATCACCAGGAGCACAGCCTCTGCCAACCTGGAGGCCAGTACCCAATCTCTCTGTTTCTCTGATTTTGGTTTCACGGAGGCAGGGAGGAAATCGGGCTCAGTAATTTGGAGGCTGCTGACCTTCCTGAAGAATTCCTTCACTCAGCACACATTGTTATTCAGTATGATGAACTCCCAGGCCAGACTATTATACTGCACCCTCCGAAAATCTCTGGGGGGCCTTCCCTGAGTTTAGAGCCACTGAATCCTGCTCTTAGGGCTGGGTGGACCTTAGCAAGGATTGAGTCCAGTACTCCTCATTATACAGATAAGAAAACTGAGAGGCTGAGAGAGGAGCAACTTGCTCAAAGGCGCAGAGGGCATCTGTGGAAGAGCCAGGCTGGAACTGGGGCCCTGCTTCTTCTTTTCCACATCCCCCCAGAAGGACCTGCCTTCCATGAACTTCCAGGCCATGAAGCCCTCAGATCCCTCCTCTCATACCAGCACCTTAGCCCAGTGGCAGAGAGAACAGGGAGCTGGAAGACCTTGTGTATTCCAAGACGTCTATCTGGGCCTCCTAGCTTGCCATTAACAGGAGCAGAAGGTCTAGTTTTTCTGGGAAGTCCTGTTTTTTTGACTGTCTTTCATAGGTGTGGCTCCAAAACAAAAAGCTTTACATTAGACAAAAACAAACTGTGAAGTGTATAGGCTGCTTTGTGAATTGCACCCCTTAAACCAGGTTTCTTCCTGTGAATTATCATTTTTATACCATACAGTTCATAAATCATTTATGATGTTTATAGCTTTGTTGTTGTTGTTAGGAGCAATCGAGTCAATTTTTGACTCATAATGACCCCCATGTAACAGAATACAACGGCTCCATAGGGTTTTCTAGGCTATAATCTTTATGGAAGCAGAACGCCAGGTATTTCTCTTGCAGAGCTGCTAAGTAGGTTCAACCACCAACCTCTCAGTTAGCAGCTAAGCACTTAACCCTTGCACCACCAGGGCTAAAAACAGACTGTGGACTTCCGTGCAACATGGCACTATAGACAGAAGCACCATGCCGTCCCTCCACAGCAAAGATCTGAAAAACTAAGTCAAACAGAAACACACATCAATCCTGAAACCCTAAGCATCAAATGAAGAGATAAAGAACTCAGCCAAGCACCGAATGGAATAAGAAACTGACTGAGAACAGAGCGTGAGGAGAGATACATGCAGAGGTCCCCTATCAGCTACTGCAGCATGGATCTGCCATCTTGGACATGGATCTGCCATCTTGGACTCATTGGAGATCAGTGAACGGGGGTATGAGTAAGCAGCTTCACAGAATTTCCAGCAGGAGACAGAACAACTGGTAACCAGCGTTATACACTTTCCCACCCCCCACCCTTCTTCACCCACACTCGGCCTCCTCTGCTTCTTGTGGCCACAGTCTCTTGGCCGGGAAGCACAGGCTTCACCCTGGTGTCACTTGGATTCTACCCGCCCGCACTGGCCGGCTCCCTCAATGCCATTTGTTCGCTACTGGTGTTACTTTTTTTTGCTTCTTTAGATTTCTTTCTTATGTCTTACCACCTCCTCCTCCTTTCTCTCAAATACCTGGCTCTGTGTGCCATCTTTGCTTCTTCCTGAAAGGCCGTGAAACACTGCTTGACTGTGAAACTGCTTACCGGCTCATGCTGCCATGCTGATGGGATCCCGGGGCTTTTTGTTTGTTTGTTTGCTTGTTTGTTCTGTTTTGATTTGTTTGTTTGTTTTCTTTTTCTTTTCTTGACTTGGGAGCCCCTTCTAGCCGGGCAGTACTGCGTGGCTTGGGAACTACTCCCTTACTCTGTGCAGATGCACAGTGACATTCCTGGGGGCATTTCTTTTTTCTTGGTTTTGTTGTTTTTGTTTTCATTTATTTGTTTTGTTTTCTTCTGTTTTTCCCTTTCTTCACTTCCAGTTTCTCGTCTCTCTATACTTACCTTCTCTTCCTGTCTCCTGAATACCTGGCACTGTGTGACACCTCTACCCCTTCTAGCCAGGCAGTACTTCATGGCCTGGGAGCAACTTCTCCAGTCCTAGCAGCTGCACTGGTGGGGTCCCTGAGGGCTTTTTTTCCTCTAATTTTTATTTATTCATTTTTTCTTTTAACTTTTTCTTTTTTTTCTTTTTGTTTTTCTCCATTTCTCAGTCTCTCATCTGTCCACTCCAACAGAAAGCTTCCTTAGTACTCTTTTTTGTTTATTTGTTTGTGTGTATGTTTTTGGCTCCTATTCCTCTCTCCTCTCTCTCCTCTTTGCCATACCCATCTTAGCTCCACACATCACAATCTCTCCCCTCCTTCCTGCTTACCTGCACCATGTATAAGTGGTGTCCCCCAGTCATTACAGCCAACAGCATTGGGTTCTCATAGTCTAGCTGCAAAACTTTCCTCCCATGCACTCAGGGACAGCCATCAGCCCCCTGCCTTTCTCAGCACGTGACCCCACTACTTCAGTCAGATACCTGTGCCTACACCAATCACCCATGCCTGTCTAGGACTATAGGTGACAGCCTGCACCACACACTTGGTGACCGACTACCTGGACACCTGAGCTGAATCCATACAAGAAAAGTAAACAGAGTCCTGGGCTCACATACTTAGTAAACAGATCTAACTACCTGGTGACAGGACGTTAGAGCTTCAAAGGCATCAATAATCAAACTAGCTCACACAAGCAGCCTATTCGGGCATATAAAAAAAAACAAGAAGCTAGAACACAATAAGTAAACATATAATAAATAAATATAATAACTTATTGATGGCTCAGAGGCAGCAGTCAATATCAAATCACATAAAGCGGCAGACCATGATGGCTTCAGCAAGCTCCCAAAATAAAGAATCAAGAAATTTTCCGGAGGAAGAGAATTTCATGGAATTACCAGAGGTAGAATACAAAAGATAAATATACAGAACTCTTCAAGAGATCAGGAAAGAGATCACACAAAACGCAGACCAAGCCAAGGAACACACAGACAAAGCAATAGAGGAACTTAAGAAGATTATACAAGAGCATAGTGACAAATTTAACAGGCTGCAAGAATCCACTGAGAGACGGCAAACAGAAATCCAAAAGATTAACAATAAAATTTCAGAATTAGACAACTCAATAGAAAGTCACAGGTGCAGAATTGAGGCAATGGAAGTCAGAATTAGTGAGAGTGAAGCTAAACCACTTGACACCAACTTATTTGAGGAAAAATCAGATAAAAGGATTTAAAAAAATGAAGAAACTCTAAGAATTATGTGGGACTCTATCAAGAGGAATAACCTACGAGTGATTGGAGTACTATAGCAGAAGGGGACAACAGAAAATGCGGAGAGAATTGTTGAACATTTGTTGGCAGAAAACTTCCCTGATATCATGAAAGATGAGAAGATATCTATCCAAGATGCTCATCGAACCCCATATAAAGTAGATCCCTAAAGAAAGTCACCAAGACATATTATAATAAAAGTTGCCAAAAACAAAGATAAAGGGAGAATTTTAAGAGGGGCTAGGGATAAACAAAAAGTCATCTACAATGGAGAGTCAATAAGACTAAGCATGGACTACTCAGCAGAAACCATGCAGGCAAGAAGGCAATGGGATGACATATATAAAGGCTTGAAGGAAAAAAACTGCCAGACAAGAATTACATATGCAGCAAAACTGTCTCTCAAATATGATGGTGAAATTAGGGCATTTCCAGATAAACAGAAGTTTAGGGAATTTGCAAAAACCAAACCAAAATTACAAAAAATACTAAAGGGAGTCCTCCGGTTAGAAACTCAGTAACATCAGATAACAACACAAGACTAGAACATAGGACAGAACAACCAGATACCAACTCAGACAAAGAAGTCACAAAAATAAAGCAAAGCTAAAACACTGAAACTAGGGAAACAGAGATGTCAATATGTAAGAGGTGACAACATTAAACAAAAAAGAGGGAATAAAAATTTCAGACATATATTTTTCATATGGAGAAGAAGTCAAGGCAATATAAAGAAATAAAAGACTAGTTTAAACTTAGAAAAATAGGGGTAAATATTAAGGAAATCTCAAAGGAAACTAACAATCCGACACATTAAAATAAATAACAAGAAAAATAAAGACCTAGTGAAAACAAAATCAACAACAATGAAAAAGATGAAAAGGAAATACATAAAGAAAAACAACTCAATACAGAAAATTAAGTAGAACAAAGAAACTGTCAACAACACACAAAAAAAAGACATCAAAATGACAGCACTAAACTCATACCTATCAATAATTACACTGAAAGTAAATGGACTAAATGCACCAATAGAGAGAGAGAGTGGCAGATTGGATAAAAAAACACGATCCGTCTATATGCTGCCTACAAGAGACACAGCTTATACTTAAAGACAGAAACAAACTAAAACTCAAAGG
>NW_004443946.1:19652547-19668106 GCF_000243295.1 Trichechus manatus latirostris | reverse complement strand
TGTGGGGTTGTTAACCAATGTCATAAAACAACATGTGTGCTACTGTTTCATGAGAAACTATTTGTTCTGTAAGCCTTCACCTGAAGTACAATAAAATAAAATAAAATAAAAAATGGGCAAAGGATATGAGCAGGCAGTTCACCAAAGAAGACATTTAGGTGACTAACAGACACATGAGGAAATGCTCACCATCATTAGCCATTGGAGAAATGCAAATCAAAACTACAATGAGATACCATCTCACCCCAACAAGGTTAGCATTAATCCAAAAAACACAAAATAATAAATGCTGGCGAGGTTGTGGAGAGACTGGAACACTTATACACTGTTGGTAGAAATGTAAAATGGTACAACCACTTTGGAAATCAATTTGGTGCTTCCTTAAAAGCTAGAAATAGAAGTACCATATGATCCAGAAATTCCACTCCTTGGAATATATCCTAGAGAAATAAGAGCCATCACACGAATAAATATATGCACACCCACGTTCGTTGCAGCACTGTTCACAACAGCAAAAACATGGAAACAACCTAGGTGTCCATCAACGGATGAATGGATAAACAAATTATAGTATATTCACACAATGGAATACTACGCAACTATAAAGAATAACAACGATTCCATGAAACATCTCATAACATGGATGAATCTGGAAGGCATTACGCTGAGTGAAATTAGTTGCATAAGGACAAATATTGTACAAGACCACTATTATAAGAACTCAAGAAAAGATTTAAACACAGAAGAAAACATTCTTTGATGGTTATGAGGGTGTGGAGGGAGGAAGAGGGGTATTCACTAATTAGACAGTAGATAAGAATTATCTTAGGTGAAGGGAAGGACAGCACATGCTACAGAGGAAATCACCACAACTGGACTAAACCAAAGCTAAGAAGTTTCCTGAATACAGCCAAACACTTCAAGGGACAGAGTAGCAGGGGAGAGGGTCTGGGGACCATGGTTTCAGGGGACATCTAGGTCAATTGGCATAACAATGTTTATTAAGAAAAAGTTCTGCATCCCACTTTGGTTAGTGGTGTCTGGAGTCTTAAAAGCTAGTAAGCAGCCATCTAAGATGCATAGATTGGTCCCAACCCACCTGGGGTAAAGAAGAATAAAGAACACCAAAGACACAAGGAAAATATTAGCTCAAGAGACAAAAGGGCCACATAAACCAGAGGCTCCATCAGCCTGAGACCAGAAGAACTAGATGGTTCCTGGCTACCACCAATGACTGCCCTGACAAGGAACACAACAGACAGTCCCTGATGGAGCAGGAGAAAAGTGGGGTGCAGAACTCAAATTCTAGTAAAAAGACCAGACTTAATGGTTTGATTGAGATTGGAGAGATCCCAGAAGACATGACCCCTGGACTCTCTGTTAGCCCAAAACTAAATCCATTCCCAAAGCCAACTCTTCGGACAAAGATTAGACTGGACTATAAGACATATAATGATACTCGTGAAGTGTGTGCTTCTTAGGTCAAGTAGATACATGAGTCTAAATGGGCAGCTCCGGTCCGGAGGTGAGATGAGAAGGCAGAAAGGGACAGGAGCTGGTTAAATGGACACAGGAAATCTGGACTGGAAAGGAGGAGTGTGCTGTTACAGTATGGGGAAAGCAACTAGGGTCACGTAGCTGTTGTGTATAAATATTTTTTTTAAAGCAAAAAGAAAGTTTTATTCAACATATATTCAAAAAGGCCACAGCTATGGCTGCCCAAGTCCATGGAAATATCACAGAACAGACAAAATTGGGGAAACGGACCAGCATGCTGCTATAGTCATGTCTGTCCAAGTCCGAAGAATATTACAGAATAAGAAAGAGTGGGAAAACAGACACATGTCTGTCACAGCCATGTCTGCCCGAGTCCAAAACAAGTTACAGAGTCATCAGTATATATTAACGTTACAAATGGGCAAAACCATTGAAAGCTTCACCTTTCCACAGATTGACCAGAAACTGTGACCCTACAGTTTGAATTGTCGTTCTTAACAATCATTGGTACAGTCAGGAGAGTCTTCATTGGTCCAACAATTTTCTATTCACTAAATGTTAATAGAAAAAGATAAAAATGGAAAGTCTTTTGTGTTCTGTTTGATTGGCTTTATGTGAAATATTCCCTAAAAGATATTTTCCAAGATTATCTTAGCTATTGTCTTCATAGCTTAGGGCCCAGTTGATGTGTCCTTGTGAGTCCTTGTGAGTCCAGCTCCAGCTGGGTCAAATTCTCTATGCTTAAGGACAGGGAATAATAATTCCAATATTATTTTCTAAACCATTCCCTCCTTTTGATTGGAAATTGGAGATAACATATCAATGATCAACACCTGGACTTAGTCGAGCTCCTAGATGGTGACCATGGCAGGTTCTTTAAACTTAAGTGCTTATTTTCCACCAGATACCATCTGGTTCTTTACCAGGATCTTAAGAGTGATATTCTCATCAATTGCATTGCCAGAGTGAGCAGACTCAATGTACATCAATATTTTGCCTGAGGCTTTCTTTGCCTTTTAAGTGTGTAAGACAATAGAAGATAAATTTTATTATGCCTAATACTATCCTGAAATAGACTAAGAATATTCCTATTCCTTGCAGTGGTGATCTAGCCCATGTACTTTTTCCTAATGGTAACCAACCAAATAAATCTGGTGTTTGTAAGGGTGTTACAGTGTTTAACCAAGTAGCTTGCTGCATAATTCTACAGCACAGACTACACTATCTTGGACTAATAAAAAAAAAACCTAAGCTTATTTTGTTATCTCATGTCACCTTGGCGTATGAGATCAGAGATCACTGTTATGCTTCTATCTCACTAGCAATTTCATCTGTTATTTTTTCCATTGTGATTAATAAATTCATTAAAGATTACTCCAATTCAACTATACTATAAGTAGAAATTAAAGCTCTTAGCAATACCAACCCCACCCCAAGTGTTGGACCAATGGGCTCTCTTCTGACTTTCATTTTACAATGTGTGACAATTTAACATTACCTCTCCAACATTTACTAGCATCATCACTATGAGTATCTAAAGATAATCCTAAAGTTCTCAAAGTGCATTGCCCATGCATCTGTCAGGAATCTAGACAAGTGATTGCCCACATAAATTCACTATCAGTTGGAAAGGATTGTCTAAACTAGTACAGTTGGATCTACCACAGAAAAACCTATATCCATAAGGAGCACACAAAGTTTGACTAGAGGAAACAGAAAATTAAATTTTTGTATGAGAAACTAACTTGAACTGTAAACTTTCACTTAAAGTGCAATAAAAAAATTTTGTCTAAATTTTGCATTCTATTCCATAATATAATGAAATGGAACGCATAAAGAGCAATATCTTAAACATTAATGAGCTGAAATGGACTGGTATTGGCTACTTTGAATCAAATAATTATATGATCTACTATCCGTATGCTGAGCAAATAATCTGAGAAGCTGGACTATATGAAGAAGAACAAGGTGTCAGGATTGGAGGAAGACTCATTAACAACTTGTGATGTGCAGATGACACCACCATGCTTGCTGAAAGTGAAGAGGACTTGAAGCACTTACTGATGAAGATCAAAGACTACAGCCTTTAGTATGGATTACACCTCAACATAAAACAAAAATTCTCACAATTGGACCAGTAAGTAACATCATGATAAATGGAAAAAATATTAAAGTTGTCAAGGATTTCATTTTACTTGGAGCCGCAATCAATGCCCATGGAAGCAGCAGTCAAGAAATCAAACAATGTATTGCATTGGCCAAATCTGCTGCAAAAGACCTCTTTAAAGGGTTCAAAAGCAAAGATATCACCTTGAGAACTAAGGTGTACTTGACCCAAGCCATAGTATTTTCAATTGCCTCGTATGCTTATGAAAGCTGTACAATGAATAAGGAAGACTAAAAAAGAATTGATGCCTTTGAATTATGGTGTTGGTGAAGAATATTGAATATACCGTGGACTGCCAGAAAAATGAAAAATGAACAAATCTGTCTTGGAAGAAGTATAGCCAGAATGCTCCTTAGAAGTGAGGATGGTGAGACTTTGTCTCATGTACTTTGGACATGTTATCAGGAGGTACCAGTCCCTGGAGAAGGACATCTTGCTGGGTAGAGGGTCAGCGAAAAAGAGGAAGACCCTCAGTGAGATGGACTGACACAGTGGTTGCAACAATGGGCTCAAACACAGCAAGGATTGTGAGGATGGCCCAGGATTGGGCAGTGTCTCGTTCTGTTTTACATGGGGTCACTATGAGTTGAAACCAACTCGAGGGCACCTAACAACAACATTCCATAATATATTCATATTTACTTGCCCTCAAAATATCTGAGTAGAAGTTGATGCTCCATTTTTATCCTGTGGCTTTAATAGTCCTGGAATACTGGCCCTCTACTTGGAGAAGATGGGGACAGTGGTGGTTCAGTGGTAGAATTCTCACCTTCCATGCTAGAGACCTGGAATCAATTCCCAGCCAAGATGGGCCACTGTCATTGGAGGATTTCGTGTTGCTATGATGCTGAACAGGTTTCAATGGAGCTTCCAGACTAAGATGGACCAGGAAGAAAGGTCTGGTGATCTACTTCCAAAAATCAGCCAATGAAAACCCTATGGATGACAACAGTCCAATCCATTGCACATGGAGTCACTATGAATCAGGGGCTGACTCAAGGGCAGCTAACAACAGCAACACTTGGAGAGATGTGGATTAGAGAGAAGGGTATGCTTTAAGGCTCTTTGTCAGGGACTAGCTTGCTACACATCATCAGGAAAGACCAAATGCTAGAAAAGGGTATCGTGTCTGGTAAAGTAGAAGGCCAACGAGAGTGAGGGAGTGGACTCAAACATACAAACAATCATGAAGTGATGCAGGACCAGGCAACATTCTGTTCTGTTATATGCAGTGTCGCTATGAGTCAAAGCTGACTCAACGGCAACTAACAACAATAATGACCATAAAAGAGGATCAATATTCTTCCCTCTTTCCCTGCCTTCTCTTTCACCTGCCCATTTCTTAGATGGAGAAAATAGGGTCTAGGGAATGGTGCCCATTTGCTCAGTGTGTCAAGGCAAGTGGTTAAAACAGAATCAGGCAGCACCAGGGCAAATTGAGGAATCTTCTGGGTGTGATCCAGGAGGAGAGCAAAGCGAGTGGACAGAAGTTTTATGGCTGAGATTTTCAGTGCAAATCATATCTGTGTATTTGAACCACAGACCACAGTTTGTGTCTAAGGCACATTTCACGTAACTTTACATCCATATCAAGGAGGTTTGATCTTTGAGAAAATAAACATTTACCCAACGTCAAACAAGTCAGACCTCCTGCTGTTTATTTTTAGTTCTTTGGGTGTATGCAGAACATTATCAGTTCAACAAAGAAAATGCAGATGCTTCCCATAATTACCCAACTAATAAATCATGGCTGAAAGGCTGTTGGGACAGTCTGTTCTGATGACCTTTGCCAGGGAGGCTGCACCGTCTGTGAGGGACAAGAGAGATCTGTTGGATTGGGGGTTGATTAGACAGTCCTAGCTTGTGCATCCTGAAAGAAGGCTTGAGTCGGTGTGCAATGAGCCAAAGAATGGATTCTAAGGGGTTTATGAGGAATGAGTGTGTAGTGGGGGAAAAAAGAGGAAAATGAGGAAGAGACCAGGGAAGCCTACGCATGGGCTTTGAAAAGAGAGGGGAGACTTTGATCCTGATGGGGGTCTATCTCCAGTGGTTAAATGGACATCCAGCATTGTTCCCAACCAAGAATCTATTTCTCCTTCATTTGGTTAAAATTCTCCTTGAATTTACCTTTTGCTTAAGCCAGTTTGAGTTGAAATTTAATCACTTGCAACTGAAAGGGTCCTAAACAAGCAATGGAAGAGTCCAGTGGAAGGAGCACTGCACTGAAAGTCAGGAGACATAGGTCCTAGCAATGGCTCTGTCACAAACCAGGTTTGTGACCTTGGGGAAGCCACTCTTCCCCTCTAGGCCCCAGTTTCCCCATTTGTAAAACAGGAGGTTGGACTAGATGAGTGGCTTTATACTTTAGGATTTCTTGGGCCAGTATGGGGCAGGGGGCATGGGGGATTAGGGGTACAACATGGGTTATCTTCTTTTTATTTTGCCTACTAAATTCATTGAAATGATAATAATACTCATCAATAACCGCATAGCCAACAGCCATCACCAACATTTTTTTATAAAAGAAAGGATAACACCAAAAGTAGAAAGGACAAAAATCTCAAAATTGAAAAATGGAGTAAATTTAACTTTAAGAAAAAGCCACTACATTGTCCACATATATATATTTCTTTCCGTTTTGTCCTAAATTAGAGAGAACGTCATCATAGACAGGTGCTACTCTGGTGTCTGGAGTTTGGAAACCACTGGATTTCGTGACCTCTTGGGTCCATCTTTAAGATCTAACACGGTAGGATTAATATTTCAGTTTTGTACCCTTTTTAAAAAATTGTCAGCCCAGCCTTTAGCCATCCTTCCCTACTTTTGCAGTTGAGAGACTGGAAGTATCTCTAGTATATTAAAGAGAAGTTCTCCCTAAAGGACACACCCTGATGAAAATCTACTACTACTACCACCACCACCACTACTACTACTACTGCGTGATGAACAGGTGCCCATTCCTGACATTCTTCTAAGCACTTTACCTGTGCTGACTCATATAAGCTTCACAACAATCTCATGATATAGATACAATTATTATCCTTATTTTATGGACGAGGACACTAAGGCACAGAGGCAAAATAATGAAGCCACAAAATAACGTTCAGTCTACTGTGGGCTTTCCTAAGTCCACAGAGGCCAGCCTAAAGTGTATGTGCATATGTGTGTGTGTTTAAGGCTTGGGTCACATAGGACAAGGCTCACAATGTCCTGGTGTAATTTACCACCTGCTTAGGAGCTGTTGCATATCACTTGTCTCCTTATGGATGATCTCCTTAAGCGTCCGACAACAACAGTTTACACTAGCTACCTACCATTTATCTCGACGCTCTGGGTATGAGGTACTTGGCCTCCATTATCTTACATTATACTTGCCAAGAGTCCCATGGGGAAGGCATTTAATATTTCTATTTCACAGGTGAGTAACTGCAGTTCATTTCCTTCTGAGCACTCATTATAATATTTAATTATGTTACTTCATGACTTTGCTTATTTTTTTTTTTTTTTTGTCTCCTCTACCGGACAGTAACTCCCATGTGGGCAGGGTCATGGCTGCTTGTTCATAGCTGTAGCTTCCTAGCACAGTGTTTGGCACATAGTAGGCAGTCAAGAAATACTGTTGGATGAATGATGAAAGGTCCATTTGACCAAGTCACAATGGGATCCCCAGCCAACTGCCCAATGTCTTAGAGAGGTGACCTGCCCAAAGTCACACAACTGACTGGGATTTCAACTGAGGTCTTCCTGTCTGTACAGCCCCTACTCCTAACCACACCCGTCTCTGCCACTCATGCTTATAATTGTGTCTCATTTTGCAGCCAGAAATATAAAGGTCCTAGAGAAGGGAAGTAATGGGCCCAGCTGAGGTAGGAGCTGAAACCAGCATCAGGCCCAAATCTCCAGGATTCCTAGTTTCCTGTCCCAGCCTATGACTGCCTCACCTTCTAGAAGCTGACCCAGGAGAGGACACTCAGAAGGCATTTTTGAGAAAAAAAAGGAGACTAAAGGGAAGATTAGGGACAAGACAAAACAATTTGGGGGAAGAGCATCCTGTCCTGGTAACTGTTGCCCATATGGCTTCAGGTGGCTTTGGTGAGATGTTTGGGAAGAGGTTTGATAGCTAGGCTGGGAGAGAGGGCACTAGGCCAGAAGAGCCCGGACGCTGGGAGCAGAAGGCCCAAATGCTCACCTGGCTCCTTGGTATTGTCTCTCAGTCCTGACTTGACTCACTGGGCTTAACCATGGTCTTCTCAGCCTGTGAAATGGGGTTAGCAGGCCTTAGCCAAGAGACTGGGAAGGAACATGAGATAATGACTTCCTTGACTTTGGGATTAGGACAAGCATGAAGACCAGCAAAACTGTTCCCCACCCCCCACTCCCCATCCCCTCCCTCCCGCCAGTCCTTACCACCTTGGTAAATGGTACCATACATCATCCTGTCACTCAAGCCCCAGATGTGGGATTTAGCCTTGATTCCGCCCTCTCTAACAAATCCTCTAGGTGTGACCTCCAAAATATGTCTCAAATCCCCCGACCTCTCTCCCGACTCCACCAGAGAGTCCAAGCCAGCATCCTCTTTCACCACAACACTGTGGTGGCCTCCTAAATGCTCTCCTAACTCCCATTCTTGCCCCTATAGCCTATTTGCAGACCTACAGCCAGAGTGATGCTTGAACACTTAAATCAGATCATGTCACTTGCTTAAAACCCTTATACTCAGACAAAAATCAAAATCTTTTAACTTGGCCTGCCTGACCTGAACCCTGCACATTCCTCCAACCATCTCACACCACAGTCCCTACCTCTCCCTCACTCAATGAGCCCTAAGCTCAATGAACTTCTGTTTTCCAGAACACACTAAGCTCTTTCCCTAATCAAGATCTTTGCACCTGCTGTTTCATCAGCCTAACACTCTTCCAGTCACCCTGGTTCAAAGAGGTCTTCCCTAAACACCTTATCTGAAGCAAAATTCCACCCACTGTTATTTTCTATCAGGTGCTCTGTTCATTTCCTCCTGAGCACTCATTACAATATTTAATTATGTTACATCATGACTTTGCTTACTTGTTGCTTTTTTGCCTCCTCCACTGGACAGTAACTTCCATGTGGGCAGGGTCATGGTGCTTGTTCATAGCTGTAGCTTCCTAGAAAAATGTTTGGCACATAGTAGGCAGTCAAGAAATACTGTTGGATGAATGATGAAAGGTCCATTTGGCCAAGTCACAATGGGATCCACAGTCAACTGCTCAGTGTCTTCTCTGCCTTTTCCTCCTCACCTCTCCTGCTTCTGCTCCCCTGCTCCCTCCCGTAGAAGGCAGGTCATTGCTCACTGGGCTGGATTCTGACCCCATGGAAAGGACTTGCAAAAGGGCTGAAGGTGGCAGACAGACAAGGAGAAGTCTGACATTATAGGGTGCCTGGTGGAAGCTGGGAGCACAGTGACACTTCCCAAGTGCCCACTCTGATGGGAGACCCTAGCCTGGTCTTCCTCATGGAAAAGTGGCTCTTTTGGTCAGACCATGCAAGGCTGCTGCAGACTGGGCACCACACAGAGGGGCAACTATGAGACAGCCAGGAAGGGGTGAGATCTAGCACTTGAGGGCTAGGGAACAGATGTGTAGTTTGACAGGAGGAGTGTGCACTCTCCCTCAGGGCTGCAGAGCACCAAGAATGAAATCTTGGGTATGTGGTTGGGCTAGGCCCTGCTACCCCAACCACCCCCACAGCTACTCAGTGGTGGAGAGTGGACTCTCCCTTCCCACACAGGGGCCTACTGGCCCGGCACCCAGGGCATTTGCCCAGCCTTCTTGGGGTAGGCTGGCCAACCTTGGCTGGAAACTCCTGTGACATCCACAGATTCTGGCAAGAAGCCCCAAGGCTCCGGGCAAGAATGGCTCTGTAAGTTCCAGGAAAGAGGCTTCTGCAGGAAGCTGAGCTGTGGTGGCATTTCTGCACCTCAGGGATCGGCCCTCAGGGAGAATTCCTCTGGGAGCTGGAGAAGCTCAGAATTGCATTAGCAACACACTCCACTGGACTTGTCTCCCCTCCCCACCCTGAAAAGGAAACACTCAACAGTCTCAGCATGCTGCCTGCTAAGCTCTGTATCTCTTTTTTTCCTTCCTTATTCAGTGCAAATATGTGTGGTCAGTGAAATGTCCCAATGGGAGGACCACACCACGGCACAGCAGTGCCACCACTGGATGTGGCCAAGGATGCAGTGGTGTGATGTTTAGTGGGATGTGAGGCCTTGGCCAAAGTCACCCAGGGACTAGGGGTTCAAGGGAGGGAAAGAGAAAGAAGGGTGACATCTAAGCAGATATGACTTGAGGCGCAGAAAACCTGGAGACTCTTTGTAGGTGTTCTGTTAACTCTTCAAGTGATCTTTCTGGCAGTTTGACAAAAAATAAAAAGTTGTATGACCCCGATGAATTTTTAAAACAATTTATAGAGCAAAATGCAATATTATGAGCATGCAATGACTTTAGTCACTATATTCTGTTGTGGTCACAGCTCAGTGGGTATCTTAAACAGGGGCAGTTGCTGCCCATAAGTGTTTGGTGTTCTCTTTGAAGTCATCATAATCCCTTCTTCTCATTCCTATGCATTGTACAGGGTCTGTTGCTTGAAACGCCAGTTAGTTTTCCAAATGCTCTCATGTTCTGTGGCTTGCTTTGAGGCTAGTGGCTCTCAAACGTTAGTGCATTTACAAATCATCTGGCCTGCTTGATAAAAGGAATATTCCCAGGCCCCTTTAGAGATTCTGATTTAGTGGGTCTGAAGTGGGATCCAAGAATCTGCATTTTACAAGCATCCCAAGTGATTCTGATGTGAGGTCTGAGGATCCCACTTTGAGAAACACTGACTTAGACACCATCATGCAGAGAGGTGGTTTCTAATGTTTTCTGTTTAAATAATACAGCAATGAACACTTTGTAAAAATGATTTTTTTTCTTTTACATTATTTTCTTTAGACATTTCCTTAAAGGTAGAATTATGGAATCAAAGGATAGGAACAGTTTTGTAATTTTTGCCAAATTAGTCTCCAGGAAATTTAAACAATCAAACATTAAATTTTTATCATTTAAATTGATTTTTATAACTTATTATAAAAGTTGTTCATAATTTCAAGTTCAAGGTTCCTAGTGAGCTGCTCATTTTTCCTGTAAATCTTTGTGTATAAGCTATCAGTCATCTCCTTTGACTGCTTATCAAAAAGGAGCGGGATACTGGCCTTGTGTAGTTATGTATATCAATTCTTTAGCTATTTTGGATAGGAAGATTTATTTA
This sequence comes from Trichechus manatus latirostris, assembly GCF_000243295.1. Classification (NCBI taxonomy): domain Eukaryota; kingdom Metazoa; phylum Chordata; class Mammalia; order Sirenia; family Trichechidae; genus Trichechus; species Trichechus manatus. The sequence goes on along the minus strand of NW_004443946.1, from coordinate 19,657,155 downwards.
CCACACATATTTCTCCACCTTCTGTGGCTTTCAGTTTTGGGTTTGCTTTATTACATTCTGTGGCACTGAAGGCTTTTAACAACACCCTTGGTCCCATCCATCTTGTCTCTGTTATCTATTTCATCAATAATCAAAATGATTTCTTCTTCTAATAGTCAAAATGCATGTGCTTTTCCATTTCTTTTTCTGGCTTCTTATGACCCATTTGTGTTGTTGTACATGGTATGAAATATGGATTTAAGTCAATTCTGATCCATGCTGATGTCCTACTATTTAGATATTTGTTAATAGTGACTCTTTCCTGTAGCATTGTATGGATGCTGATTCATCTTATATCACGTCCTTAAATAACTTGAATCTGATTCTGGAGAATCTTTTCTATTCCCTTGGCCAACTTTTCTTGTCTTCACCTTTATAAAATACAGTGATGGCATCAAGCTTCTTTATCCCACCAAAATATTTTTTGGTATGTTGCCCATTTGTACTCCAGAAGATGAATTTTACTACATTTGTTAAATTTTATGATTCATCTTACTATGTCTTTAATTTATATTCCATTGTAATCTTAACCATAATTTAGACTTCACAGTCTAGATTAGGCTATATCTCTTCATTCGTTCATGTTTTCCTTTATCCTCACACTTTAAAATTTCATATATTCCAAGTTAAATTAATTTCTGTGTGTTTACTTTTTGGGGGTCATTCTGGTGAATAAGTGAGTTCTGGAAAAACTAGCCATTGAAAACTCTATGGAGTACATTTCTACTTTGACACACATGGGGTGGCCATGAGTCAGAATTAACTTGACTGCAAATGTTTTTTTTTCTCCTCCCTCCCTTTCTCCTTCCCAAGGTCCCTGGGTGGTGCAAGTGGTTTGTACTTGACTACTAACCTAAAGGTTGGTGGTTTGAACTCACCCAGCAGCGCCACAGATGTAAGACCTGGCGAAATGCTCTGTAAAGATTACCCCTAGCCGTCGAGTCAATTCTGATTCACAGCATTCCTAAAGGACAGAATAGAACTGCCCCATAGGTTTTCCAAGGCTGTAATCTTTACGGCTCATAGGGAGCCTGCAAGACAGAGTATAACTGCCTCATAGGGTTTCCAAGGTTGTAAATTTTTATGGAAGTAGACCGCCACATCTTTCTCCAGCAGAGCAGCTGGTGGGTTTGAACCATCAACCTTTTAGTTAGTAGCCGAGCACTTCTGCTATGAGTTGGAATCGACTCGACAGCAATGAGTTGGTTTGGTTTGATCTTTATGGAAGCAGACTGCCACATTTTTCTCCTGTGGAGCAGCTGGTAGATTTAAACCACAGATCTTTCAGTTAGCAGCTGAGCACTTAACCACTGTACCACCAGGGCTCCTTCTGTAAAGATTACCATCAAGAAAATCCTATGGAGTGGTTCTACTCTGTAACACATGGGATCGTCATGAGCTGGAATCGACTCAATGCCAATGGGTTTGTTTTTTGTTTTCTTTTCTCCTTCTCTCTGTTCCACTCTTGTTCTCATACTCACACAAATACAAACACTTGACCCAAAAGCCATGCAGATGTAAATGATACACTGTCCCCTCTCCAGGCCCGGTATATGTTGTTTATTCGTTTGGCCAACAGCGGTTTGTAAGCTGCTCTGAGGATACTTCCATTTGCCTTACTCCTGTTTCCTCTCCCTTCCGGTAAGATGGGCAGAACTGTCCCTGCGCCAGCTTCCAGGTTTAGGACATAGCTGCTTAAGGAAGACTTAAAGAGTACTCCAGAAGTACCATCCCTATTTACTGAGAAAGGCAGAAAGACACAGGATCCTTGGTCTTGCCTGAAATCTTCTCCACTGCTGGCTTTTAGCCGTAGCATTATCTACAACACAGAGGAGAGGTGTCCTTGTAAACTTGCCCCAAAGCAGAGAATGAACAGTCCACTCTGGAATGTAAATATGTACTCAAGAAATGATGAGATTTTTTTTCCTATTTCCTGACCAACAAAGTATCTCTCTACAGAGGCAAACTATTTATGGCACATTCCAGGTTCTAAAACCCAGGGCTCTTTTACCAACAGAGGCAGTGTGGGGTAATTCCAAGGCTTCAGAAGTTGGGTTCAGACCACCGGGGTCTAAGTCTTAGCTCTACCATTTACTAGATGGGGAACTCTGGGCAGGTCACTCAACTTCTTTGAACTGGATCCCTAGTCTAAAAATGGAGACAATAATAATTTATGCCCAACATATCTTAGAAAATTGTTGCTAGGATCCAATGAGATAATTTATGAGAAAGCACTGTTTAAAAACTGTAAAGCGTTGGGCAGATGTTACCCATCTGTAGTGCCTGTGGGGTGAACTGGGTGGCTGTTGAAAGAATAAGAGGGAAACTTACTTCTTACTGTATCCCTTTTTGTTCCATCTGTACTTTCCTGTATGTATTGAAAATAATATGTTAAAAACATATTTTAATGTATAATAGAGGGGAGAAAAATAAATAAGACTGTGTGTCCAAGCTCCAACCGTACTCTGAAGATGACATCTAGAGTGTGGGCCTTGATTGCCCTCTAGTGGAAAACTCATCTCACCCTGAGCTTCTCCTTGTGGGAGCGCCTATCTCCCTAATCTGTCCCCCCTGCTCTTGTTAGCCCAGTTTGGAAATCAGAACTGTGTGTTCAGCCATGGATTTTCCCCTGTCTGGTTTGTCTTTCTAGACTCCAGAGAGAATAGGAATCCCCTTGTCAGGTGGTTGGAGCAACCCATAGGATTGTGTGTAAAGACAAAGGAACATTTGGGAAGACATTGTCCTAGAGCACTTGAGGACTTAATGTTTATACCAAGGCACTGAAAGAAGTGGCTGCTCTGATCACAGAGTTTCCAAGGGTTTAGGCTGGGAAGTTGAGCTTTGTGGGCCACTCAATTAGGATCTCTCTGCCCTGGTGACCAGCAGGCCCTCCAAAGCCCTGGGGTCTCATCCAGGCCCTTCCTGTTGGGCAGTGTCTGACACTTGAACCAGTCTGCTCACGGCCAAGTCTCCACTCCCCAAGTTCTGTCACTGCCTGCCTCCTCCAGATCTCAGTCCTTTGATATCATCAACATTGGTCTACGTGATATTGAAAGGCCTCCCCCTTCTTCCTTCCTTCAGGTGGAGGACTTTTGTTGTTGTTGTTAGTTGCCATCGAGTCAGTTCTCACTCATGGCGACCCCATGTATGCAGAGTAGAACGGTTCTATAGGGTTTCTAAGGCTGTGAACTTTTGCAAGCAGATCCAGGTCTATGTTTGGAGGTGCCTCTGGATGGGTTCGAACTGCCAGCATTTCAGCTCGTAGTTGAGCGCTTAGCCATTTGCCTTACCCAGGAAGTCTGGAGGGATAGCAGAGTCGTTTGAGCCCCTGGTGGGAAAGCTCTCTCAGCTTTTCCATGCAGTCCTCTCCTTCAGAGCACTTGGACATCCCAGGGGCTAGGCACGGGTCCAGTACAGGCTTGCCCCATCAGTATAGGCTTGCCCCATCACCAAAACCGCTCCGGCTCTGTTTTTGAGTGGGAGCCACCAGGCTAGGATCTTCCCTCACAGCGGTTTTTTTCCCCTTCCCTGGGCCCTGAAGTTATTCTTTTTTTAAAGTTTTTAGCTATTTTATTCTTCAGGGCAAACATAACATTGGGATGTTTGTCATTGTAGACGGCAATATAGATAAACTTTTTTTCATTGTTGTGCAAATATACACAACAAAACATTAGCCAATTCAATAGTTTCTGTATGTACAATTCAATGACATTGATTACACTCTTCATGTTGTGCAACCCTTATCCCTGTCTTTTTCCTAATTATTCTACCATCATTAATGTAAACAGTACTCCCCAAACAAAAACTCCCCTTTCCCCCTCCCTCCCACCCCTGTAACCACTAATAAGTTTTGGTTTCAATATATTTGCTTATTTCATATAAGTGAGATCATCAGGGGTGGATTATACAATAGGCAAAGTAAGCATGGGCTTAATTGTGCTTACTTACTAATTTGTAGTGAACAATTTCACATGGGTTTCACCAAATCTGGATTTTTCACCACATCTGGTAAACCCATGTGAAATTGTTCACTACAGATTAGTAAGTAAGCACAAGTAACACTGTGTTTACGTTGCTTACTGGGTCATCCACCCCTGTCAGGGATTGTAAATTTGAAAAGAGGCTTTGATTCTGTAGGAGGGTGCTGTGGGGTTTGGGAGAGAGACAGATGCCAGTCATACCTAGAAGCAGAATCTTTTTTTTTTTTTTAATTTTTTTTTTATTGTACTTTAGGTGAAGGTTTACAGAACAAATATTATCTCATTAAACATTTAGTACACATATTGTTTTATGACATTGGTTAACAACCGCACAATATATCAACATGCTCCCTTCTTGGTCTTGGAGGACCTTTTTTTTTTTTTTTTGACTAAAATATACATAGCCAAAGATACACCATTTCAAAAATATCTACATGTACAATTCAGTGACGTCAATTATGTTCTTCCAGTTGTGCTGCTATTCTCACTATAGATGAAGGTTTACAGAACAAAATAGTTTCTCATTAAACAGTTAGTACACATATTGCCCTATAATAATGGTTAAGAACCCCACTACATGTCAACACTG
>NW_004443946.1:19620775-19646723 GCF_000243295.1 Trichechus manatus latirostris | reverse complement strand
TTGTTGTTTATCTTTTGGATTTCTAATTGTTGTTTTGTATGATTTCTAGTTGTGAATTTATTTTGGCATTTTGTTCCTGCATTATTTTCCTGAATTCTTCCATTTTTTTGTCTGTATTTTCCATGAATTTGTCTGCCCTTTCCATGAATTTATCTTTTTTTTTCCTCATTTTTGTTTGCTTTTTGCTTCAACTCTTGGGTAATTCTGAGTATTAGAGATTTGAATTCCCTATTAGGTAGTTCTAGTGCCTTTTCTTCTACTGGAAAGTCAGCTGCTGTTTTATTTTGGATGCCTACTAGAACTAACCTGTCCTGTTTTTGTAAATGTTTTGATATTGTCTGCTGTCTTTGGGGCATTCAGTAGTTATTTTTCTAGTTTATTGATTGTAGATTTTTTTTTTTTTGTCCTTTTTTTGGTTTTATTTGGCTACGTCTGAGCAGGTGGGCTGTGTGTTCTTTGTTGTTTGCTCATCTGTGGGCACCATACTTTTCACCTTCTCCAACTAGCAGGGTCAGTCACTCAGATATGGTACAGCAAGGCAGGTCTAGCTTAAGAGGAGTTGCTGGGATGGGTTGTTTATGGCACTTACTACAGCCACCAGGGCGGGCTGGTAATCAGTGCAGGGCTGGTTCCAGTAGGCCATGCCTGTGCTGCTTGGTGGTGTGATGTTAGGTGCATGGTGCAGGTAGGCAGGATGGAGGGGGGAGATTGTGGTGTGTGGAGCTAAGATGGGTATGGGAGAGAGGAGAGAGGCACAGGAGCCAAAAACATACAAACAAAAAAGAGTGCTAGGGGAGTTTGCCGTTGGAGTGGAGAGATGAGAGACTATGAAATGGAGAAAAACAAAAAGGAGAAGAAGAAGAAAAGACAAGAAAAAAATGAATAAATAAAAACTAGAACGAAAAAAGAAAAGCTCCTAGGGATCTCACTGGTGTTGCTACGAGGTCTGGGGAAGTTCCTCCTAGGCGTTGAAGTACAGCCTGGCTAGAAGCCATAGAGGTGTCACTCAGTGCCAGGTATTCAGGGGACAGGAAGAAAAGGAAGGTATAGAGAGACAAGAAACTGAGTAATGGAGAAAGGGAAAAGAAAACAAAACAAATTAAAACGAAAAAAAAGAACAATAAAACCCCCGAAAAAAAAAACAGAAAAAAAAACCCACAGAAGAAGAAATGCTCTCAGGGATCACTCTGCGCGTCTGAGCAAACTAAGGGGGTAGGTCCCAAGCCACGCAGTATTGCCAGGCTAGAACAGGCTTCCAATTAGAGAAAAAAAAAAGAAAACAAACAATTCAAAACAAACAAAATAAGCCCCAGGATCCCACCAGTGTGGCATCATGGACAGGGAAGCAGTTTCACATTTGAGCTGGGTTTCACACCTTTCAGAAAGAAGCAAAGATGGCACATGGAGCTAGGTATTTGAGAGAAAGGAGGGGTAGGTGGTGAGGGGTAAGGAAGAAATCAAAAGAAGCAGAAAAAAGCAACACCAGCAGCCAGCAAATGGCACTCAGGAAGTCGGCCAGTGCAGTTGGGTGGAATCCAAGCAACTGGTGCTTCCCGGCCAAGAGACTGTGGCTGCGGGAAACAGAGGAGGCCGAGTGGGGGTGAAGAAGGGCGGGGGGTAGGAAAGCACGTATTGCTGGTTATTGGTTGTTCTGTCTCCTGCTGGAAGCTCCATGAAGGTGCTTTCTTGTATTCCCTGTTTGCTGGTCTCTGATCGGAGTCCAAGATGGCGGATCTGTGCTGCATTAGCTGATAGGGGACCTCTGCATGAATCTCTCCTCACTCTCTGTTCTCTGTCAGTTTTCTCACTGCATTTGGTGCTTGGCTGAGTTCTTTATCTCTTCATTTGATGTTTTAGGGTTTCAGGATTGCTGTTTTCTCTGTTTGGCTTACTTTTTCAGATCTTTGCTATGGAGGGTTGGCGTGGTGCTTCGGCCTAGAGCACCTTGTTGCCCAGAAGTCCTAGAAGCAGAATCTTTGATGTGGTGAAAAAATGTGAAATTGTCCACTACAGATGATCTGGTAAGCAAGGTAAGCACAGTGCTTACCTTGCCTATTGGATAATCGGCCCCTGGATATCATCCAGTATTTGTCCTTTTCTAATGGACTTATTTCGCTCAGCATGGTGTTTTCAAGGTTCGTTCACGTGGTAGTATGTATCAGGACTTCATTTCTCTTTATGGCTGAGTAATATTCCATTGTATGTATATACCACATTTTGTTTATCCATTCATCTGTTGACGGAAGTTTAGGTTGTTTCCACATTTTGGCTATTTTGAAAAGTGCTGCAATGAGTATTGATTACAGGCTGATGTTGTTCTTTAGATAATCTTCCTTTCCCCAGCCCTGACTGTATATGGATGAACCCAGATTGTACACAGAGTTTAGGTTCTGTCCGAGGGGCCCTGGGTGCATGCTCTCCAAGGTGTGTGGTTTTATCCAGGGTAGGAAGGGCCTAGAACGTATGATTGTGGTCTCTCCATGTGCTACTATATCCGAGCCTCAGCCCAAAGCAAGACATAACCAGGCTGTTCTCCTCTTGCAAGAGTGTTATAATGATGTTTGTGATTCTTTTTTATACCATAATAGTTAAGAGCAGGAACTTTAAAGTCAAAGACAAACCTGGATTAAATCTCAGCTTCACAGTTTACAAGCCATGTGATCTTGAACAAGTTACTTAATATCTTGGGACTTCAGTTTCCTCATTTGTAAAATGCAAGTAGTAATAGAGCAAAGTTATGTTGTTGTCCTGTGCCATCGAGTCAGTTCTGACTCATGGTGACCCCATGTGTTACAGAGTAGAACTACTCCATTGAGTTTTCTTGGCTGTAATCTTTACAGCAGGTTATCACCAGGCCTTTTCTTCCATGGTGGAGCCCGGTGGGTTTGAACGGACAACCTCTTGGTTACCAGCCAAGAGCAAACCATTTGTCCCACCCATGGACCTTAGAGCTAAGTTATATGGCTGTTGAAAGAATTAAATGAAATAATGCATGTAAACAGCTTAGTGCTGATACCTGGTAGTAAGTACTTAATAAATGTTAAATATTATTATTATTAACAGATGATCTAATTTCTAGTCATGGCTTCAGCCTATTTCAGCTTTGTGAACTTGAGCAGGTTATTTCGTCTCTGTGGGCTTTTATTTTATATTAAATGAGAGGGTAGGCCTTGAGTCTTAACATTCCTTCAACTCTATGATCCTATGATCCCTTTGACCCCAGTGAGGTAATTCCACTTGCCATAGGGATCAACATTAGGTTGATCAGATGAAATGGCTGCTTTCAGGGCATGATAAGAGAGGATGTCAAAAGTCTACCTTGATTCTCCAAACCAAGCCCCATCTCTATCTCTCCCTCTCTCCAGTCGGCTCTGAGGCCTGAGATCCCAGGGCAGCCCTTTGGAATCCAGACATGGCTGGGCAGTAGTAGATGGTGGGGAGGGGCTGTAGGGAGCTTGTCTACAGAAGCACCCTGGAAGACAACCAATACTAAAGGAAGAAAACTAGGCCCTCAAATCGGCTTAAAAAACAGAGCTTCTAAGGTCGGAAAGAGGGGGTAACACTGTCGTAGGGCAAGGATCTACCCTTGACGAACTCCTAGTGAGACAAGTTGTGTGGAAAAGTTGAAAATGCAGTTTTGCCAGCTAGCTCCCTGATTAGAAGCATGGCTGTAGACCTAGACTGCCTGGGTTTGAATCTTGGCTCTTCCACGTACCAGCTGTGTGACCTTGGTCAAAGTACAGGTAGTCCCCAACTTACGACGTATTCGAGTTACTACGGTGAACCGCACTTACGACCATTAGTGTATCTGGAACATTGCATCTTCCTGGAAGTCACAGGGAAATGCAGGCAGGGGATATGGAAAAAATTGCTGAGTTATGTGAACAAACTCCAAGCATTTGATCAGGATAATATGATGGATGAAATCTGTGGAAAAATCGTCCATATGGCAAGAATGATGAATTTAGAACTTGATATCGTCGGTGTGGAACACCTCACGGATTACAAAGAAGGGGAATTGACAGATCATGACTTAATGGATTTTAAAGAGGAAAGAAATAATAAGGGAGAGGAAGGATAGAAGTTGTCAAAAATTTTTACACTGAGGATTAACTGGAGTTTTTTCTAAACTGAATCAGGGTCAGCTTCAGTTGCTTGAAAACATGAACTCAAACGCTGATCGCTTTGCTAAAACTGATAGGCAGATGTGAGATATTACCGTGAAATATACAAAGAAAAAAAGAAAAGGACCATACAGACAATTCTCACTAATTTTCTGACTAGAAACACCATCCCCATTCCCAGGGACAGTCCAGATGATCCAGAGCCTTACACAAGTGGAGTTATTACCACAACTGACAAAATGCCAACATCACCCAACTCTTCTTCATCATTGGAGTAATTTTTACAATTTGTGTGTTTTTTTAAGTATACATGTATGTGTCTTAGTTATCTAGTACTGCTATAATAGAAATACCACAAGTGGGTGGTTTTTACAAAGAGAAATTTATTTTCTTACAGTTCAGGAAGGTGGAAGTCTGAATTCAAGGTGCTGACTCTCTGGGAAGGCTTTCTCTGTCTGTCAGCTCTGGAGGAAGGGACTTGTCTCTTTTAGCTTCCACTCCTGGGCCATCTTCATGTGGCTTGGCATCTCTCTTCTCCCATCTCTGCTTGCTAGCTTGTGTTTAATTTCTTTTATATCTCAAAAGAGATTGACTCAAGATACAACCTACATGCCCGGCTACGACCAAAGACTGCCCTGACAGGAATCACAACAGAGAGTCCTGAACAGAGCAGGAGAAAAATGTAGAACAGAATTCAAATTCACCTAAAAAGACCAGACTTGCTGGTCTGACAGAGACTGGAGGAACCCCTGAAACTATGGCCCCCTAGATGCTCTGCTAACCCAGAAGTGAAACCATCCCTAGAGCCCACTTTTCAAACAAAGATTAGACGGGCCTATAAAACAAAAAATAACACGCGTGAAGAATGTGCCTCTTAGTTCAGTCAAATATACAAAACCAAATGGGAAGCTTCTATCCAAAAGCAGGATGAGAAGGCAAGAAAGGAAGAAGGGACAGGAACTGGACAAATGGACACAGGGGACCTGGGGTGGAAAGGGGAAGCATGCTGTCACATTGTGGGGACTGCAACCAATGTCACAAAACAATATGTGTATAAATTTTCGAATGAGAAATTAACTTGAGCTGTAAACTTTCACCTAAAGCACACACACACAAAAAGATACAACCTACACTAATCCTGCCTCATTAACATAACAAAGACAACCCATTCCCAAATGGGATTATAACCAGAGGCATAAAGGTTAAGATTTATAACATATATTTTGGGGGGACACAATTCAATCCCTAACAGTATGTATACTAAAATATATCTGCAAGTTTATATGTAATGTTTCCAACACCCAAAGACAAATAAAAATCAGATTTATAAAGATACTGATAATGAAAGGCAACAACAATGAAAACCGAAAAATAAAAAATAGGTATTCAACTTACATCACAACCGATTTACGACGGAGTCATCGGAATGGAACCCCGTCGTAAGTTGGGGACTTCCTGTACTTAACCTCTCTGTGCCTCAAATTCCTCATTTATGAAACAGGGGTAATGACAATAGGTCCTCCCTATCAAATTGTTGCGAGGACTATTGATGTTATTATTAGTTGTCATTGAATCATTCCAACTCATGGCGACCCCATGTGTGCAGAGGAGAACTGCTTCATAGAGTTTTCAAGGTTGTGACCTTTCAGAATCAGATTGCCAGGCCTTACTTCCAAGACACCCCTGGGTGGGTTTGAACCATCAATTTTTTGGTTAGTAGTCTAGCTCTTAACCATTTGCACCCAAGGACTAAATGTATATACTTAGAAAAGCACCAGGCACATAAGAAGTGCTATATAAGTGTTGGCTGTGATTATTGTTAGGATATTGGGGAGCAAAATATGGCTTGATGCTCTGAGGCCCCCTTTGTACGTGTGGGTGGGGTGAGGTTTTTCTAATGATGCTACTAGAAGCAGTCAGAGGTGTCCCCATGCTGACTGTGAAAGTCTGGGGGCATAGATGAAGGCCAAAAAGACATTTCTGAACTCTTGTAAGACACCTCCTAGAACGTCTCAGAAATGCGTGCAAGAGACTTTTTGGGATGTTCCCAAAACAGTGGCCTCATCTACCAGAAAAGCAACACGTCCAAAGTACGAGACAAAGTCTCTCCACCCTCACCCTAAGGAGCATTCTGGCTGTACTTCTTCCAAGACAGATTTGTTCCTTCTTCTGGCAGTCCATGGTATATTCAGTATTCTTTACCAACATGATAATTCAAAGGCATCAATTCTTCTTTGGTCTTCTTTATTCATTGTCCAGTTTTCGTGTGCATATGAGGTGATTGAAAATACCATTACTTGGGTCAGGGGCACCTTAGTCCTCAAAGTGACATCTTTGCTTTTTAACACTTTAAAGAGGTCTTTTGCAACAGGTTTGCCTAATGCAATATGTTGTTTGATTTCTTGATTGCTGCTTCCATGGGCATTAATTATGGATCCAACTAAATTGAAATCCTTGACAACTTCAGAATTTTCTCCAGTTATCATGATATTGCTTATTGATCCAGTTGTGAGGATTTTTGTTTTCTTTATGTTGAGGTGTAATCCATACTGAAGGCTGTAGTCTTTGATCTTCATCAGCAAGTGCTTCAAGGTCTCTTCACTTTCAGCAAACAAGGTTGTGTCATCTGCATATCACAGGTTATTAATGAGTCTTCCTCCAATCCTGATGCCGCATTCTTCTTCACATAGTCCAGCTTCTTGGATTATTTGTTCAGTACACAGTTCAGGAGGCTAGAAGTCCGAATACAAGGCACCAGCTCTAGGGGAACTCTTTCTCTCTGTTTTTGGGGAAAACCTTGTCTCAGCTTCTCTAGGCCAGGTGTTCTTCAGTTCCTTGGAGATCTCCAAATGGCATCTATCTTTCCCCCATTTGTGCTTGCTTCTTTCTGTGTCTAAACTTCTCTTTTTATATCTCAAAAGTCATTAGGTTTAAGACACTTCCTATACTGATATGGCCTCATTAACATAACAAAGAAAACTCTATTCCCAAATGGGATTACATCCACAGGTATAAAGGTTAGGATTCCAACACGTATTTTAGGGGGACATAATCCAATCCATAACACCACCCAGGGTCTCACTTGCAGTTGGAGGCTTCTGGGTAGGATGATATCCACATACTCACCCTCACTGGGAGGACATAACACCCATTGAGTTGGAAGAAACAGGGTCATAAGAAACCTGCGTTAGCACAAGACTCAGGGTCCACACATTTCCCTTTTTCTCGGCAGCTCTCTCCCAACTGCGCCATCATTTGCCAAAACTCTCCTCATCTTTTCTCAGACTCACAACTTCCTCTTTCCTGTGCACCCTGATGCCCACTTCCCTTTGAATTCCCCAGTGTGGCAATGGACAGAGCCCCTATCCTGCCGCAGCCCCTCTCCACCTCTCATTCTCGGCTCTCTTAAGTGCTCCCTCTTCTTCAAGCACTATGGGTGCCTGGACTGTGCTAGGGGCTCATGAAGTTGTTTAATTCAATGCAGTCTTTGTTATAAAGAAGCCAGGTGGGGAGGATGCTGGGGAGAGGTGTTCATAGGTAAAGAAATAATTATAATGTCATGTCATAAGTACTATTCTAGACATTTATACAGATGGCCACTTAATTTCTTTAATTCAATCTTGCAAACAAATATCCTCCCTCAGTCCTTTTATGGTGCTTTTTTTCCTGCTTGGGACACTGTTTTGAGAAAATGTGATGTTTGTTGCTGTGGCAACAGTGAGTAATGACATCAACACACTGAGGGTGACCAGGCAGTAAAATGGGAAAAGCCCAGTTCTTTGATGGCAGCACTGAGCTAGTGAATCAGCTCTGGAATCACCTACCCCCAGACTTCTTGTTAAGTAAATAAAAACATCTCCTAGAGTTTAAGCCATGTTTGGTTGATTTTTCTGTTATTTGCAACCCAAAACATTCTGATATATATTTTATTCTATGTATGAGATAAGGAAGTTAAGGGTAGACTTGGGGATGGACAAATCACAGTTCTGGTGATCAGTCTGGGGCAGGCCCAACTTCTTTGAGGAAAGGGACAGAAAGTCCTGTGCTAGATGGACCAACTTCATCTTTATTCATTTAACTTATTCAACCAATATTTATGAGTGGCACCTATGTGTCAGGCATCAAAATCAAGAGCAAAACCAGACATGGTCCCAGTTCTCATAAAGCTTACAGTCCAATGACAGAGTAAGACATTAATCAAATGGTAATCCTAATAAGTATATAATTAGAAGCTGAGCTAAGTATATGAAGGAAATGAACAGATACTGTGAAAACATACAATATACACAATATGAAGCCTGGAGGCCAAAAAGACCTCCCTGAGAAAGTGACATTTAAACTAGCAGCTAGAGGAGAAGGAGGAGTGAACTAGGCAGATGTTAGTGAGGGCTGGGTGTAGAGGGAACTGTGCATGAAAAGGCCCTGGGGCAGGAGGGAACCAAGTTGGCTTCAGAGATCCCGGAGAAGCAGAATGGGGTTTTAAACTGGTTGAAACGTTTGCCTTTGGTGCTTCTCCAAGATCTGGACTTCCAGTGTTCCACCTAGAACTTACTCTTCCCTCTACCCACCCTTCAGATGACCTTCCCCTGCTATCAAGACGCCCATTTCCTCAGAGGGGCTGGAGAACTGCATTTTAAAAACAGAAAAATCTAGCCTCTAATTGGTGGAATTCAGACAGTGAAGCAAAGAATTCTAGGCAGGAGGAGGGCCTGGTACCTGGATATCACTCCTCCTACCAGTAACCTCACAGCCTTCTCCCTAAGATGCCTCTGGGCTCTTCGTGGGAGATAGCTGGGGCTGGCCACTTCCTTTTCTTTCTTAGATACACTAATAACTTCTCCTGAGCTGCTGAACTCAGAGGTCTCCTTAGCTGGGCTTTGTGGAAGGGCAGAGCCACCCTTGAAGGCTTGCAGAAAGACAGTGGGTCCATCTACCACAGGGTCAGTGGGAGGAGCCCAGTCTTGGAACCAGACTGTAGGGGTTAGGCCTAACCATGGCTTGCTATATGACCTGAGGACGTCACTTAGCTTCTCTGAGCCTCAGTTGCCTCAGCTGAAGGTGCAAGAAGCGAGTAAGATTATCTTCTTTACAGGGTTGCTGTGAGAATTAGAAATAAGTCTACTGCCACAAGAAGAAACATCCCAGGGCATCCCCAGAGCATTTTAGGCCCAGCACTACAGGCTCAGGCAACTCTCAAACTCCTGCATCTCCTGCCTAGGCATTCATTCATTCATTCACTCAGTCCTCCTTTCCATTCAGAAGCCATTGGCGCTCTGGCCTCTGTGCTGATTTGCTCCTTGGGAGATCATCTCCACAGAGTATGATAAGCTGTGTTAGCGCACCTCAGAGGTGAAGAGCCCAGAATTTGGAGTCAGACCTGTGCAACCATGGGAAGTTAAGTTTTTCTTCATGTACAAATGGAAAGAATAACAGTACCTACCTCATAGGGCTGTGGGGTAAATTGAAGACTCAGCACAGTCTTCAAATTATTATTACTATTATTGAGCTGTGGTGACACAGGGCTCAGCCCTAACTCTGTCTGGGGGTGCTGGAGGGCCTTCAGAAGAAGGGCCACTGAAGTGGGTCTGAGGGACAAGCAGGCTCTTGCTGGACAGGGAGGTGGGGAGGGCCATTCTAGGAGGAGGACAGTTGCCCTGTTCAGCCCTTGGGGGTACCTGACTGAGCTGGACACCGAGTGGCACTCATTTCTCCCTTCCTAAGCCAGCCACGAGACACCATGAGGGGCCAGAGCAGAGACAGAGACGGTGCTTCGGGGTGAACACTAATCTGAGGGTTGGCCTGCTCACCGCCCCACCTTCACATCCTTGACCATAGTGACCGTCATCCCTGGAAAAGTGCAATTGGGGTTCAAGGGAAAAAGCCATGTCCTCAATATGCACTGTCTGAGGAAGGCCCCTGGAGAGAGAAGGCACAACCACCCCTGCAGCATGGATTGCCCTGACTTGCAATATGAAGTCAGAAACTTGTCTAATTCTGAATGGCCTCCGAAATTCGCTGACATTGTTCTTATCCCATTAACAACAACCAACATAGTAATACTGGTAATGATTTCTAAAATCCTGCAATTTTTCTATTAAATCAATTTTCTTATTGCTACAGCGATAGCTCATTCATCCAGAATTCAACATCTGGCAGCTTTGGTCATCTGAGAAACAAAGCACAGAAGCGGAAACCTGGCAGAAAAGGAAAAGCCTGGAGAAGCGGAAATAGAAGTCACGTGATGAAAGCGCTCATGCCCGTACACGTGACTCTTGGAACGTCTCCGGAGTAATCAGACAAGGTTTATTCTGAGTTTAAGCACCATTCTAGTAAGCCAGGGCTGTGTGTCTGAGTCTAATCAGACAGAAACAACTTAATTTAGGGCCGCTGGAGGGGGGGCACCCAACAGCAATGAGAGGTGACCGCTGGCAATATGGGAGGAGAGAGAAAAATGATGAAAAGCAGACCAAAAAACCACAAAGCACAGCAGCCTGGGGCCATCTCAGAGGCCAAGTCTTTGAGGGCATCTATCTTAGTCATCTAGTTGTGCTGTAACAAATACCACAAGCGGATGGCTTTAACAAACAGAAGTTTATTCTCTCACAGTCTAGTAGGCTAGAAGTGCAAATTCAGAGCATCAGCTCCAGGGGAAGGCTTTTTCTCTCTGTTGGCTGTGGAGGAAGGTCCTTGTCATCAACCTTCCCAGACTAGGAGCTTCTTTGCACAGGAACCCCAGGTCCAAAGGATGCACTCTGCTCCTGGCGCTACTTTTCTTGGTGGTATGAGGTCCCCCATGTTTCTCTGCTCGCTTCTCTCTTTTATATCTCAAAAGAGATTGGATTGACACATTCTAATCTTGGAGATCTCATCAGTATAACTGCCACTAGTCCATCTCATTAACATCATAGTGACAGGATTTACGACACCTAGCAAAATCACATCAGATGACAAAATGGTGGATGATCACACAATACTGGGAATCATGGCCCAGCCAAATGGACACACATATTTTTGGGAGACACATCAATCCATGACAGCATCTCTGCAGTTCTGGCACAATTCCACACTCTCACTCATGTGCTCAGAATATGCATCTCTAGAAGTACGACAGGTGAGCAGTCCAAGTTAGAAAGATTCAAAATGGTTCGGACTGTTGTTTCTCAGGGCCAGCCTTCATCCATCCAGAAAGTCTCGCGTACTCCTCAGCATTTCTGAGGGCTGAGGTGTTATCTCCTTACTGTCATCACCTTTTCTTCTTGCCCAGAAGGAAGAGCGCAGGCTTGGGCTCCTGGGGGCCTGAGCCTGTGATCTCAGCAAGTCACCCCATTTGTCCAGCATTTATTCTTGGAGCCCCTAATAGGCACCAAACTAGGTTCCTTTTCTGTAAAATGAAGGTTGGTCTACATGAGCTTGTAGTCTGACAGCCCACGTGTCTGGGGAGAGGCTGTTTGGGGCTGGGCAATCATGATCACTAACATTATCAAGGATTTACCACCCACCAAGGAGTCTCTGGGTGATGCAAAGAGTTAACGCATTCAGCTTTTAACTAAAAGGTTGGAGGTTCAAGTTCACCCAGAGGCACCTCAGAAGAAAGGCCTGGTGATCTACTTCCAAAAAGTCAGCTATTGAAAACCCAATGGAACACAATTCTACCCTGATATACATGGGGTCGCCATGAGTTGGAATCGACTTGATGGCAACTGGTTTGGTTTACCATGCACCAGGTACTTTCTAAGTGCTTTTTACGTGGTTGACTTTGTTTAATCCTCTCAGCAACCCTATGAAGCTCAGGCAGGACCACTTTATGGGCGTGTGACCTGTTCAGTCCCACAAACCCCACACTTAGGACCCTGCACTTGGTTTAATGCATTGCTGTCATCATCTTGAAATTCCCTTTAGAAGAGCTGCCCAAACCCATCTAACTTCTTGGTGTGGTCCCAGACCATCAGCACCAGCATCACTCAAGAGCTTGTTAGAAATGTAGGATCCCAGGCCCTGCACAAACCTCCTGAATCAGAGCTGCATTTTAACAGGTGGTTCACAGGACATTCAAACTTGGGAAGTACTGGTCTAGCTCGTGCCTTGTGGTGCTGGGATTTGAACTCAGGCAGTCTGACTCCAGGACCTGCACTCTCAATCATTGTCTGCTATTTCCTTCCATTTCTGCATTTACTGGAAAATTATCCTAAATTCCATAGGAAAAACCTTAATTCTTGATCTTCAAGAGAGAAGAAGATCCACCCCGCTTGTGGGAGATGGTACAAAAATGCAGGACTAGGGCACAAAATTTAAGAAGGCACGCACTCTCAGATGCCAATCCTGCACTCGCATGACCCTGAAAGTGTGTGCCTCCTTAAACTTCGAGCCCTGGGCACCTCCTTACCTCGTTCTAGTCCTGACCCTGGGGGCGTGGGATGTCCCAGATTAGCAGGCCCTTCTTCTGACCACCTGTGCTACACCCAAGCTGTTCTGCAACTTGGGGCCCTTAGAAGCGCCAGGCTCCAGTGCTGGGAATTCTTGGTTAGAACAGCTTCTAGGCAGGGAACTCCAAAAAGGATGTGATTGCTCAGAGTTCAATGCAACCATCATCTCTTTCTGCTCTTAAACCCTGCCCCTGATCCCATGCCTCTCAAACTTCTTCGCTCTGCACTGGAGATGGCTGAGGCTGGCTTCATCCCTCTTTTAATCTCTTTAGCAAACTGCTCCATGCAGCAACAAATAGCCCCTCCCTGGGGCAGAGCTGGGAACTGTGGTTTTGTGGGGGAGGGGGAGGGACGGGGTTGCCTTTATAGCAGTCTCAGAGCGTGGGCTGCCTGAAGGCAGCTCCAGAGCCTGTAACATCACCTGGGAGAGGCAGAGAGTCCCTGGGGAGGTTGGATCTCCCCTTCAGCAAGGGGGCTAGTCTTCGGCTGGCAAAGCATGGTGTTAGAGTTGAGAGAGTCCTTCTCTGAGGAGGGCTGAGAGATTCAGGCATTTTCCAAGGCCAGGCTTCCCAGAACAGAGTCACCTTCAGAACCACCTACAGAGAGTTCTTAAAATGAGGATCCCCCAACCCTAGCCCAAATCCACGAATCAGAATCTTCTGGCAATGGACCATGGTCCCTGCTACCTTTCTATGAAATGGAAAAAGACAGCCACTCTGGGCAGATGCAGCCCTGCTGGTGTATGAGACTTTATGTGAAGAAAATCTCCCCTCCTTTTGAGGAGAGTGCAGCCCCTAGCCAGAGAGCCTGGCTTGGATGGTGGAGCATACACTGCACTTCAGCTCCCATTTGCCCTCTTAGCTGGGCTCCTTTGTTCAGTCTACAACCTGCACTGCTGTACACCGTGGCCCTGGGCAGGGCAGATAAAAGCCCTCCAAGTGAGTCTGATGATTCAGCCAGGTGGGAGCCTCTGAGGCTCGGACCGCAGACGTGACCAGGTGTGATGATACACACTGGTCAGCACCTGACACTTCGGCCGCCCCCTTCCTGTGCTGGGGTTCCGCAGACATTCCCTGTTAAGGTTCTCCCCCTTTTGTTTTTATCTACCCAAAATAAATAAAAAAGAAAGCCTAGCCTCCAGGAATAACATTTAGGCAAGGGAGGGAAGGAAGAAAGGGGCACGAAGGGTGAAGGAGGGCGGGGAGGAGCCCTTATCTATATCAAACAGGTTCAGCCCTGCCTGCTCACATAGCTGAGTCACTGCTGTGCATCCTGCCCCCCCACCCCCACCCCTTCAGGGCTGGGTTCTGGAGGGTGGCCAGGGCTGATGGCATTGATGGGGAAGTGGCGAGTTGGGGCTGTCATCCGCACCGAAGCTTGCTGAGCACCCTGGAGAAAATGACCACCCTTTCAAGGTTCCCCAGGTTCTTCAGTGGAACAGGGAGGTGGGTTTCAGGGTTAGTGTAGTAAGAGACACTCCACCCCTCCATGTCGCGGAGGATGTTCCCAGCCATGCAGTCCTTCTGGCATTTCCCTGGAGCACCATGGTGTGCAGGGACAGTTGGGATGGGTGTATCAGTTAGCTTTCACTAATTTACAATGTGGTAAACAATTCCCTCCTCCCCATTCTCAGTGGTCTACAACAACAAAGGCTTACTTCTCACTTACGCTGGCTGCAGCTCTCTTACCAAGTCGTCTTTGTTATTGGACCCAAGCTGTAGGAGAAGCCCCTACCTGCGCCATGCTGGGTTGGTGGCACAGGGAAAAGAGCAATGGTGGAACAAAGTGATGGTGTTTAAAGCTTCCGCTAGGACATCCCATTGATACTCCATTGTTCAAAGCAAGTCACATAGCCATGCCTGAGTCAGTGGAACAGGGAAGGATAATTCTATCCCAAGGATGTTGTTGTTATTGGACCGTTGTGACCCATAGGGTTCTCATTGACTGATTTTCAGAAGCAGATCACCACGCCTTTTTTACTAGTCTGTCTTAGTCTGGAAGCTCTGCTGAAACCTGTTCAGCATCACAGCAACACGCACACCCCCACTGACAGATGGGTGGTGGCTGCACCAGTGGTGCATTGGGCGAGAACTGAACCCAGGTCTCTCTTGTGGAAGGCAAAAATTCTACCACCGAACAACGACTGCCCCATCTTCTCCAAGTAAAGCATCAGTATTCCAGGACTATTGAAGCCATGGGATAAAAGTAGAGCAGTTTGGCAATATGCAACAAGAATATTAAAAATTTATACCTTTTAACAGAAAATTATATTCTATACATTTATCTGAAATAGAGATGTGGAAAAATATTTATGTACAGAGACATTTATCATAGCATCATTTATATAGTGAAAAAGGAAATTCAATGTAAATGGAAGTGGTCAAGTACTTTATGATATAGGCATGATGAAATATTATGCAGACATTAAAATGATGTTTTTGAAGGATTTTTAATGATCTGGTAAGATGCTTATTAGCTATTATAAAAGACAGTGTTCAAAAATTTTTAAATTTAATAAAAATATATGTGCATATAAAAATCCTGGTCATCTGTCTGGATGGTGGGATTGAGTGGTTTTATCCTTTTTGGACTTTTTGATGTTTTTCCAAAATTTCTATGAGCACAAATTATTTCTACAGTCAGAAAAAATGTACAAAATATTTTTTAAAGTCTGCTCCAGCTCTGCAGACAGTTGACTCCCTCACTGCAGTCCTGTTCTGATGCAGGGGGCTGCTGAGGGGAAGTGCCTCTGTATTTGCTGGGCACAAGCCTTAAAGTCACAGCTCTGCTAGCCTGTGTCCTGGTCCTGGCTTTGCCACTAATTGTCTGTGGGACCTTGGACAAGACATTTTACTTCTCTGGGACTTCGGGGTCCTCATTTGTAAAATGAAGTATCTGGATTGGATAATCTTTAGGGGTTAGATTCTGATTCTGATAACCTCAATGAGTCAAGGTATTCACTGTGAATAAGGCTTCATGATTTATCCTTTTCCCCTGTATGTATCTTAACCTGAGAATTCTTATGTGAAGCTAAAGGAATGACTCTGTAATGGTGGAATTTCACATCAGGCTATGAATCACTGACACTCGAACACTGACCTTATAGCTTTCTACAGCTCACACACTCTAAGTATTATCTGGCCCTTCATGACAAAAGCGGGGGGGGGGGGGGGGATGGGAGCGAGAGGAGAAGTTTCTGAATGGAAGAGCAAGACAAGTTCCTGGGTCCAGGGCTTCCTTCTCTACCTTACTTCCTTCCCCAATCTCAGCTGTTCACTGCTGTCTGCTTCCTTCTGTCTCTATCCTCCTCCCTGCTGTTAAGTCGGGCTTATGTCATTGTGGTTCCCTAGTGGACTGGTGGCTCAGCTACCACAGCACAGGGAGAAGGGGTGTGTGACTCATGCCTCGAGTCCAGTGAGTTAGACTAGGGGTGGGGGCGGCCTGGACCAGGGCCTTTCCTAGGATGGGAGGCAGGTTCTAGGTGTGCCCCTCCAGGTAGGGGCTTCACCAGGAGAGAGGACCAATCTTTCTCCTTCCTCATTTTTATGAATTCATTCAAGAACCCCTCCTGCCAAAGAAAAAGTCACCTCTTGTAGACCTCAGAAGGTTGTGTCTGGGTAGGGACAAGACAGCCTCCATGCCAGCTGTCTGCTCTCTTGGCATCTAAGAGGAAGAAGGAGTAGAAGGAGACGAACAGGCCATAGTTGGAGCGAAAGAGGAGCAGAAATTCCTCAGGCCAACTTTTCACATCCTAGGTTTGAGCCCAGCAAGTTTTCAGAGCTGGGACAATTCCTTTTTGCTCTTCCCAGCAGTCAACTGAGAAGCAAGTGCACTCTTGCTGCCCAGAATTTAAAATCCGGGCTTCATTACTTATTAGTTGTGTGACCTTGGCAAGTCATTTAACTGTCCCAAGTGTCAGTTTCCTCAGCTAGAAAAGCAGGGTAAAAAACTTGTCTCATGGGGGTGCTGTGCATTAACTACAACCTAGCCCCCACTACAGGTAGTGTTGAGTCTCCCAAACAGAGTGGAAGCCCAGTGGGTGCAGAAGCTGAGGTGGGCATTACCCTGGCAGCAGTGCCCCAGCGCCAGTGAGGTGTCCTGGGCAGGGCAGCGGTGTGGCGGGAGTCCCATGAGGGGCACTGGCTTGGAGTCAGCTACAGGCTGGTTCTGACAGGCACAGCTGGCCTCGCCAGCCTGGGGCACCTTCTCCCACTCTAGGCTTCTCTTCACTTCCAGGCATGTGGGGGCCTTTCCCCTTCCTGCTAGAGAGTCCTAACAGGTCACTTCACATAGGAGTGCAAATAATGAATAAGGGTAACTGTGTCCTCCGGAGCACTGGGCAGGATCAGCATCTCTTATTTTCCTTTTGCCTCAGGCTCCACATGGCCAGGCAGAACATTGTTGCTGATCCTGTCTTTGTTTAAAATTTGGATATTTTGTTCATCATGGATTTTTTTTTTTTTGCATTAATTTTGATTTTTAAAAATATTGTGTGAAAATATTATTTATCTAGATTACTGAGTTTCTTGGCTCACCCTAAATTTTGACCCTAATGATGGAAGTTTAGGATCTAGCTTTTTTTTGTATGGGTGTGTATTTTGGGAGCAGAGGGCCCCTGCAGACAGTGCCTGCCTCCTTAAACCTGTGACCTTCCCAAATGGGACCTTTTCTTGGCTCCCACCAGAGCCTGGAATACAGTTCCCAGCCTAGTTCCACCCTATCCACTCTCCCACGCCCCTTCCCATTGACTTCAGGGATGACTCCAAGTCCTCGAAATTCTTTCAGTTCCGTTTAATTCCATAAGTAGTGGAGGCCTACAGGTGCCAGGCCAACACCTGGCGATGGCATCTAGCGTTCTGAGGGCGAGGGTGGAGTAAGACAGCAGCTGGGCAGAGACAGGGCGGTAAGGGGCTCAGGTTGCGGCGGGGGCACCCGGGTGGGGCGCAGGGCTGGGGCGTTGGGCTTGGCCACTTGATGGGTTACCCTACCCAGCCGGAGAGAGCCGCGGCGGGGAAGGTTCTCAAGGAGGCGACACCAAGGCCGGACTTGAAGAGTTAGCGGAATCTGTACTTGGAGAACTAACCACGGGCTTTGGGGCACCTTCGAGGGGAGGATCATTTCACGAAATCCCAACCTGGTCTAACTTCCTGCCGGGGAGGCCCTGCGGCCGCGGGCTCTGGACATGGGCCAGAGGGCCGGGTCTGAGCAGCTTCCTGGGCGCAGCCGGCGCGGGCGGGCGCGGGCGCCGCGGAGCGCGCGGAGGCGGGAGGCGCGGGCACCTAGGAACGCGCACCTGGGGACACGGCAGCCCCGCCGGCGGCGGCATGGAGGACAGCGAGGGCGGCGTGCTCAAAGAGGGCTTCCTCGTCAAGAGGGTGAGTGTCGACCGACACGGGCCAGAGTCTCAGCCTCACCTGAGTGGGGTCAGACGCGCGGCCTCCGGCGTGCCCCTTCCGGTTCCTAGCCCCGGATGTTAGGATTGGGCGGCCTGGGGGTCGCCAGGGCGGAGCAGCGTGTCTGTGGGGAGAGTGGGGTGCAAGGCCATTGAAAGTTGGCATGGAGGCCCAGGTAAGCTTTAGATAGAAAACTGGGGCCATGGCAGCAGGCAGGAATGAGAACTCTGCCTGGTTAGTGCAATAGAGCGGGGAGGGGGCGTACTGAAATGGATATCTTCATTAATAACAACTTATTAAAATATTACGAATTGTATAGTATATAAGTTACTAAAGAAACATGTGAGCTCTGTAGTTTACATCGTACTTCCCCGTAATTCCTCTTCTCCTTTCTCCTCACAGTAAGCCTGTGAGGGAGGAGGGAAGCCTAAGCGGCTTCATTCAGCGCTTAACTGTGTGAGAGTCAAGGGCATCATCTCGGTTCACCCCCGCCCCATCCTTCAGGGTCCGTTTTACCACTTACCCTCTTTCACTCAGGGGAAAAACAAAGCTCAGAGAGGTTAAGTAACTTGCTCATGGTGGTGGAGCTGGCGGGTGGGGGAGCCAGGATTGAACTTCACTCAGTTTGACTCCAAACCTTTTCCCATCCACTGTGCAGCCTCCACGGTGTGTCTTACT
The DNA here is from genome assembly GCF_000243295.1 of Trichechus manatus latirostris. NCBI lineage: Eukaryota > Metazoa > Chordata > Mammalia > Sirenia > Trichechidae > Trichechus > Trichechus manatus. The sequence continues at coordinate 19,628,105 of NW_004443946.1, read as the reverse complement.
ATCACTCTGTTGTAGCTGAGGAAACTGAGGATCAGAAAGATGAAATCACTTGCCCAGAGCTAGTAACAGAGCCTGGACTGGAGTCCTGTGTTCTGACTCCCAGTCAGTTCTTCCCACGGGCCCCCATGGCCTTTCCCACAGTGAGCAAGAGTCCAGATAAAAATGGGACACATAGGATCAAGGTAGAAACAGAAGGAAAGAGCAGCTGCAAGAGGAAGACCATTTGATATTTCTAAATTCTTTTTAATGTTAACATTGATGTTAATGCTAAACATTATGCTAATGATAGCACACAGGTATATAAATCTGGGATATAAAATGGGGACCCGAGTTTACAGCTTGGGAGGGGTGATGAGGGAGGAAGGAGTTCTCCGTCCTACCACCTCTCCTGCCAGCCAGATCAGCCCCATCAGCCCTGAATCCCAAGTGATTTTCACACTCCACACGTAATGTACCTACATTATGTGTGGTATTTGGTATAGGAGGGAAGTTGTGTTGTTTGCTCAAAACTTTGTAAGTAGGAGTGGTAGGAAGCTCCTGCCTGGATCAAGGGTCAGACTGGATACAACCAGCAGGTTCTAAACTCCACCCCTGCTGCACATGGCTGTGGTGACAGGCCTGGTTCCTCACGGTGTGTGGAGGCAGCTGCACCTCAGACAGCCTATGGGGAACCTTTATTGTCTCCCGTTTTACTGCAGCTTGTGGGGTGAGAGGGAGAGCGAGAGGTGGGCAAGGGGTTTCAGTCAGCACTGCTGGTAGTTGGGATGGCTGGGCCCTGGTAACAGGCCTGTGGAGAAGTGGCATTAACATGAAGACAAACCTCTCAGATGGGCCTTTGTGGACGTATTAGTCTCCTAGGGCTGCTAAACAAAATGCCGCAAACTGGGTGGCTTAAAACAACAGAAACTTATTCTCTCATAGTTACGGAGCTAGAAGTCTAAAATCAAGGTGTCGGTAGGGTCATGCTCCCTCCAAAGGCTCTAGGGAAGAATCCATCCTTGCCTCTTCTAGCTTCCGGTGGTTGCCAGCAACCCTTGGTGTTCTTTGGCTTGTGGCAGCATAACTTCAGTCTCCGTCTTCATGTGGCCATATTCCCCCTGTGTCTTTGTCCAAATTTTCCTCTTATAAGGACACCAGTCATTAGATCAGTGCCTAACCTACTGCAGTGTGACCTCATCTTAACTTGATTACATCTGCAAAGACCCTACTTCCAAATAAGGTCACATCCACGGGTGCCAGGAAATAAGACTTCAACATGTCTTTTGGGGGGACCCAATGCAAGGCCTCCCCCTTACATGATCCTTCACCATGACCTCCACGCAGTTGGGGGAGGGCTAAAGGGAAACCAGATTTCTCTTCAGGATATGCTGGGAAAAGGATGTGAATTCTCTTTTGGATGGGCCTGGCCCTGGGTGGCCAGGTTAGGGATTCCAAGGTATAGAGAAACAAGGTGAGTCAACAGGTCTGACCCCGAAAGCCCACAGAAGGGGCTTGGCCAAAATATCTAAAGCTCATTCCAGCCAAACTCAAAGAGGAGTTTGGGGCCTGTCCCTGAGGCAAGCAGCAGCCATTCCCTGTGTGCACAGTGAGGGATGTGGCCCAGTGCCCGCCTGCGGGCCCCACCTACTGATCAGTCTGGCTTTTTCTTTCTCCTATGCCCCCTCCACCCTCTCGGTGACAAGAGCAGCCCCTCTGTCCACTGGAGAAGTTTACAGGGCTGTGGCCATGGCATTCCATAGATTGAGGAGAGTTTTTACAGCCCAGAGGTGGGGCCGGGCTGGAGCTAGAAACCAGAGTACAGAATAATCATCACAGGTGAGAGGGAAGATGGGAGACAGGCAGGGACATGGCAGATTTGGCTCTTAAATCCTGCCCAGACAAGAAGGAGCAAGACTCCAGGCCGAGACTCAGGGAGCTCACTCAGCCTGGCTTTAAGGAGAGCGAGGGTGAAGGAAGCATGGGGTCAGCAGTGGGCAGGATTGCTTTTTCTTTAAAAAGAGGCAGAGACGCTCTTAGCATTGTTGCCTGGCGCATACATTGGAGCAACACTCTTAGAAAACAACATTGCAATATTTAATATACTTTTGGCCTAGAAATTTTATTTCTAGGACTTCATTCCAAGGAAGGAATCCCAGGGTGGTGCAAAGCTTAACGCACTCGGCTGTGAACTAGTAAGTTGGAAGTTCGAGCTCACCAGAGGTGCCTTGGAAGAAAGGCCTGGCTATTTACTTCTGGGAAAAAATCAGCCATTGAAGACTCTATGGAATACACATAGGATCGCAATGAGTCGGGGCTGACTGGACAACAATTTTGTTTTATTCCAAGGATATACCATAAAAACTTTATGAACAAAGTGTTATTTATGTGGTGAAAAACTAGAAACTATCCCTCTAGATAAACAAATGATTAAATAAATGATTATACCAATGTTAAAAATGTTTGTGGTATTATTACCTAAAGAGTAAAAAGATAAAAAAAATGAATAAAGAAAAAATATGCATAGAAGAATAAAGAATAGAAGGAAGCACGAGGAAATGGTAAGAGTTTGTCTTCCAATGTTGGACTCAAGACATTTTTTCCTTTTACTTGTTAGTTTTTCTTAAAGTATCTATACTGGACACATACTTTATAATAATGATCACAGTGTACTTTATTGTTTTTAGAAAGAATGAATGTAGTCTGGTGGGAAGAATAAAATACTTGGATTTGAGAATAAAAGACTCTGCTTCTTTGAGGTGATAGGGCCGTGGGCAAGACCTTTCTGTGCCTCAGTTTCCACATCTTTAGAGTTAGAGTGTAGAGTAAGTCTTCTTTTAGGGCCCCTTCAACTATAACATTCAGTGCCTCTTAAGTCCAGGCGTGGAATTGCCATACCCGTTGATGGACCTGTTTTCTCCCCTAAAGGGGCTCTAGGAACTCTGAGCCACTCGATTGTCCAGCCAACCCTCCGGCCCCAGCCAGCTGCCTGCAGACAAGAAGTCTGCAGGCAAAGGAAAAGTGCTTTTCAGCTTATGCCACTGTTGTTTGGCCTCTGATCCGTTTTGTCTTGTGCCTTTGGACCAGTCACTTCAACTTTCTGAATATCATTTGGCCTATCTGCAGAGCAGGGATAATGACTCTTTCTGTCATTTTTGTGGGTTACTGGCCTCCAACTGAAACTGCCCACCACCCCCAGTCTAGCCTTTTCTATTCAGTGGTTTGGCCACATTGTAGTCAGAGTGATTTTTTAACCTAAACGTGTCCCCATCCTGCTTAAAATTCTTCAAAGACTCCCCTCTGGCCACAGGAACTCTGCAGTTCTTGTCCACTTGGTCCCCATCACCTCCCCTGTCCCTTCAAATGGACCAACCTTTCTACAGTGTGAAAGGGGTCTACGCAAGTATGTGAATACCAGAAAGCAGGGCTCATTGGGAGCTATCTTGCTCGAAGGCCCTATCCAACCATCTGTCCTGGAACTTATCGCACTGGATGGGATAGTTATCTGTCTCCCCCACTGGCTTGGGGCAGAGTCTTGCTCTTCTTCGTTTTCCTTTGGCCAGTACAGTGCTTGTTGCAGTAGTATTTAGTCATTGGTTGTTGAATGAATAGATGAATGATTTCCCTAATTGTCTTATCAGAATTTTTGTTTGAAATTTTTTCTTCCATTATAAAAATAACACATGCATATTATTAACCCACTGCTGCTGAGTTGATTCTGACTCATAGCAACCCTCTAGGGCAGAGTAGAACTGCCCCATGGGGTTTCCAAGGCTGTAAATCTTTATGGAAGCAGACTGCCACATCTTTTTCCCGTGGAGCAGCTGGTGGGTTCGAGCTGCAAACCTTTCGGTTAGCAGCTGAGGGCTTCTTATATATTATTAAAAAAACAAAAATGCCTGGAAAGGTACTCAAGGGTGTGAGACGAAAAGAAAGTTTCCATTCTTGCCCCACTTCCCGTACCCAGTCTTACTCCCTAGAGATGACTGCTATTATCATTTCTGAGGTATCCTTCCAGAATTTTTCTAGAAATAACTACTGATTTTAGGTATTATATAAAGTAATGTAAATAGAAGTGCTTTGCCCACATCACTGTGATTCTTGGTGTCCCAGACCCTGAACCTCACCTCAAGGCCGCCACCAGTGGCCTCTCCCACCATCTGTTGGTACTGGAATCACTCCACTGCAGCCACACCAGGCGCCATATTGTTAAACATTTAGACTATTTTCTATAATGTATTCTATATATATTTATATTCTGTAATATTTCTAAAATATATATTATATTTGTTAGAAGTACCTCAATACATAAAAACCTTTTCATATTTTAGATGATTTACTTAGCATAGACGCCTGGAAGTGGGATTATTGGGTCAAAGGATATGAATGTTTTTATGAGGGTCACCAGCTTCTTTGCGTTTTCTACGTACATAGCAAGTCCTTTCTTGTCAGCCTTTCTTCTCCTTTTATATCCGTTACGATCCTTAGTTGCTCATAACACATTCTACTCTAGCAAGTTTATGCAGAAGGGATTTCATGGAGAATATTAAACATTAAATAACTTGGGAGGGTCAGAAAACCAGGCTGGGATGCTATACAGCCTGGGATGATACAGCCAGACAAAAACACCCAGAGACACTACCAGATTGTTCTAGTGGAAATAGCACTGCCAACACCATTGACCACTTGTCCCTGGTAGCTCTAGAGATGTGTGCCAGAAGAACCTGTTCTTCCACCACTGTCCTTGCCAAAAGTTCCTATTTCCCCACGTTTGCCTGTTGCCCCCAAAGCTCACTTCCAGACATCCAACTGGCTCTCTAAGTGCAAGGGATTCTGGGAAACATAACATTCCATCCAGGAAAGTAGACTGGTAGGGATTTGGAATGGGTATTGAGTGAACCAAGTAGCCCTGGTGGCATGGTGGTTCAGCACTCAGCTGCTGACTGAAAGGTTAATGGTCCTAACCCACCAGCTGCTGTTTAGGAGAAAGGTATGACAGTCTGCTTCTGTAAAGGTTACAGCCTTGGAAACCCTATGGGGCAGTTCTACTGTGTCATATAGGGTCACTATGAGTCAGAATTAACAGCAACGGGTATTGAGTGAACCGATTTATAATATTTACATATTTGTTTTCTCTGCTCAATATCTGTTGGTTAACAGCCCTCTTCCTCCTTACCCTATATTTTCAGGTTTAAGATCCCTTTGCCCTCTCATCTCTCCACTTCACACTAGCCGCCACACCATCTTCTGTCCCTGCACCAGCCACAGCCTTGTGTGCCAGCAGTTTTCTGCCTTGAATTCTTCAGCACCCAAACACTCTAGGCCAGCCCAGCTAGGCTGACAGCAAGACCCTTTTAGAGTGGGGTCATGGAGAATGGGACGTGAGTCAGGGCTATGTGGGAAGCAGTAAAGAACCCCAATAGCTGAGGATTCAGATCTAATTCCTTTTTGTTTCTTTAAACATCTCTGTCTGTGTCAGGGAAAATTGTCAACCCTGTTGCTACATGTAGACTAAGCAACGGACAACGTGAGTGGAGTAAAAATGTAAAATTGAATTTGACTGCATGTCATTTCATGTGAACAGCTTGATCATCATGCAGCGTAATAACACTCAGACATATTCATAAACTCTTTGTCAGGGTAACTTTGTTGTAAATTTGATTTGGTTGCCACAGTAAATGCTCACAGGGCAGAGATCACAAAGCCCATCTGTGTGCACAAATAACTGTGGTGTAGATGAGTCCTTCTACAAAGTGTGGTTCTCTAACCGCTCTCAGTACTTGCTGAGCATGGAATAGAATCACAGCATCATGGACATGTGAACTGGAAGGGGCCTTTGCTATTAATAAATATTAGGTAAAGAAATAAGGAAATTAGGAAAAGGGTCTTTGATTCAGATGAAGCACTTGGAGTCCCTGAGTGGTGCAACGGTTAGCACACTTGGCTGCTGACCAAAAGTTTGGAGGTTTGAGTCCACCCAGAGGCACCTCGGAAGAAATGCCTGGTGATCTACTTGCGGAAAACCAGCCATTGAAAACCCTACTGAGCACAGTTCTACTCTGACATGCATGGGGTTGCCATGAGTCAGAATCCACTCGACGGCAACTGATTGAACTGATTACAGCTCTGTTGGTTAGAAGCTAGTCCTAAGTTGGGCTCTGCTCTGAGAAATATGCCATGAAGTTGCTTTCGTGAGTGAGTACCAAACTCATTCCTTTCTGGCCCGTCAACAGATATTTCACCATCCATTGGTCTGTTCTAGAAACAGGCTCTCTGCCTCCGCCTGACTCTCCTGCCCCTTGGCTCTGTGACCCGCCTGAAAGCCACAGCTGCTCTGGCTTTTAGACCTGTCGCGCTTGGCTATATAAGACTGTTAGGTCCTTAGCACTGGTAGACTGTGGCTTAACTTCAAAAATCACCCTCATCCTTTGAACTAGTAATATGCTTTCTAGGAATCTATCGGGAAGAAAATCAGAGAAGCAGATCAAAATTTATATGCAAAGATATTCATTAAAGAGTTGTTTATAATAGTGAAAAATGGAAACAACCTCAGTTACAAACAAATGGGATTGTTAAGTAAATTATGCATCCACATGGTGGTCATTTAAAAACATGTTTTAAGTGGAATACTACGCAACGATAAAGAACAATGATGAATCTGCAAAGTATCTCACAACATGGATGAATCTGGAGGACATTATGCTGAGTAAAATAAGTTAATCACAAAAGGACAAATATTGTATGAGACCACTACTATCAAAACTCATGAAAAGGTTTACACACAAAAAGAAACAATCTTTGGTGGTTATGAGGGAGGGGAGGGTGGGAAGGAAAAGCACTAAATAGACAATAGATAAGTGGTAACTTTGGTAAAGGGTAAGACAGTACACAATAATGGGGAAGTCAGCACAACTTGTCCAAGGCAAGGTCATGGAAGCTCCATAGACACATCCCAACTCCCTGAGGGACCAAATTACTGGCCTGAGGGCTGTGGGGACCATGGTCTCGGGGAACATCTGGCTCAATTGGCATAACATAGTTTATAAAGAAAGTTTTCTACATTCTACTTTGGTGAGTAGCATCTGGGGTTTTAAAAGCCTGTGAGCGGCCATCTAAGATACTCCACTGGTCTCACCCCATCAGGAGCAAGGGAGAATGAAGAAGACCAAAGACACAAGGGAAAGATTAATCCAAAGGACTAATGGACCACAACTATCACAGCCTCCACCAGACTGAGTCCAGCACAAGCAGACAGTGCCTGTCTACCACCACCAACTGCTCTGACAGGGATCACAGTAGAGGGTCCCAGACAGAGATGGAGAAAAATGTAGAACAAAATTCTAACCAAAAAAAA
>NW_004443946.1:19569788-19620675 GCF_000243295.1 Trichechus manatus latirostris | reverse complement strand
AAAAAAAAAAGGGCCAGACTTACTAGTCTAACAGAGACTAGAGAAACCCCAAGAGTATGGCTCCCGGTCACCCTTATAGCTCAGTAATGAAGTCACTCCTGAGGTTCACCCTTCAGCCAAAGATTAGACAGGCCCATAAAGCAAAAAGAGACTAAATGGGCACACCAGCCCAGGTGCAAGGATGAGAAGGCAGGAGGGAACAGGAAATCTGGTAATGGGGAACCCAAGGTGGCGAACGGGAGAGTGTTGACACATCATGGAGTTGGCAACTAATGTCACAAAATGTGTATTAATTGTTTAATGAGAAGCTAGTTTGCTCTGTAAACCTTCATCTAAAGTACAATAAAAAAAAGGTTAAGAAAAAACATATTTTAAAGACATTTATTGGTATGAGAAGATGCTCAGTAAAACTAAATGAACCCTGAAAATAAAACTATATGTAATACGGTTCTGATTTGAAAAACAAACAAACCTAGAAAGAAAATACTAAAAGGGAAAAAGACTGGAAAGAAATACAAAATGTTAACAATGACTGTCTCCAGTGGCAGGATTACAAGTGAGTAATTTTTCTCTTCTTTATATTTTGCGAGGAGTCCTAGTGGTGCAGTGGTTAAGCACTAGGCTGCTAACTGAAATGTTGGTGGTTTGAACCCATGAGCTGCTCTGCAGGACAAACATGCTACAGTCTGCTTCCATAAAGAGCCTTGGAAACCCTATGGGACAGTTCTGCTCTGTCCTATAGGCTCTCTATGCTGAAGAATTGATGGCAATAGGTTTGGTTTTGGTTGTTTACATTTTGCAATTTCTTTCAAGATTTATGACCGTGAAAAGGCCAAATGGAAACTAAAAGGTCAATTCCAAAGATCTCTGCTACACACTCAAAAGAGATGACAAAGAGACCCGGTCAAAAGTAATGCGTTCTCCCTGGTTGGAGAGTTGTCTCTGTGGCAGTCTGGTTCCCTATGCCACGGGACGCCTCTCCCCAAGTAAGATATCCTCCCTTGACAGCTCACAACAGGGCTTTTTGACTTCCTGTCTGTCCACAGGGTCACATTGTCCACAACTGGAAGGTGCGATGGTTCATCCTCCGGCAGAACACACTGCTATACTACAAGCTTGAGGGGGGCCGGAGAGTGACCCCTCCCAAGGGCCACATCCTCCTGGATGGCTGTACCATCACCTGCCCCTGCCTGGAGTATGAAAACCGGCCTGTAAGTAAGGCCCCTGTTTCCCAGCTCCTCCCTGCCCTAGACCCTTCCTACTTCTGGCCTCTTTTGTGAAAGGCAGTGTGGGTAATGGGAAGAGCTCAGAGTTATAACTTGAAAACCTGGATCCAAATCCTGGCTCCACCACGAACCAGGTATGTGACCTTGGGCAAGTGGTTGAACCCCTCTGAGCCTTAGTTCCTCATGCATAAAATGGTATAAAATAATTATACCTATCTCACAGAGTTGTGATGAGGATCATTAGGGTAGTGGTTCGTTAAAACACTCTGTAGATGAGGAGGCTATGAGGATAGCAACAAATGTAATAATTGCTGTCTTGGGATTTGGCATGATGACTTTCACCCCCTGAGGTGTGTGAGTTCCAGAAATCAGGGGTAGCTTCAAGCTACCATCAGAAAAGTATCTGAATCAATCAATCACTTGTCGAGGGCCCATTATGTGCCAAGAAATTTGCTAGGCATGGAGGAGTCAAAGATGACAATGGTAAGACCGTTTCTTCATGGAGCTAATAATCTTGTGAAGAAAGCAAGTGGTTGACTGAAAAACAATGACAGTTCCAAATGGCAGTAGGAACATTATTAGCTGCAGAGAACACTGTATTCCTGAAGTGGAGGAGGATGTCATTAGTGGCTGGCTGGGCCAGGTCTGGCTTTGAGAAGAAGAAAGATTTGGGTAAGGATCTGAGGACGGAGCAGGCATTCCCAGCTGGTGAAACATCTTGAGTATAAGTGAGGAGAGGCAAGTCTGTGGAGAGAGATGAGGGTAGGGTGACTTCTGGGGATAAGAGCCTCCAGTGGGGCCAAAGGGCAGTGTTCCCTAAGGGAGAAGTGGGAAATTAATGGGGAGTGAGCCATTGAAGGGTTTCGAGTGAGAGAATGGGCTGATGAAAACTCCCTCAGGAAGGCTGACAGAGGAACTGAGGCTTAGTTCCTAATAAGACTACTGGTCCATGAAGAAAAGGTCTTGCCATTTTGTGGGCTGCACAGCTTCCTAGATTCGGTATGGCCGCTTGACTTTTGCTTCCCAGCATCCTCTCGCCTGCTCTGTCTCCAGAGTGCTTGTCTGTCTGGCTGTCTCTTCCCACAGCTGCTCATTAAGCTGAAGACTCGAACATCCACGGAGTACTTCCTGGAGGCCTGTTCTCGAGAGGAGAGGGATGCCTGGGCCTTTGAGATAACAGGGGCTATTCATGCTGGGCAGCCAGGGAAGGTCCAGCAACTCCACATACTGAAAAACTCCTTCAAGCTTCCCCCTCACATCAGCCTACAGTGAGTGCCCCGCCCACTTCCACCCTTCCCACTACCTCACTTTGCTGCAGCCTCTTCTCTCTGTGGGGAGGGACAGGCTCTTCTTGGGGTCCCTGTTGGAGCTGCACAGGCTTCACAGGCACCCCCATTGTGCTTCAGGGTCTTCAGCTGTAACCCATTTATATTGTTTTCTCTGCCTGGGAATGGCCTTACCCACCCACCCATTCCTATGCAACCTCTCAGGGTCTCTGCTACCTGTACCCACCTCAGTGATGACTTAAGACCGCCCATCAGTTTCAGCCACAGTGCTCAGGGCTGTGCCACAGCTCCCAGGAATCCTCACCAACCGAGTCATTGGTCTTGTTTGCAGCCTGGTGCAAGAATGATGTGTTCTGGTTGCCATTTCCTTCTTGCTGTGGGGGCTGCTTCATTCATTCATCAAAGAAGCACTTACTGAGTGCCTACTACATGCCATGCACTGTGCTAGATGCTCAGGAGATGCAATAGGAATAAACAAGGTCTCATCTCAAGGGCCTTCCAGCCTAAGCACATAAATACCTGTTGTCATTGAGTCGATTCCGACTCATAGCGACCCTATGAGCAGCTGGTAGATTTGAACAGCTGACCTTTTGCTGCACTACCAGGGCTCCAAGCACATAAATAGGAAATGAGAAAAGATTTTCTGTTGGCGGCAATCATTGTTCCATAGAACAGAAGGAAGGCAGGTCAGTAGTGGAGGTGATACCGTAAAGTGGAAATGGATGGAAGGAGTTCACATTAACAGCCCATCTGCAGAAAATACTCCCTAACCACTCAGGCAGCAGACTGTGATACCCATCAAAGACATGGTATAAGGCTCACCAAAAACTCCCAAGGAGGCACTGGAATTTTGACTGTGCACTCTCTGTGGGCCTAGGGCCCTGCTAAACCACAGTGAGCATGGGGAGGATCAGCAAATAGAGTGGGGAGGTGGGTGGCATCAGGTGGTGGATAACTTTGAGAATTCGCTGGAGGAGTTTAGACTCACTGCAGTAGATCACAGAGAAGCATTGTGGGTTCCCACACAGCTTAATTTTAAGCTAAATGTCTTAGCTCTTTAGTCTTATTACAGAAGTAATACCTGTTTAGTATAGAAATATTAGAATATTTAGATGAGCAAGAAAGAGAAAAGAAATCTCCTAAATCTTACCTCTCAAATTCTGATGTGTAACTAAATGCACCTCTTTCTTTGTGGTGTGTGTCACACAATTTGCCACTTGCTTTATCCCCCTTAGTGGTGACTCTTGGACCCTCCCTCATGCCTGTCAGTGTGGCAAGGGTCCCCTCCCCTTTCCCTCCTTCTGTGTAGTCTTATTGTGGATAAGATGCACGACAGCAGCAGCGGGATCCGGCCAAGCCCCAACATGGAGCAGGGAAGCACTTACAAAAAGACCTTCATAGGTGAGCCTGCTCCTCTCAGGGTGGGGGCGGGGCAGTGAACCCAGGGACATGGGACTCAGCTCTGGGACTCAGCCACGGGCTTGACCTGCCTGTGTCGGCGCCAGAGCTGCCTGCTGGTCAACTGACTGATGACATTGGCTTTGGCCACAGCTCTGGGCAGCAGGTGTGGCCTTCAGGCTGCTTTTGGGTAGAACCTAGAGGCTGCCTATGAGGTCAAGGTCATTGAGGTCACGACCAAGCACCCCGAGGAGGCCAGTCTGTAGCCTGTTGTCTGACCGGCGCTGCCCGTGCCCTGACGCAGGCTCCTCCCTGGTGGACTGGCTCATCTCCAACAGCTTCGCAGTGAACCGTCTGGAGGCGGTAACCCTGGCCTCCATGCTCATGGAGGAGAACTTCATCAGGCCAGTAGGCATCCGAAGCATGGGAGCCATTCGCTCTGGGGATCTGGCCGAGCAGTTCTTGGATGACTCCACGGCCCTGTACACTTTTGTAAGTTAAGGAGGGGATTCCTCCCACCACCACGGCAGTGGGGGGAAGAGGCAACACAGTGGGAGCTCAGGGCCCACCATTGTGGATGAGAGGCTGTCTTAGTTATCTAGTGCTGCTATAACAGAAATACCACAGGTGGGTGGCTTTAACAAATAGAAATTTATTTTCTCACAGTTTAGGAGGCTAGAAGTTTAAATTCAGGGTACTGGCTCTAGGTGAAGGCTTTCTCTCTGTTATCTCTGAAGGAAGGTCCTTGTCTCTTTTCAGCTACTGTTTCCTGGTTCCTTGGAGATCTCCATGTGGCTCGGCACCTATCTTCCCTCATCTCTGCTTTCTTTCTATGCCTAATCTGCTCTTTTTATATCTCAAAGGTGATTGGCTTAAAACATACTCTACCTGATATGGCCTTTTAACATAACAAAGAAAACCCATTTCCAACTGGGATTATAACCACAGGTATAGGGATAAGGATTTACAACACAATTTTTGGGGGGACACAATTCAATCCATAACAGAGGCCTAGGGGTTGGTGCACAGTGCCACCCTGAGGTGGAATGGGGTGTCTGTATTGAGTGATTTCCTTTCCCCTGCAGTGGCCCCGGATCGTGGGCCTGGGTCTTCTGTAACAGAGTACTTTCTCCTCCTTCCCACTAGGCTGAGAGCTATAAGAAGAAGATAAACCCCAAGGAAGAAATCAGCCTCAGCACTGTGGAGTTAAGTGGCACAGTGGTAAAACAAGGCTATCTGGCCAAGCAGGTATGGCTGCCCTGTGAGCAGGGAGGCAGTGGGGTAGGGGGATGCTGGAGGGACGCCATAGGGAGGGAAAGGCTGCAGCTTCCTAGAGTGCACAGATTACCAGCCAGCAGGATCTGCTAAGGCAGGAGCCCAGCACCAGCCACAGGGAGCAAGCCGAGAACACGCGTGTGCACGCATCCACATCACATGCGTACCAGCCACCAGGACTGTCCAGGAAGATATACATGCTAGCAGTGATCACAACATTAGCGACAACTTCTACAGCATTGCCCAGTTTCAAATATTTGTCTTGAACGGTATTGTCAACTGGTTTGATGTTTCCATCTGCTGGCGTTCTACTCCCTGAGGCTTCCTGGTGTCTCTGCCTTCTTTGTGGAACTCTGAACACCACCTTGACACACTTTCTGAAATGAACTAGAAATAATTATTTTCTCCATTTATTTCAGTAGATTGAAGATCATATTCTGCAGTGTAAGCTCAATGCTTAAAAACTGACAAGGGCCACCCCTCCCAGGCCTCACTGGGGAGAGCAGCGTGTTGGGTGGGAGGCACATCTTGTCACAGTCACACCTGCAGCATTTGCACATGTGCCTAAGGTGGCGCAAGCGGTTTATGGCTGCTAACCCAAGGTTGGTGGTTTGAACCACTTAGCAGCACTGCAAAAGAAAGGCCTGGCAAACTGCATCCTTAAGGATTGCAGCCAAGAAAACCCTATGGAGCAGTCTACTCTGTAACACATGAGGTCACCATGAGTGGGGGGTCGACTCAATGGCAGCTAACAACGACATGAGCACCGTCACCGCGTCCTGGCACGTGAATGTGCAGGCGGACCTTTTGCACACCCTTGTGTTTGTGCATGCATTATGTGCTGTGTGAATGTGTGCGTCTGTACAACAGATATGGACACAGCTCAGCGCCCTTCCCATTGTTACTCTGAGCACGTGCTTAGCTGTCACCTGCTTCTTGATATCAGGATCCCCATCTGCTCTTAGATTAGTTACCGTCTGTGCAGCTGCCTGTCTATCCCCAGGGTCCTGCTTCTTCTGGCCTGACAGGAATCCTAATGAAGGGGCAGTGAGGTAACTGGGAAGAGTATGAGGAGGCCACGGGAGACTAAGGGTGTTCCAGATTGAAGGGCTAATGAAGGTTTGTGACCTAGGGAGTGAAGCCACTCGCACAAACACACACACACACACACACACACACACACACACACACACGTTAATATCTTCTTAGACCTTTAGATTTTAATATACAATGTTGGTTGTTGTCACTCTTTACCAGACGGGCAATGTTAAGTTGGTTTTATTGTATGTGTGTGCACATATATAAGTGTGCCCGTAGGTGTGTTTTTGGATTAAGTTAACCCTTATAAGGCTGGTGCCCTTGGGGTCAAGTTTGCATGTGAACTGCCAGTCTAGCTGACACCTCCTGCCTCCTGTCCTCCTTTATGCCCTGAGCTGAGTCTGGGAAATGCTCCCCCGACCCCTTTCCTTCAGTGCTGACTCCCCTGGCTCCTAAATGCTCACTAAATGTGACTGTGTTTGTGCTCACATGTCCCTGAGCAGGGGATGCTGTCAGAGCAGTCTGTGCCATGCGATCACATTCCTCTGGTTAAGATGAAAGAGCCCTGGTTGCCCAGTGGTTAAACACTGGGCTGCTAACCAAAAGGTCAGCAGGTTGAACTCACCAGCCACTCCACGGAGAAAAACGTGGCAGTCTGGTTCCGTAAAGATTACAGCCTTGGAAACACTGTGAGGCAGTTCTACTCTGTCCTGTAGGCCCACTATGAGTCAGAATCAACTTGATGGCACGCAACAACAGCAGCTTTAGGATGTAGTCCTGCTGGAGCAGCCTGGCTTGTTAGAGGTTTGGCATTAGATGCATGGATGCGAGAGAGGAAGGGACTTCAGGCTGTCGCCAATGAGCCCTGAACCCTTTCTTTGCTTCAGGGGCACAAGAGAAAAAACTGGAAGGTTCGGCGTTTTGTTCTGAGGAAGGACCCAGCTTTCCTGCATTACTACGACCCTTCCAAGGTGAGTGTGCTGCCGCATGTTGCCTAGGTACCTGTGTTGTGATGCTTTCAGACACTTCTCTCCCTACGCAGCAAGCAGCTACTTGTGCCGCTTTCCTTTCTCTCAGCATCTGCTGTAACTCCCCTGCACTATGCTTTTTCTCCTGCAATCCAAGCTACTCAGAACAAGATCACTCTTTTCTTTCATCACATAGTTGCCTCCTCAGTGGTTTCTCTATACCCCCTTCTCTACTTCCTATGGTAGGGGATCTGCATTATTTTGAGAAGAGAAGCATCTTTTAGCTTCTCCAAAGAGTGAGGTGGGCTGATAACGAGACTTCTAGCTGGTGCTTCCCAGCCTCTTCACCCGTTTCTGTCCAACCAAAACCAAAAACCAAACCTGTTGCCGTTGAGTCAATTCCAACTCATAAATCTCAGGGGCCTCCCTCCTTCACTCACATTAATGCTTCAGTAGTAAAGGAGTGAGCTTTGGGAGCTGAGTAGAACTGCCCCATAGGGTTTCCAAGGAGCGGCTGGTAGATTTGAACTGCTGACCTTTTGGTTAGCAGCCAAGATCTTAACCAAAGATCCCATTAATTCTGCCCCCTCAACATTTTGTCCTCACCTTTGTTTTGAAAGGTTTCTTTTACCATATAATATTTAAGCTAGAACTTATTTTCTTGGTTAAAAAAAAAACAAAAACAACCAACGAATTGCTATTCCGAGTTTCAGAGAATAAGTATCACCACATGCTGAGTTGATCTAATTCCAGTCAAAAATTCAGAAAAATGCCCTTCTAGTCAGGCTTTTCAGACTTGTCTTGGTAGATATATGATTTTCCTTAGTTTTTTTGAAATAGTGAAAGTAGTGTACAATCCTCCTTTCTGGCTGCAGCCAGGACTCAGCACCTGGGTGGGGGAAGGATTGTGAAGGAGCACAGCTGGTGGCCATTTGAGCCCCACCCAACCCTGTCAGACCACCAGGAGGGCTGAGGGCCTGGAGGGGTGTGGCAGGACAGGCTGCCTGAGGGGCAGCCACCTGGGCCTCTACAAAGCGCTGGCTGACCTCTGCCTGGGTTGGGTTGTGGTGGCCTGGCTGAAGGATAGAGTTCAAACGCCTTTGTGGCCACCTTAAGCCCTTTTAGAAATAAGGCAAATAAATAAGCTCTTTAGCTTTGCTTTTAATTCTCGACACAGTCCGGCCCAACCTACTTTCTTTGTGGGCTTGATGACTCTACTGCCTCAGCCTGGTCTCTGTCCTGAAGACCTCCTGCGCTTGGTTTGCTCCCTGGCTTTGCCCTCACTCTTTCTCTCGCTTGACCTGTGAGCCCTACCCCTGCCCTCAGGATCTGCTCACCTCTCAAGGCCCAGTTCAAGTCCCAGTTCCTCTGCTGAGGCCGCCCTTGAACCCTCCAGGCTGTGGTGGATGTCTTCCCCGACTGTTCCGTAACTGCACTGTGTTCTGCCCTACCTAGTGCTGGGAGCCCTGGTGGTGCAGCGGTTAAGTGCTCACCTGCTAACTGAAAGATAAGTGGTTCACACCCACCAGCTGCTCCTCGGGAGAAAGATGTGGCAGTTTGCTCCCGTAAGGATTACAGCCCAGGGAACACTATGCGGGAGTTCTACTCTGTCCTATAGGGTCGCAATGAGTTGGAATCGACTCATCGACACACACAGCAGCAGCAGCATGCCCACTATGCTGCATGAAGATGACTGATTAATAGAAGGGCTCCTGCAGCTTTCAGCACTGTTTGACACCTGGTGTGTAAAATTGCTCTGAGTCACCCCAGAGATAATATACACCAGAATTTTGTTTCAGAGATGTATAAACAGTGTCCAGCATACAGGAATGCCTATCAGTTTCACAGAAATGATAAGTACAGACATGTCTTTTTTCTGCCTGGTGGGTGAGGTGCACCCAAGGTTGAGGACTCCGGTGCGTGCTTCTCCTGATAGTGCTGGACTAGAGGCTCTTTTGCCCCATCTTCAGGAGTGAAAAGCAGATCGGTTTCAAGCCTGTCAGACTTGGTAACAGCGGCATTGGTGAGCCCTGCTGCAGCTGATTGTGAAATAAAGAACTGAACTTCCTTACTGGTACATATAACTTGGCCAAGTGAAGTCTGAGTTCAGCCTCATATTCAATTGCCAATGACTTACAGCTGACTTCTTCAGCTGGCCTCACTGAGGGTGGTTAGAGGGGAGAGCGCAACTCTTTCCTTTTGTGTATTCACAAAATTCCTAATTAGGTGTCCACTCCTCTGCAGGAAGAGAATAGACCAGTTGGTGGGTTTTCTCTTCGTGGTTCCCTTGTGTCTGCTCTGGAGGATAATGGCGTTCCCACTGGTAAGGTGCAGCTTCCGCCCTGGCCTGAAGATCTCAGGGGCCTCCATCCTTCACTCTCATTAATGCTCCAGTAGTAAAGGACTGAGCTTTGGGAGCTGAGTAGGACTTGCTCAGAAAGGCAATGAGTGGTGTGAGTTCTGAAACCAATTTCAGAATTAGAGAAGAAGACATGTCTTTAATATTCTTTCCCCTCAGTTTCTGTACTTGCTGGTCTATAAGCTTCCACCTAAGAACAATAGCTAAGATTTACACAGTGCTTTAGGGTTTACAACACACTTTAATACCTATTATCTCACCTAATTTCACAAGAGCCAGCTAAGGTAGAGATGGTATTATCCCCATTTTATGGATGTGGAAATTGAGATTCGAGGAAGTTAAACAATTTGAAGTCAAACCTGATGGCTTCCTGCCTCCATGTTGGCACAATTTTGCCCCACTTTGTATAGGAGATATCAGGATCTTCACGTGTTGAAAACATGACACTCATGTCTACTGCTTTTAATGTAAACATATTGGACTCTTTCATGCGAATGGATGATTGTAGATCTATATGGCTGGCATGGGGCAGGCAAGAGGGCTTCAAGGACTATCCAGACACACCATTGGTGGGCCTTAAGGCTCAGGTGAGGGAGGGGGAATGGCAGGGAGGAAAAAAGGAAAGCATGCATCTGGTGGGGATTCCCTAACCATATAATTTGTATTAAAGAAATACTTCACTATGCATGCACTTGCATGTGTGTGTGCACGCGTGTGAAGCTAAAAGCAGACATGAATATTCACTCACTGATTTTTTTCTGCCTAGGAGTTAAAGGGAATGTTCAGGGAAATCTCTTCAAAGTGATTACTAAGGATGACACACACTATTACATTCAGGCCAGCAGCAAGGCTGAGCGAGCTGAGTGGATCGAAGCTATCAAACAGCTAACGTGAACTTGGCTAGAGTCTGAGGGAACAGGACCTGGATGCCTCCCTGCTAGCAGAGGATACATACAGGGTTTCCTGGAGAATGGGAGTGTGTTAAGACTTCTGACAAGGAGTTTAACAAGCAGTTAACTTCTTTGTACATTTTGTACCACTTTGGAGGGAGACTGGTGAGTGCCTCAGTTACAAACAGCAGTGGTGCTATTTCCTTCTGCATCTTCATGTTTATCAACCTGGAAAGGCTAGAACAGCCCCTGGCATTAGCATCTTGACCTGTGCCAATCACCACAGGTAGCCCTTTCCTTGGGCACCAAAGTAAGTTCCCCTTGTTGTAACACTGACACTGGACATACTGCAACACTGACTATAATTCTAGTCTCAAGGCAGCCGGCTCTCTGAAATGACATCTCTAACTTTCTCTGGAATTCATAAAAATAATAAAAAGTAACATTTGTTTCTGGCTACTGTTGCAATTCCTTTAAAAGTTTTATAGCGTTCAAAGGTCTCTCATGCTTGAGGTTATATGGATTGTTATGCAAGCTGATTATGCAAACATCAAATGACTGCTATCACCAAGACACACTTCATTTAAAAATGGGCGTGGTGGCAAAACTTTAGTTGAACATTTATAGTTTTGCTTTGAAAATAAGCCTGCGCAAGTACTATCCATTGTACTATCCATTGCAGAAGTCACAGAGTAGGTTGGAGCGACTAGTTACACACACACACACACACACACACACACACGCAAAGTTAGTTTTCAATGAAAAATGGACGTTCAAAAAGATGCAGAGGAGCAGAGCTGCTAAATTTAGATGAAGGGACAGAGAAGGATGTAAATGGGAAGGAATTAAATCAAGGTAGGAAATTTTGGTTTTAAAATGAACATTAACTGAGAAAACAGGTACCAAGAAATTTCACCCGTTGGGAGGTTAATCTGAAGTAGTGAAAAGTCTGTATCATACAGTATTTTTAAAGAACATTTTTATTACTTTCAATTTTATACAGTAATCTGGCACAAACTATTGCCAGCATTCTCGTCAGGTACAAGTGCTCAGACTTGCTTTACTGAAAAGACTAGATATGTAACTTACATTTAAGGGGAGTTGATACTTCTAAAGTGCTCAAATAAAAGTTTGTCTTCTTAAATAGCTTGAACTTTCTCCTTTTAATATTGTTTAGAATACCTGACTTGAATGATCAGGAATTCCAAGCTAATGAGGTTTTACTTTATTCCTTACATTGTAAGTTTAAGAGACCTCGCCTTTTTAAAGCACCATTTTCCATTTGGCACTTTACCAAGGTCTAATGCCC
This sequence comes from Trichechus manatus latirostris, assembly GCF_000243295.1. Classification (NCBI taxonomy): domain Eukaryota; kingdom Metazoa; phylum Chordata; class Mammalia; order Sirenia; family Trichechidae; genus Trichechus; species Trichechus manatus. The sequence goes on along the minus strand of NW_004443946.1, from coordinate 19,608,926 downwards.
CTGGAATTAGTTTTATTGCTTTTTGAATATCAACAGGTGTTTATCTGAATTAAAAAACTACATTTGGTTTGATGGCTTCCTGCCTTCACGTTGGCACAACTGTGCCCCACTTTGCATAGGAGGTTATCAGGATCTTCACGTGCTGAAGACACTCATCTTGAGACAAATTAGTGAACATGTCTTAAGACAGTGGCACTTGAATTTTTAAAAACCCCTAAATTATTTTTGGTATAAAAGTAGCCAGGTCAAGAATGCTTGGGAGTACAACTGAGTTGTGTAACTGTACTGCTTGGCACAATGCAATGCCTGTCTCTGACAGCTCCCACTGTTTGCCTTATTTTGCTATAAAACTGGTATGAACAATGGTTTAAATGTTCCAATCTTCTCTTGGCCATTTTTGATTTTCAATTATTTATGCATAAACAAAACCCAAACTATAGCAAATTTTCAGTTTTAAGTTGATAACCATTTGACCTCTATATGAAGAGCAGAGTGGGGAGTAGATGAAACTGTCAGCATTTTTAATGAAAAGGCTTTTGGGGGAGAGATCCAAAATTTGGGTAAGCTATTCAATTTTCTTTATCTGTCTTCTTTCCTCAAGTTATCCTCATGTTTGAGAGAGAGATTTTTAGGTCAGCAGGGTGTATGCATACTTTAGTTTGTTCTTTCATGGAATCAGTGAGGTACTGATCTTTCCCTGGATAAAAAATGTGCAAAATTTTTATGGAACTGAGCAAAAGGCTTGTATAAAATCATTCACCATGGAGGCCACCAGTATTCCCAACAGTCATGGCTTCTGGAGTATAAAAACAATTCTGCTGCCTGTAGCAAACATTTAAGGGGCACCTGTTACATTTAGGTAACACTTTTGACCTTTATGAACTTGTTTTTTGATGCTTCAGGAAGACAGAGTGAAAATTACGTGCCAAGATAAACATCTTGATTACATCCAAATGCTCCTCTAAATCCCCAATGTGGCATGCTAGCTAGCAATCATGGCTCACCCTTGGAAATAAGCCATCTGAAGTCAGACTTCTGGATGCTGCTATAGGCTGCTAAATTAAAGAAAGGGACAAACCTTCACAAATGCCACAAACTGTCGTCCTTACACACTCTTCTTATATTTTCCAGTCCCTTTAACATTAAGCCTAGTTCTGGATTTACTAGGGCAGGTTAGGTTTAATCTTCTAGGTATGTAAACAGCTATTCCAAGGGATAACTAATAAAATTAAATATATCTGGTACACCTCATTATATGAATGAAGACAAGACCCAAGTAACTCAAGATTTCCTCCATTCTGACTACCATAGTTATAACTTCAAACAATGTGTTATCTGTAAAACTTATTTTATACATACACCTTTAAAATAATGAGCTCTTAAAGATAAAAACCTGTAGAAAAACTGCAGCTGTGTTCGAGCAGATGCCTGTTTTGTTATAAAGAGGGCTGAAGCTCCAGGTGGCATCTACTGGATATTTTAGTGGGGAAAAAATCAAAAGCCGGGTGATGAGACTCAAAATAACTAAATCAAAGCAGCAGCATCTCTCTCTAGCTCCTTTTAAACATACTTTACCACCTTGTAGTACAAGCAGCTTAAGTATACCGACAAGAACCACTATGATAAATTCTCCCTCTACCACATGTTGTCATTGGTCTCAAATAGGTAAAAGGCACACAACCTATGTAATTCTGTAATTGCATTTTAACAATTTTTCCCTGTAACGGTCAGCTTTCACTGCTGTTAAAATTTTCTCTAAAATCTCCTTTTGAAAGGATCTGCTACATATATCCTTTCTAGCAGATACTTTTTTTTTTAATTCCAGAATTAATCCCTAATTGTAAGATGTTCCGAAGGCATATAAAATGCTAGCTGTTCATCTGCCCTTATGTTTCTACATCAAGACTAAAATGAGTAGAATTAAGGTCTTAGTATTCAGAATGCTTTTAACTAGTGACAAGAAGGAAGAAGCCTATAGTTAAATATCCCAAAAATTTATTTAATGTTTGCTTGAATACATTTTATAGAAAGACTGGGACTGTTTGCTTTGAGTGCCCTTGGTAAATCTCATGGAGGTACTGAACTACAGAGGAGTGCCAATCTGGAGACATCAGAGAAGGAAATCACAGGCCCAATTTTATGACTGTTCTTAGCTTAAAGATTTTAGTCTTTAGTGAAATGAGGCCACTCCCTTAAAAAAATGCTCGATGTGCTGGAGCTACTGTGTGAAAACAGCTGACATTTAGGAGGGCATTTCACGTTCTGGTCTGTTGGAACATTTAAATACTTGGAAATAAAAAATATTCAGCTTTAAAGTTTTCAATACTGGAAAACTTTCAAGTCTAGGGTTTATGCAGTCCAGCCAGGAAGGGCTGCTTTGTGTTCCTTAAATTGGACTTGGTTTCCCACAGTTAATCTTCAGCTTTGGCTTCCATTTCTTCTGCATCATCATCTCCATCCACTTCTGCATTTTCTCTCTCAAGCCTCTCCAGCTGCCTCGCAAGCTCAGTCTCATCTGTATCTGTGACCACTTTGGGCTGTGGAAGCAGAGGCATAATTTCAAAGTGAAGTAAAATAGGACACAAATTCAATTTCACTGTCTAGTATTTTAACTCAAGGAAACACTTTCCTTCCTAACAACTCTGCCATATTTGTTCATTTCTGAGTGCTGACATACCACTAGTAACTTCCAGGAGATAAATAATGAAAGAAATTTCCAAAAATAAGACAATATAGCAAAATATGTGCATGTGTATTAAAATGGAATACATTTTCTGTCATCTTTACAAGCTCAAACTAAAAACATATGAAAATAACCTCAGTGGCTACATATCTTTAAAGCCAGCCTACAAATAATAGATATCTTGTTTAACAAACAAAAAGATGCGTATCTAGGATCAAAATAAATTACTACTCTTTTCCACAAAGGGAATCATTTTACACACACACACACACAGATATACACATGCACACACACACACACGAGAGGAAATTAGGTTTCTTTCCTATTGAGATGAGGAAAAGCCAAGACTATTCTTGTTTCTAATTCTGAGGTCAAATTTTATGCATTCCACATTCAAATTCTGATACGAATTAGTTCTTTTTATTGTCTATATTTTAATGGGAGAAAAACCTAACACCACTGTGCTGTGATGAATTACTTGGTATGGCCTTTCTTGCCAAGGTCTTGTGACTCCCACCCAGTTTGACTGGGTAGGCCTGTGCAAATAAGATAACTGTGGCCCACCAAGGGGGCTGGTCAGTTTTGCCTTAAAAGAGAGTCAATTCCAGAGCAGCAAAAAAGCCCACCACCACCACCAAGGAAGGAGAGACCAGCAGGGGAGACCAGGCAGCAGGAGATGGTGTGGTAGGCTACCCTGCCCACAGAGAGAGAAAGCTGAGTGCCTTTGGGCAGAGGCCTAGGGCTGAGAAGCTGTCCTGATGGAAGAACTGTATCTCTTGAGTGTTCCTGAGCCTGAATTGTAACTGTTACTTCCCTAATAAACCCCATAATAGTGAGTGTGGTCCGTGAGTTCTTTGTGGCCATTGCAAATCCAGCAGAGAAGTAAAGAGTGCTGCTGGAGGGACGGTTGATGTTAGAATTGGTAAAGATGGTGGAGAGAGAAGACATGTCTGACCTCCACCTCACGGGAATCAGCCTTGGGCTGTTGATCTTGACTCTCCTTTCCCCTTGTGAAGTTAGAGGAGGTCAGACACTTCCCCTACAGTCTTTACAACCACCAATGACTATAGTCCTGAATAGCCATCCCATGATATATATGGCAGTCCAGTACTAATGGCTCTTAATTACCTATAAAAAGCTCTCTGAACTAATGATTATTTTATGCTTAGCAGAGTTATAATCCTAACTGTATCTGATGATTTAAAAAGCAGTGGTTAGGTATTTTAGGATGCAAATCATTTAGATGATTTACATTTCTTAAAAAACTTAAGAACAAGACAAAAAAAGAAGGTATTGATCTCACCTCCATTTGAACATTGAAGACACCTCTCTTTTCTTCAATCTTTTCTTTGATAACAGCCATAGCTTGGTTGAGGACAGAGAGGCCCTCTGTTCTTTCTAAGGTGGTTGTAGTCATCACATACCGAGGAGGAGCTATTAGATTAATCTAAGGGAGAAAGACAAAATTCAATTATGAATGTACCTATTCAACATGCAACTATTGAACTGTTTTGTTAATATGCTGGATTAACATACCATCCCAAAACTAATCTCCAAATTCTGTAGCTCAGCAATTTGGAAAAGTTTGTAAATGCAGCAAAAATTAATTATAGTGATCTAGTCCAGTAGTGTAGAGTCCACTGTAATACTAAACATAAAGAATTGTGACTTCTTGGTGTCCTGTGGTGGCTAAACTAACTACAGTCATCTAAACTAATGGAAGAGAGAGATGCTGAACAACGACCATCCCACTTATTTATCACTGACAAAACATTCACACTAAACCTCTTAAAAGCTGTGTCTGGAGTACTATAAGCATTTCAAGGTGCTAGGAACATTTTGGGCACAGCAACTTTTTATTGTATAGGAAGTTTAAAATGATAGCCCTCTGGTACTAAACACCAACAGGAATCTCCATCCACTGTGACAGCAGCAATAGCACCACCCTCGCCCAAAAAAGTGTACACTTAATTTCAAACATCTCCTAGAAATAACACCAAGAACTACTGCTCCATGTTAAGAGCAAAACATACTCTTGCTATGAAACATGAACATTTAAAAAAAAAAAAAATCAAAACAAGGTTCTGATTTGGTTTGGGTGGATGCTTCAGCAGGAAAGTAGAAAACTGACTACTGACCTTGATGGGCATGGTTTCTGTGGAACAATTCAAACCTGCTCTCAGGGCTTCTTTTACGGCATCAATGCCTTCATAACCATAACAAGCCACTTCAATATCTAAAATTAAAAATATTTAAAAGCTGATACCAAAAATTATAAAAATATCTCAAGGTTTAAAATAAATCAGAGATGTGGCAGATACACTAGTATTCAAATATTTATGAATGCTTTCATCACCCTTTCAATTAGAAATCAATCTTAGCTATTAACTTTCACAATTAAAAAAAACCTTAATTATGAAAACTTTCACAATTAGGAAAAAAAACCTGTATCTTCTCATCCACATCAAGCCACCTAAAAGATGAAGCTATAAAAGACAGAAATTTAACAGACAGCTTAAATTCTGGCTATGAAATCCAGGAAAGAGACTGAGTTTAGATCCCGACTCACAGTGACCCTATATGACAGAGTGGAATTGTCCCATAGGGTATCCTAGGCTGTAATCTTTATGGGAGCAGATCACCAGGTCTTTTCTCCTGCGAAGCCGCTTGTGGGTTTGAACTGCCGACCTTTTGGTTAGACTGCTTGGGTTCAAATCCTGATTCCAACCTTTCTGTGCCTCAGTTCCTTATTTGTAAGATGGAGATAGGAGTAGTGTGGTGAAGACTGAATGAAACAGTAACCAAAATGGTTCAGAATAGTCACTGACAATCTATTCCATTGACAAATATGCATACCCCTTAACCCAGCAATTCTACTTGTAGGAATTTATCTTAGAGAACACTGTAATGGTAGGTATATACATATAAGGCTGTTAATTTGCAGTGTTTTTGTAACAGTAGGAAAAAAGCTGCAACAACCTAAATGTTTCTCAAGAGGGGACTGCTTTATAGTAGGGTTTATCTGTTCTATGGAATACCACCCAGCCACTAAAAAGACTGAGAAAGATTCCCTATATTCTGCATGGGAGGATACTCAGTAGTAGGAATTGTGGAAAAAGCTAGTTGGAGAAAATTCTGCATGGTATGATCTCATCTTTGTAAAAAACAACAACAACAAAATTATATGTATATTCACACCCAGGTATAGTATAAAAGAAAAATGTTTGAAAGAACATATTCCAAACTATTAATAATAGTTAATCCAGAGACATGAGAGAATATTGCTATACTGTTAGCAATTTTTTAAAGTATGCACTAAAACAAAACATTAAACCCCTTTCTGAAAAAGGGCTAACAAAGTTAGTTGAGCTTATACGACTGCTGTTAACTTGTGTTAACATATACATTTTAAGATGATTCAGTAAAAGCAAAATAATTTAATTTCTTAAACTTTTCTTGTTAGGAAAAATAAACAGTTTACAGATGTTGCTGCAGTAGTGTATTCTCTGGTAAGGTTCATTATTTTAAAAGTTTTTTTTGGTACATACAAAATATTTTAAAAAATCATTAATATTTACCTGCTCGAATTTTAACAGCCTGTGGGGTCAAACGCCTATTAATATTGTCAATGAGTACTCGCCGTTCATTTTCATTCAAATCTAAACTATCCAAAATAGATGGGTCTCTGATAATCAAAAAAAAGAAACAAACACAAAACAAAGATCCAGGTTAAATTACCAATAATTGTGAAACACACTACCAGAGGATAATGATTAAGAGGGCGGGCTTTAGTGTCAGAATTCAAGGTTCAAATCTTAGCTTTGCACTTTAATAACTATGTCTTTGGGCCTTTCTAAATCCTGGCTTCCAACTGTGCAAAATGGGGATGAAAACAGTATAACTCACAGGCTTATGGTGAGTATTAAATGAGACAATGCAAGTAAAGCACTTAGCAGTGTATGACAAATAGAAAACAATCAATGATGCTTGGTTATTATTTAAAAAAAAAAAAGTAGAGCTCTGGCTAAAATAAGCAATTTACAATGTCTCCAAATACTAATGACATTCCACTATAATTAAGCATTTCCATGTAATTAACAATCACTGCTTCAAGGAGCTTATAATCTAGTTTGAAAAGAACCAAAAATATTGAAAAACTTGTAAAAATAAAGAAAAAGTACATCCACGGGAGCCAGGAAGGGCTTCATGGAGAAAGTGTGTCTCATCTGACCCTCAGACCCTCCAAGCACCGTGAGTCAGGGATCAGGGCCTTAGTTACTGCTGTATCCCCAGCACTGAGCACAATATCTAGCTGTCTGCTGAATGAACAAATGAAAAAAATGAAATAATAACTGAAACAATGGTAAGACTTTTACTTTCTTATAAGCAATTACAAGAGAGCTACAATGTATTAAAAAGGAATTGTATGAATAAATACCAGTTTTAAAACGCATGGACTCTGGTTAAGGAATGAAAGGTGAAAGAATTTGGGTGGCAGGAACATTCATTCACCTAATAACTAAGTACAAAGCAACAAGAAGACAAATCAACAGAAAATGGGCAAATGAGATGAACAGATTTTTTTTTTTTTTACAAGAAATACAAACAGTCAATAAACATATGACAAGATGTTAACCTCACCCACAGTCAGGAAAATGCAAATCAAAGCAAGATACCATTTTGATCGTCAAAAGGAAAAAATGTGAGATACATACAAATGTTAACGAGGATGTGAAGAAATAAGAAAACTCATACAACTGCTAGAATTGTAGAATCAACTTGGACAATAATTTGGCAAAACCAACTAAATTTAAAGATACCTATAATGCTATGGCCCAGCAATTCCACTCTTATGTGGAAACTCTCAAATACCTATACCTGGAGACATATACATGGATATTCATCACAGCATTATTTCAAAAATGGAAATCAAAAGGAAAATTACCTAAATATCTACTCACAGGGAACAGATAAAGCATATTCTCACAGTGAAAATACTATACAGAAGCTAATATGAATGAAGTAGATATATATCTATTGATTTGGAGAAATCCTGCTCAACAATAGCTGAGTAAAAATGCAAGCTATAGAAAGATACGATACAGTAACTGTTAAATACAAAAAGTGATTCTACGTATACTTATGGATACATGTATTTAGTAAAGCATTAAAAAAAAATGATAATGATATACACTCATTTCAGAATAGTGATTACCACTGATGAATTTATTTATTTATTTATTTATCTCTTAATTAAAAGAAAAAAATCTATGAAGCACATCTGGCAAAGAACTAACATTACTTAAATCTGGATAGTGGCTACATGAGTGATGAGGCAAAAGAAGAGTATTACAAGGAAAGGGAACAACATGTGCCAAGGCCTAGCGGTAAGGGAGGGGGTGCTGGAGACGGAAGCTAGAGAACTAAGCCAGGGCCAGATGACGGCAGTAAACCAAGTTAACAAATACACTGACTGAGGAGTACAGAATTAAGGTCAAGGAGACAGAAACATAAAGGAGTGCTTAATGGTTAACAGCAACAACTCTGGATCCTGGCTCTATCATTTGCTAGCTATGTGATCTTGGACAAATTACTTTAACTCTGCCTCCATTTCCTCATCTACAAGATAGGGATAACTTATACCATAGGATTGTCATGAGAATTACATAAATGTAATTATTATTATTGTTCCCACTCTTTCCACAATATGGTATTAAAAAACAAAAAACAAAGAGAGAATTCTAAGTCACAAAGGGGCAAGTCAGATGGGATTTGAAGCCCCAAATGAGGTTGCTTGCTGGGGGCTCTGGCAGTCGCATTCTGAGGGCTGAAGGGACTAACACCCTGCAGCAGCCCACGAGTTGGGAAGTAACCTCAGTGCAGTGGTGAGGTTGCTTGTGGAGCAGTAACATTTAGGAAGGAGTAGTGGGTGAAGAAGTAGAGATAGTAAGTGCACAGAACTGAAGGAGGCTGGCTGTTGAAAGGCGAGGTATGGTGCTTGATACAGGAAAAAGTAGAGGGAAGGCTAAGAAGTTTGATTCTTAGATAAATCGGACAAACTGGAACATGTTTTTACGCCAATGGAACAAAGCCAATAAAAGGAAAGGCTGAAGACTCAGAGGGAATAATGAATAGAAAGAGATCCTTGAGCAGTAGCTGGGCTCAGGTGGTAAGATTAGCTTGAGAGTAGAAAGGGTAAGGATTCTAGCATGTCAGGAGTGCAGGGGGAAATGACAGGTAGAATGGAGGTGAGTTTGCTGAAATGGTGGAAGGAAGTAGGGGAGTTCTTGTGCAATGGCTATTTTCTCTATAAAACAGCTGGTGAGCTCACCTGCTGGGAGTGAGGGGAAGGGTGGTGGAGTGGACAGGGCATGGAGAAGTTCTAAAATAGCCACTCTAAGAATGGGAGGAAGAGCTGACCAGGAGCAGAGAGAATGTGGGGCAGCTGGAAGGGCCCTGCTGAGGTTGGAGACCGTGCAAGACCATAATTTTTCTCTAGCAGCACTCAGCAGCCTAAAAGTGCAGAGAAGGCAGGAACATCACTCCAGGGCTGGATGTAAAAGAAGGACAAACGGGGCAAAAAGTTGATGACATTGGCAAAATAGCCACTTAACTGAAGGACCATGGTGTATCTATGCTGGATTAGAAATAGAAGGGGCAGGAGAGAGTGAAACGACAGGGAGAAAGAAAAAAGTTTGGAATTAGAGCCTGCGATAAGAGGGTAGGACTAACTATATGGATGAGAGCTGGAAGAACAGAAAGCTGTGATAAAAGAATGAAATATGTGAATTAAAGGTTTTAGACAGAGTAAATCCTGGCGCTGGCAAGGCCCAGGGTAAGGCTGCGGGAAACACTGGCTCAACTAATGTGGGCTGAAGTCAAAGGAATCGAGGTAAAGAAAATAACAGGTTACAGTTCTGGATGAGACATTTACATTGATCCTGAAGTTACCTAGGACAGTAACAAAACTAGGAGAGAGAGGAACACGTAAAACAGCAATGTGAGATGAAACCATATAGATCTGGCCATATAGGACTGGCCCAGATCATGGGTCTTTATACTGAAATTATTTTAATCTCAATTTGGCAAGGGTTTAATATGTGGATGTTGTCAGGATATTAAACGTCAGGTTATCAACTTGTATACTAGACCCAGCAGCTGTGATATCAAGGCAGAAGCAGAACCAAGAAGGTGTTCTTACGAGACTGCATGCTTAAACGCATCATAGGCACCATATCCAGGTCTCCGGTACTTATCATCAAACACCCAGGCAGTCCTCTGGAACAGGCTCTCCAGCTGCTCATCCTTGGTATATTCTAACACTTCAGCCACATGACGAAGAATGCTGTAAACCTAGAAACAAAATGAAAGGCTCAACAATTCGAAGATGCTTACAACTTTATGGTGATCCAGTTCCACACCCCTATCTCTAAAAAGTCACAAGGATTTACAGACAAACAAAGCTGGAAATTACTTTCTCTGTAGTAGTGTGTAGTCCAAGCTTAGTTATTAAAACTACCTAAACCCTGTGGTTTGAACCAACTAACCAGGAAAAAAAGTTACATTTTAGCTTTTAATAAGAAAAATCACTATACTGCTATAGTTCAGATCACAGAACTATCAAAGATAAGAGATCTACAAAAACAAACATTTTTACCTTTTAGTAGAAAGCATATGAAAACAAACTTTTAGTGCTTTGACTACAATTCCTGACCAGTGAAAGATCTCTACACGAGTTCTCTGTCCATAGAGAAATGCTTGCTTTCCCATAATAACAGATGAGTGTGCATATAAAAAATAGAAATACTGTACTTCAGTTAAGAGTCCCAAGTCTCGGGTCAAATCTTGACTTTGGGACAAATTAACCTTCCTCAACAGTTTTCTCTTCTGAAAAATGGAGATACTAATTCTTTCCTTCTTACTGCAGACAGCTCTTACGCAGATCAAATATATACCAAGCACATTTTATAAATGGAAAACTATTATGCAAATGTAAACTATTCTAGTTTTACTCCATATTAGAGTACAGAACCAGAATTGAGATATTTTACATTTTTTTCAGTGTGTTATCATTTAATAATTATCCTTCAATCCTCCCCTCACCCTCTGCCACCAAACTCTTTTTCTAACCTCCTAAAAATAATAAAGGGCTTAGAGAAGAGAAAGAATATAAAATAAGGTTTTCATGTTAGTTACACATGAAAATTAAGTAAGGAAAGGTACTAACACTGGCTATTTCATTTTTAAGTCTCCTTTCCTGATGTAAGATCTATCAGTCATTTTAACAGTCTACGAAGACAAAACAAAATGGAAGCTTCCTAGAGCAGTGTTTCTCAAGCTTGGTGGGGTCTGAGAGTCTGCATTTCTAATAAGAGCCAGGTGATGCCAATGTTGTTGATTCAGAGACTACATTCTGAGTAGCAAGGTCCTAGGGTTTAAAAAAAAGATTCTAAAGGAATTCTATAGTGTTTTCAAATTGCAGTAATAGTAAACACATCAGTGAAACAAAGGGAAAGACCTGGGCAATGGTTTGATGACTTTTATACCTTTATTTTCTCTGTTATGCTAGGTTTAAGCAAGATTTTAAAAAATCTCATCACTTGAACATTGTTCTTAGCATTTTCCCTCGAGAACAGGAACACACATGGCAGAAGAGAACAAAAGACACCAGAGAAAGGCAAAGAAAACAGAAACAATGGAATTAGTGCAATTAAAAACTGATGATGTAGACAATGAAGCCGTGAAACATCTTATAACATGGAGGAATCTGGAAGGCATTATGCTGAGTGAATTTAGTCAGTCACAGAAGGACAAATATTGTATAAGACCACTATTATAGAACTCAAGAAAAGGTTTAAATTCAGAAGAAAACATTCTTTGATGGTTACAAGGGTGGTGAGGGAGGGTGCGGGTTATTTACTAACTAGATAGCAGATAAGTATTAGATGAAGGGACAGACAGCACACACTACAGGGGAAGTCAACACAACTGGACTAAACCAAAGCTAAGAAGTTTCCTGAATACAGTCAAACACTCTGAGAGACAGAGTAGCAGGGGTATGGGTCTGGGGACCATGCTTTCAGGGGACATCTACGTCAACTGGCATAACAAAGCTTATTAAGAAAATGTTCTGCATCCTACTTTGGTAAGTGGCTGCTGGGGTCTTAAAAGCTTGCAAGCAGCCATCTATGATGCATCAATTGGTCCCAACCACCTGGAGTAAAGGAGAATGAAGAACACCAAAGACACAAGGACTATTAGCCCAAGAGACAGAAACAGCCACGTAAACTAGAGACTTCATCAGCCTGAGACCAGAAGAACTAGATGGTGCCCAGCTACCACCAATGACTGCAATGACAGGGCAGACAACAGAGAGTCCCAGATGGAGCAGGAGAAAGGTGGGGTGCAAAACTCAAATTCTAGTAAAAAGACCAGACTTAATGGTCTGACTGAGACTGGAGGAACCCTGGAAAGCATGGCCCCCGGATTCTCTATCTGCTCAGAACTTAAACAATTTCTGAGGCCAACTCTGCAGACAGGGATTGGACTGGACTGTGGGACATAAAGTGATACTCGTGAGGAGTGTGCCTCTTAGCTGAAGTAGATACAAGAGACTAAACGGGCAGCTTCTGTCCAGAGGTGAGATGGGAAGGCAGAGAGGGCTAGGAGATGGTTGAATGGACATGGAGAATCAGGGGTGGAAAGGAGGAGAGCAATTACGGTCACAAAACAATGTATGCATAAATTTTTGTATGGGAGACTAACTTGAAATGTAAATGTCATTTAAACTACAACAATAAACAAACAAAAAAAAAGAATTCAACCAGGTAAAAAATGAAATAAAAAAACTGAGGACGTAGGGAGTGAAGGATGATCTAAATGGGACCTAAGAACAGACAGAAGGAAGAAGAAATGACTGTGCTTGCTTTATTAGCACTCACTGTGAATGAGAAACAGGTAGGGAATTATGGGAAAAAATCTTTGTTTTCCTAGATTCAAAAAAATTTTACTAATCCTTGCTCGATACCCACGCATTCTTATCAGACAGCAGCTGAGTTGTCTCTATGGCCTTTACCCCGATCAGGGTTGAAAGTCAAGAAATATGAGTTCTGACATCCCAGTGAGGGATAAGCCAAATCAAATGAAGTCATCCACAGTTAATTTAACCTAAAATGGCTTCAAAACATTAACTTTCATTATTAGTGGTTAACTAGGGGTAGAGGGGAAGGGGAAATGAGGGGTTATTGCTTAAGGGATACTGAGTTTCTGCTAAAGGTGATGAAAAATTTGGAAACAAATAGTGATGGCAACATGGTGAATGTAATTAATGTCACTCAACTATACAAGTAAAAATGGTTGAAATGGCAAGTGTTTTGTTGTATGTATTTTACCACAAAACAAAACCCACTAACTTTCACCATAGATACGGGTGAATCAACATTCCTCCCTCACTTTAGATAAGGAGAGTCTTAGATCATAAGCTTTAAAGTAGTAGCGTTATGAGATACAAACACTGTACTCACACTCCTTTGAACGTAAGTCTTCAAATTATTCTTCCATATAGCATATAATTGGAAATATTTCTAAAAGCTACAGAAAATGTAGGATTTTTCTGTTGTTGATTTTATTTTTTGGCCAGGAAGGACACATGCTGATTATTTATTCGGCACATCAGATAGTGAACTAATTTGACTCAAAAACCAACTTACAGTTTTGGATTTGGTGAATTTGTCTTCACATTTGATTGCTTCCTCTGGAGAAACTCTTCTTTTTGACAAATCAATATATCCTGTCATGAGAAAATTTTGAAAAAAATAGCATTTTAAAGCAGTATCTGTCCAGTTGCCAACACACTACTGTGAGGAGTTTTCATAACCAAATAGTTTGGCTGGCATACCTACAATTATTCCCCCACTAAAATCACAGTGACAGAATATTACATAAGAAAGTACGAGAGAGTTTGGTTTTCAGAAATGCATTTTTATCATCAAGGTAACTGAATATCCTCTATTATTTTAGTGAAGAGAATGAATACTTTGCAATTACCCAAATGAAAGCTAGTCAAATTCTCTCCCTGTGCTTTGTAGAATAGAATTCACCGTGGTCTAGTTTAAGGTAAGAAGCCATCCTGGGTCAACACAAAACCTGAAACAAATTAGAACTGCTGTCTACTGACTACCATATTCTCATTGTCATAGTAGGTGCAGAGGAGCCCTGGTGGCACAGTAGCTAAGCACTTGGCTGCTAACTGAAAGGTTAGTACTTTGAATCCAACAGCTGCTCCGCAGAAGGAAGTTGTGACCCTACAGCATTGCTGTGAGTTGGAATCAACTTGAGAGCTGTGGGTGGGTGGGTGGACAACAGGTGCTTTACTTAAGCCACTGAACTCTCACAACAGCCCTGCGTGATACCTTATCATCTCTTCCTACACCACCCCTCCCTTTCTTTTAACCAGAGAAACTAAAGAACGGTTAAAAAATTTCCCAAGGTCTAACAGCCTGAAAATGGCTGAAATTCACAAACCTGTGCTGGGTTAGGACTTCTAGTACAATGCTGATTAAAAGTGGTGAGAGTCAGTATCTTTGCTTTGTTTCCAATAAATTGGGAGTAAAGTGTACTTGCAAATTTTTCTATCAGATGAAGGTAATTTCCTTCTATTTCTAGTTTGCCAATCTTTTATTACGAATGGGTGCTGAATTTTGTCAAATGATTTTCTGCATCTATTAAAATTATATGGTTTTTCTTCTATACTGTTAATATACATTGATTTTCAGATTGAGTTTTTCATTAAAAATTATGTATACACACACACTGAAAAATGCATTCAGCGTACAATTCTGAGATTTAACAAAAGAATATAGTTGTGTAACCACCACCACAATCAAGATATAGAACAGTTGCATTATGTCCCCTTAAATTTCCCCTGTATTCAACCCCACTCCAAGCCCCTGCCACCCACTAATGTTTTTGGTCCCTATAGTTCTGCCTTTTCCAGAACGTCAAATGAATGAAAAACAGCATGTAGCCCTTTGAGTTGGGTTTCTTTCACTTAGTACAATGCATTTGAGATTTATCCAGACTACTGCATGTATCAGTAGATCCTTTCTTTTTGTTCCTGAATTGTATTCCATTGTATGGATGTATCAGTTTGTTTTAACTCATTTACCAGCTGAAGGACATTTGTGTTGCATACGGGAAATCAATGCAATCTATTCTACTTGTCACACCAATGGAATGAAAATAAAATCTCACTTCTCTGACACCAATTAAACTGAAAGAATTCAACTCCAATTCAATTCTACTCTAGTTCTATTCCTAACTGTAGATGCAGTGCCATTTCTTCCTCTGACTCTAACCACTGGAGCTAGGTCAGATCTCACAAATTAAAGGGCAGTCCTCCAGACTGCTAAGTCTGCCCAAGACTTCAGATGCCAGCCACAAGCTTGGGGGTCCCCAGGGTGCCATCACTTCTGCCCTGCTGACTACAAATATGGGGATTTCCTCTACCCTCTTCAGGATGCCAGATGTAAACTTAGGGGTCCCCAGGCCTTCCTCACTTCTGACCTGCTGGCTCCTGCCACTCCTTTGGATCCCACAATTCCCTAGAATGACTCATGGAACTCAAGTAAATGCTATACTTCTGATTACTGTTGCTGAGACTAGTAAGAGGTACAGAGAGAAAAAACAGTCTTTCACATTTACCCACATATTTTCCATTTCTGGCATGACTTCTCTTTAACCTGAAGAACTTCCTTTACCATTTCTTGCTGTGGAGGTCTGTTTGATAATAAATTCTTAGTTTCTATTTGTCTGAAAACGTCTTCACTTTACTTTCATTGCTGTGGATTTTTGCTAGATGGAGGGTGCTGGTTTAATCATGGTTTTCTTTTCAGTACTTTAAAGATGTCACTCTACTCTTTGGCCCCCATGATTTCCAATTAAGAAGCTAGCTGCAATTTATATTATTGCTGCCCTGTAGGTGGTGTTCTCCTCTGGCTCCTTTCAAGATTTTTTCTTGATCTCTGTTTTTCACTTTCATGTGCCTAGATGTAGTCTTGTTTGTATTTACAGGTTTGGCAAGCTTCTCCAATTTGTAAATGTGTTCATCACATCAGAACTTTCGGTCATTATTTCTTCAAATATATTTTCTGCCCTTTCTCTCTCTTCTTTTCTTCTGGTATAGACCTATAGATATTGGATAGGTTGCTGAGGCTCTGCCCTTGTTTATTTTTTTTTCTCCCCTCTGTTCTTCAGACTGAATAATGTTCACTGAGTAATCTTCAAATTCACTGACCTTCTGTCATTTTCACACTGTTATTAGCCCATGCAGTGAGTTTTTTAGGTGCTGTATTTTTCAGTTTTAAAATTTGTATTTGGTTCTTTGTGACAGTTTCTAATTTCTCTGCTGAGATTTCATTCTGTTCATTTTTCTCTTATGTCTTGAGCAATTATAGTATCTGCTTTAAAATCTTTGTCTGCTAATTCTAACATCTGGGTCATCTTTGGGTCAGTCTCCATTGATTGCCTTTACTCTTGTGTATGGGTCACATTTTCTGTTTCTTCACGTTTAGCATTTTGGATTGTATCTCGGACATTGTGAATGTTACATGGCAGAGCCTCTGGATTCCTTATGTTCCTCTCAATAATACTGATTTTTTTTTTTTTAGCAGGCAGTTAACTTGTCTGGAATCAAACTATAAGCTGTCTCCCTAGATGAGAAGCAATCCAGATCCGTTTACCCTCTCTTGAGTTGCTTGGAGCCACAGATTTGATCAGAGTTTAATATCAACTTAGCAGCTCTCTGCTTTCTCTGATGCTCACCACTACCACTTTCCAGCTGCTGTGATCGTCCAGAACTCTGGTTTCTGGTTCTTCGAGTCAGTAAGACTGTGAGTTTTCCACTACAGCTTTAGCTGCCCTGCTTGAACTGTTTGCAGTCTCAGGCCATAAAAAAAGAAAACTCATGCAGTACAATTCCCTTCTTCCATGTCAATTCTTTTATTTTCTGCCTGCTTTTGGTTGCTCTCCATTGGCTTCAGGTAGTTTTTTTATATATGTCCAGAGTTTATAACTATTATATAATAACAAGTTCATCCAATATGAGCTATTCTATTATCAGAAATGGATCTTTTGCACTTTGCTTTTTTCTTATTTTATCCTGGAGATCTCCCCATATCAGAATATTCAGATCTCATTCTGCATAAAATTGTATTGCATGGGTGTAGCATAACTTATTTAACTAGTCCTCATTTTGGTTTCCTGTTTTTAATTAATACTGTGCAACGCTGTTACAGACATACTACTACATATAACTATTGTACTTGTGCAAATATACCCTTCCATTTCTTTCTGATCTCAGTCGAAAAGATATTTAGTTTCTTCTTTTGTATACATTTTATATGTAAAAAAAGTCATCTACAAAGATCTCTGTTGTAATTTAAAAGACGTGACCAAATATTTTCTCAGTTAAAAACACTATTTACATATGTTAACCAGTGCCCAGAACCATGCACCATTCTAAGTCCTGCTGGGGCAATTACGTAAAGACTCACAGAAGTTTAAGGAAAAGTCCCAGTCTTCCAGTAGTTTAGTACTCTTTTTTGGGGCGCTGCGAATAAGTCATATCAAAACATTTAGAACAATCAATGTGCTGAGCAGTAGTTACTACCAAAAGGATAGTTTAAGATGTCCCCAAAGGCTGTCATTTAAGATTACTCAGAAAAAAATGAAGTGCCAGTCATGTATAAAATTATTTACTTGGAGAAGTGAGAAAGTATCAGTAAACTGGATGGCTAAGAAGATTCAGAAAAACAAGTTTAATCAAGGTGCTTAATATGCAGTCTTTCAAGCATTATGGTAACTACTAACTGGAAAGGAACATCTAATAAATTATAGTGAGATGACTGGAACCAATTATAATTATATTAAACCAGTTGAAGCCAAAATCCATTTAAAGTATTGTACACTATGTTTAGAAAAAAATGTGTTCACAAAAGTGATAGTTTACACGGGGTCCAGAAAAAAGGCAATGAATGAGTAAAAAATTAATATTCACCAAGAACTGTCTAAAAGATCCACACAGGATATAGGGAACACAAACACTGTGATTACCAGAGAGGTATATAATACTGGGTTGTGGAGAAGGGGGTAGATATATTGCTTTCTCAAAACTTAAATATAAAATATTCCTAAAACCCATGTATTTTTGTCCCATTTCCACGCTCTGATTACCGTTAGCTTTAAATCAAGAAAGGGGCATCCAAGACAACAGACACATTCAAGCCTACCAATGCATATAAATGAACTTGTACTCTGGTTTACTCATCTCTTCCAAGTTTGGTCAACAGGAGTCAGTTACCAATATCCTAACTGTTGTTGTTGTGTGCCATCAAAGATCCTGATAACCACTGGGAATAAAAATTAAGGTTTTTGATGTACAAAAACTAGCCCCTGGAAGCATTAATTAAATCACTACTAATTTAAAAGAGGTATTGCTTAGATGGCTAACTGGCATCCTTCTCTAAAAACTTTGTATGAAAAAGCGTTTAAGTATAAAAAGAATTTTGTTTTTTTTATTGTAATAATTTACAAAAAACTATATTTTTAAATAAATCATTTTTTTAAACAACTAGAAATATGAATTACATTTTAGATAAATTTCTCACTTACCTTTTTCTTTGTCCACTCTAATGACAACCACACATTCATTCCTGCCAATTCGGATGAGTTTGTTTATAGAACGGATACGCCTTCTGGACAACTCACTAAGAAGAATCATGCCTTCAATGTTGTTGTATTCCAGCAAGCTGACATAAGCCCCCATTTCAGCAATGGATCTTACATTTACCATCACTACATCTTCCACCTCAGGAAATTTGTGTTGATAAAATCTACAACTTAGACCTGGCATTCTGCAATTTAAACAAAAGAATATATATTCAGTTACGATAAAAGAAGAAAATTCAATTTTCCACATCTTGCCATTAGGAAGAAAATAAAAGATAAAAGAAAACAAAGTTTATTAGTCTTCTCACATCTTTAAATTTCTTAAACGGCACCTGAAGAGATAGATGTTCAAATACGGAATTCAGGAAATCTTTATTAGTTTCATACACTCTTTATTCTGAATAACATCTAACAAGCTCCATCAAGAACCAAGCTTTAATTTTTATTTTGTTCCACATTTTTGTAAGGCTGGGGTGATTCTCTGCTACTAGTTTCAGAGGAATCATAAAAAATAATGACCATCTATAATCTGTGACCTAAGGATTAAAGGTACACTCCAGGTGTTACTTTAATACCACCACTTTAAGGAATACCAAATGATGGGAAGCATCACTACTATTATAAACCTATCAGCAAAACCAAGTCACTCTAAGTCAGGTAAGACTGTATATACCGCCACCCACTGTATAAACGGGGAAGAATCCCTTCTTCTTAACTCTATCATTTATTACGGCCAAAGCCATAATTACAGTATATTTCAAGGAGACAAAACCGAAAAATTCATTAATCACAAGACATTAAACATAACTAAAATATATTCTCTTTTCTTATTTTCTTCCTTTTCAAAGAAACTTGAATTTAATTCACAATTACCATAATTTCAGGTCTACTTTTCCCACTCTCAAATATCTTGTTGTTGTTGCTGTTGAATAGGTATACCTAATCTTGCGGACAGCTTTACAGATCTCCATTACTATAATGTTTACGTAAGTTTCTCTTAACCTCCAAGTATCAAATATATTTAAAACTATTCCCTTTGATCCACACAAGCTACTTCAGCACCACTCCTTTTCTCTACTACAGTGGTTCTCAAACTTGTTCAGGTGGTGGAGTACCTAGAAGTCATTATTCTTTAGCAAACACAAAATATTTCATATTAATTTCATTATTATGACTCATGAACCTAAAATCATACTATGGATAAATGTGTATTTTAAAAAAGGAAGCTCTCAAGCTAATCACAGCTGATTGTTTTCATATTTTTCTGTTAACCTTCACCTATTTACTGCTGTCAGAGTTCCGAGGGTAACTAGTACTAGGACCTAAAGATCTAAGAAAAAATTGTGAAAATTTATTTAATAACTTATTTTTCTTGTTAATTGGGAAATAAGGCTGCTGTTACTTGTCCTTAATGGTAGGACACTCACATCCAGCTCATGGAACACCACAGTTCAGCTGCAGTATAGTTTGAGAACTGCTAATTGGCACCCACATTATCTTCCCAGTTGCTTCCCACTATTGTTTACATCTTTCTACTATCTACAGGGCCCTATATAATTTGGCCACTGCCTATCTCTCTAAAGTACCTCTTAGAGAGCACCAACGTGCTCCCGTTTTATAAAGGAAGAAGTTGAAGCACAAGTTAAAAAAAAAAAAAAACAACTAATCCTTTCATACACTGCTAGCAAGCGATAGAGCCAGGATTTCACCCATGCAGCTTGAACTATCCTCTGCTCTTTCTAAAAGGCTGTAGTTCCTCAATATTATCAACAAATGTATTACAATTAGAAACATCTTACTTAAAACAAAAAGCAACATTAACATACATATTCAGTGCTCAATCACATACTACAGATGAGTGCAAACTATTAGTACTACTACTAATCTGTCCTATTAAGCAAACAGAAAGCAACATAGTAACAGTGGCAGGGAGGTAGTTCTTTTGTAGCTTAACAAAATAAGGATTAAACAAATAAGGGGAACCAGACATTCAATGGCCAGAACCATCCACCAAGAAACAGCTGAGCTAGTGTTTTTTTCAGTTGTTTTGTTTTTAAACAGGGATTTTTTTTTTTTTTTTTTTGACAATTGTCAAGTGTCTGTATGTAAAGTATTCAAATTTGAGAGCTAAAAATAGTTTCAAACTGGGTGTCAAAACAAATGACATAATGGAAACATGTGAAACAGTTTAAAGAGATTTAGTAGATGTTAACCACACTTACTTACCAACTTTCCCCAGATGCACAGCCAATAATTTTTGGGATGCAAGGCTTAATTTGATGGTTAAACAACACAGGCAACAGTGTAAGAATCCTGAAGAGAGATATGAATGCTACTTCTTTAGGAGATACAAGTCTCTTGGCAATACACAGACTAAATAAAGGAATACTGCTGAGGATTTCTGTATGTTATTCACCCTAAAGATACGTAGCTGATAAGGAGCAGAAGAATCTACTTCACAAAGAACCTGTATATTGGTTGACGAGTTTTAACCACATCTCCTTACAAAGTGCAAATGCTACTAACACTAACTTTTTGTATCATTCAAGAAATCAGAAACACGTTAGCTATTTTGATTCAGCCCTCTTATCATTTTTCAAAGCACTCTGACTTATCTTATTTGGACAACAACAACAAGCCCTCAAGTCAGGCAAGTAGCATGGTGAACTTTGGGGACAGCCCCAGACCTGGGTTCGTCATCGCTCTCCTATTTACTAGCTGTGGTTGCTTGGGGTACTTCCTTTAAATTATGCTTTCTTGTCTCTGTCATGTACTGCACATGTTTGTTGAAGGTATCAAATGAGATAAAATATATGCAAGAACATTTTGAAGAGTGTAATGTGCTATATAAACATTGAAAAAAACCCTTTGCTGTCAAGTCAATTCCGACTCACAGCAACCCTACAGGACAGAGTAGAACTGCCCCATAGTTTCCAAGGAGTGGCTAGTAGATTCGAACTGCCAACCTTTTGGTTAGCAGCTATAGCTCTTAATGACTATGGCATCAGGGCTCCTGTATAAACATAAAATATTAAAATGCAAAGCAGGTATTACTTTCATTTTATAATACATTAAAGTTATTTTTGCAGTATCTACTATGTACCAAACACTAGCAATACAACAAGAAAAGATCCTAAAGAACTAAGTATAGAGCAGGAAACAAACAGTAAGCAAGTAATTACAATACAAAGTACTATGAAAGGAGCACAGTGAATCAATTAACAGAGAACTGAAGCACGGAAATATTAAGTGACTTCCTCAAGGACAAATGCCTGATAAGTACTAGAGCAGGAGCTAAACCCATGTCTTCTGACATCAAACCCAGAGCATCCTTCTCTAACCTACACACTCTCAATATGTTAAAGAATACTACAATACTATATGTGCTCTGAGATTTAAAAAAAAAAAAAAAAAAAACTTTCAAAATATACTGGAGTCCCTAGGTCTCGCAAATGACTAAGTGCTAGACTACTAAACTAAAGGTTGGCAGTTCAAAGCCACCCAGAGATGCCTTGAAAGAAAGGCCTGGTGATCTTTTCCAAAAGAAAACCCTAGGAAGCACAGTCCTACTCTGAAACACATACAGTCGCCAACTAGATGACAACTGGTACTAACATGTGTTCTAAGATAAAAAATATTATCCATCTCTCAAAATATAGTAACTGAATTCCAGGCTAACTTCAAATCATTTGTAATTCTGCCTGGTCAAATGGTATACTGGACTTCCTTCTTAAACCAGTGAGTGCACAGTCAACTCACCAAAATGGAGGCAGGGAGTCCACATTCCTTTCCAAAGTAAAGCATATAATGTGACAGGGACAACGCCTGTGATAAGATAATCATAACTCCATTCTAATACTTGCAGACGTGCTCTTTGAATACTAACTTTTAGTATAAAAACCCTACATAAATAAAGCTTTCGAACTATTTCACAGTAGTTGACATAGGAAATATCACCAAACCTCTGCAAACACTACTGTGCATTAAGCAACTACGTCTTTTGTAACTGTCATTTGGCATCAGATGAACTGAAAACTGGCAGCAAGGCTCTACATAAGTAATTCTCAAACTATTGAAAGACACAGTTACAAGTTTTTTCCTTGAAACACAACTCAATCAGAGGAGAAAAATCAAGGCTTCCCTTGCTTTTCTTCAAGAAAGTGTTTCTTGTTTAAAGGCAACATAAGCTTTGCAGATTAAAGGGAACTCAGACTGAATGCTTACGTAACCCGAA
Source organism: Trichechus manatus latirostris (assembly GCF_000243295.1). Classification (NCBI taxonomy): domain Eukaryota; kingdom Metazoa; phylum Chordata; class Mammalia; order Sirenia; family Trichechidae; genus Trichechus; species Trichechus manatus. The sequence continues at coordinate 19,586,283 of NW_004443946.1, read as the reverse complement.
GTATTCTTTTGTTATGCTTTTAGTTATGCTTAGGTATACAACCAGTGTGTTTCCACAGATCTATTCTACTTATTGCCGTAACACGGCGAACTGCAACTAAGAGATAAACTCGGTAGTACAATTTAGTTTCAATTCAAGGGGTGACGTAGTCTACAGAAATGCACAAGAGCCGTAAAATACTATGAAGGTTTTTAAAAACCAATTATTAGATTAATAAACTATTCTTGGATCCTCGTTAACTCAGATCTTTTCAACATGGTGACCCATTCCACTGGTTACTTGAAGTGTCCGGTCTGATTTCCATTTAGAAACCATTTTCGTAGTACTGCTAGGGCGGAAGAAAAAAGAGGGATTGAATTCTTAGGCCCGGAAATAGTAAGGAGCCGTGTCCTAGGTCGGGGTAGGGGGTGACAGCGTTCTCCCGAGGCCGCCCCACCTCAAGTGATGTTCACTTTAAGCATACTGAAGAGGCTGTACTGTTCACTTGGCCCATCTTCTATTACGAAGCTCCTCCACTCGTACAACGATGACTCTTGATCACGGAAAGACCGCCTCGGAACCGGCAAGAAGGCCCGCTGCACAGCCGGCAGTGTCCGGATACTTCCCGCTCAGGGACGGGAAAAGGAGGGGGTCTTAGCCCGGGGCCCACCCTCTCGACTACCCGTCACTGGCCACAAACCAAAGTAAGTTCTTGGAGAAATCGAGCTGGGGGATTAGTCACCTGAGGTATGTGTGTGAGTCCCGCACTAGCGTCTCGCGCCGCGCTCTTTGATAGGAAAGATCAGACTTGCCCCACCAACACCAGCCGCCGATACTCCTCAGCGTGCGCTTCGCTAACCCCACTGCGCATGCGGAACCACCTCGCACCACGCAAGCGCAAAGAGAATAGAGGCCCTTCTTCACTGATCATAGAGTCCAGGTCATCCGAGAACTAGAAAGAATGTGGGTCATAAAAAGCCCGGAAAAATGCGCCGTCTCGCTGTCTTTATTTTTCACCAAGTAACCTGAAACACTCGGGGAAGAGGCAGGACTCTGACTCTTTGTCCCCGAAAAATGGATTCTTTCGCAAAGCTTTGGTCAACCATGAGGTGGCGCTGTGAAAAACGGAAAAGTGGAGGAAGAAAAGGAGTGTCCTCTTAGCGCCTGTTCTTTCTCCAGGCACGTGTAGCGCCTTGCGCAGCCGCCGGGGAACTGAACGGGGAGGGGCTGGCAGGCGAACCGGAATTGAGGGGTGCTTCCGCGGTGCGCGCGCCTCGACATCCGGGCACCACCTTTTCTCCCGCCTCTCCCGGCTCTTGTGCTAACGGGAAACGGAAGTGGAGTGCGTATCCTGCTGCCTCTTAGCAACGCGAGGAGTCAAGTGACCAAACCAGCTGACTCCGGTAGGGAAGACACGGTGGCTGCGGGAACTGAAGCTAGTGCAGCCACGATTGCCCGGCCGGAGTCTTGAGCCGAACAGTGATCGTTAGAATGTCGGGCAAAGACCGAATTGAGATCTTTCCCTCGCGAATGTGAGTAAAAGAATGGGAAGAGCGGCACTCAGAGGCTCAGGAACACCTGCCGGGAGAGCGGTCAGTTCATACTCTGGACCAGCAGCGAGCTTCCTTTTTTTCTGGGCCCATCCTGCGCTCTCTTCCGGCCTCTTTTCTTGAGTCTAGGGCGATGCTCTTCGACAGACCCCACACCAATTTCTCCGGAGTAAACCAGACTGGGCAGAGCGATTACAGCCCATAGGATCAGATGCTTGGCCTGCTGGCTTATGTGGAGGCGCGCTGTCGCTACATATTAATCGAATCATTCATTCCACATACCCTTATTAAGGCCTACTATGTACCAGGCATGGAGCCCTGGTGGCGCATTGGTTAAGCGCTCGCAGTTCGAACCCTCCAGCCGCTTTGCGGAAGAAAGATGTGGCAGTCTGCTTCCGTAAAGATTTACAGCTTGGAAATCCTATGGGACAGTTCTGCACTGCCCTATAGGGTCACTATAAGTCAAAATCTCCTCGAGGGCAGTGGGTTTTGGGATGTACCAGGCCCTGTGCCAAGCTCTGGCTTTATATAACTGAACCTTTGCCACCCCTGCCCTCACAGAGCTCACAGTTTAGTGGAGAGACAGATAAGCAAATGAGGTTTGATAAATGCTCCAGGAGAGGTTTAGTGCGGTGGGAACACATAGAATAGGTACCTCAGCCATACTGGGAACTGAATAGAATCCCTTTACCATGAACATCAGATTAGAGCTTGGATCGTCTTATTCCTTTTCTTAGACCCAGTCAAATGTCACTTGGCGGTGGGAAGATATCCCTGAGTTTCTGAGGCACTTCTTGTGCACTGTCACCACTGCTCCTTGTTCACATCTCTATTAATACCATCCATCACATCGTAAAGTGGATGTTTGTTTACGTATCTTTCTGTCCCACTGGACTGTGAGCTTTCTCCAGGTTGTGAGAGCGTCTTGATTATTAACCCACAAAAAATGTTCCTTGAACAAATCTATGCCTTGGAATCTGTTCAGCTGTGGGGCTGTCTTTCTCTTTTGGCCTGAATTCTTTGACAGGAGAAATAGCATAGCATGCTAGGTGTTTGATCAGTTTGTAAAAAAAGAAATGTTGAATTTTTCTGAAATGTGCCAACAACCTGTGGAGAGTAAAGATTGTTCTTACTTGTGCTCTCTCCCTCCTCCCTTTTCTTCTCTTATGTTTTTCAGTGACGAGGCAGAAAATCAGTTTTGGCTCTGACATTTAGATCTTCAGTGATCTTACCTGTTTGAGGTTTTCTGTTGTTTTTCATCTTGTCCTTTTTCTCAAAAAATCTGAGGACACTTAAAAATTGTATTCAAATCCTAAACCCAGATTTCTAATTTGGCCAGGGTAGCTATATCTCTTAATGAAATGAAAGATTTTGTTGCATTTTTTACCTTCACCTTCTGGCTTTCTAATAGCTGTTTGCACTGGTTGGGGAGCAAGCCAGTTGAGAAAGGCAATTTCTGTGAAGTAGATAAGGATCAAGACTGCCCTGCATAGTCGAATGCTCATGTTTCTTGTTTTTACTTTGTTTAGGATGAACAAAGGTGAAATATGCTTGTCTGGGCTTGATGAGAAAAATGATAGGTTTGTGAAGGTGAAAATTGCTAATTGAGAGGAAAATCAAGGGCAGGAAGTAATCACTTCTCTAAATGTTTTTCTCAAGGCCTGACAGCAGGTACTTTGTCATATGGTCAGATGTCTTTGATTCAGCTGGAAACAAAGCTGTCATCCTAGCTGAAGGTCAAACTTTTTTTTCATAGTGCTAAGCAGCTCTGAAACATTTAAAAGAGCAAGTTTTTTTTGAGACCTGGGCTAGAAAATATACTGACAACTACTCTTTCATAGATAATTCCACTTAAAGTAATATTCTGCAAAGTGCTACTCTTACCCTACTTATGCACCTACTTAAGCAAACCAAGTTTAGAGTGGAACCAAAAGGCTTGCAGGATTTGGAGTCAACAGAGGTCTGCCAAATCCAGGTTCAGCAACATAGCTAGCTGTAAGCCTTTAGGCAAGTCCCTTGTAGAGTCTCAAAAATTTAAATTTGCCCTCTTCACAGAGGTGCTGTTGCCTTGGAGGAAATTAAAATTAGTATGTAGAATTTAATCTTAGTAATCAATTCACCTTTATAGTATAAACTTGTTGGAATCTCAGTACTTACTAGGTTTTGGCTTAATTTGATCCAAGTCTTTTGAGCCCAGAGTCTGGTGGTTAGTGTCAACAATAAAGTGTGTTAAATACACACATGGGAGTGGATAGCTCTTGCTCAGGTTGAAATCTGAATCAGCTTCAGTTGGTTAGACCTCCAGTGAGACCAGTCAGTGCAAAGTCAGCCCCAGAGAGATCTTTCAAAGAAAGATGGTACTTGTAATCTTGAAGGAGAGGCAGTGCGGCATGTGGTTTGGGTACAGTGGACTTAGGTTTGAGCCTTAGGCAATTCACTGGAGTGACACATCTGTGGTTCAAGTTGCTGCCCTGCCTTTTCTTGCAGAATGACTATGGGAAAGTCGCCTCACCTTTCTGCGCCTCATTTTCCTGATCTTTCAGATCATGTCTGCTGTCTCTTCCATCCGTAAAATTGTCTCAGTAGCCTTAACCCGATGGTAAGAGATTCCAGTATAGTCCAAGAATTTAGCCAAAAGACCCATGAATACATGCTATTTTAAACCACCCACTATGTGAAATTTTATCTTCTTTAACAAATCACTGTAACTGCCTAGGTTGTACAATCTGTTACTGAGTTTTATTACTCAAACACTTTTTTTCATTACTAAATTTTATGTAGCATATGGCAGCAAGAACAGAAATGTCAATTTCTGCTGTTGTTTTCTTGACCTTGTTATTGGGGCTTCTGATGGGAAAAGATTGAAATAAAGAGGTGGGGAGGCTTCGGTGTAAGTTTAGCTTTTCAGCTCTCAGCATCTTATATATGTTATTTATTACCTAGAGTCATTTAAAATTAATAAAATGATTGATATTTGGGTCTTGATGGGTGGATGTCAAAACACCTTATACTTTTAAAAGAAAAAGTAATAAATGGTTGTGGTATAAAATTCAAAAGGTACAAAAGAGTATAATAGTAAAAAGTAAGGCTCATTTTTTTCACCTAACCTCATTTTGCAAAGGTAACCACTGTTACCAATTTCTGTGGATCCTTTCTAGAACTATTTCTGCATCTATATAAGCACATTTATTCCTTACTTTGTACAACTGAGAGCACTCTAGATGCTGTTCTGCTCTTTTGAATAAAGTATAGGGAGATTGTTCCATATGTGTATGTGTATATCTGTCTTTCCCCTTTTTTTGTGGCTGCATATCATTCCATTGTATGGTGCACCATGATTATTTAAAATTTAGCTTGTTTCCATACTTTTTTTATTACAAATAAGGCTGGAATGTTTATCCTTGTATGTGTTTTTGCATATATACAGGAGTAAATCCATAGGATAAATTTCTCGAAGTGGAATTGCTGGTCTGAAGATAAATCCATTTCAAATTTACATGTTAATGGACAGCTTTTTTTTTTTAATCTTTAAAAACATCTATGATGAAAAAAGATATTTTAATTTAAAAATCAAATAAGTATGATTTAAATTTTGCTGGCATCGTAAAATAGGGCTCCTGATAACTTATGATTTAATCAGTATATATTCTAGATACTGATTAAATAATTGTTTCTGTTTTAAATAAGCCTTCTCACCTACCAAACACGCAGTGGAAAACTATGGTATTGGAAAACCAACTAAACCTGTCAGCTACAAATGCTATATATTCTCACTGTCATGGCAAAGAATAAACCATCATTTTAACACTGTATTGGGGAGGTATTTTGTTTCTTTAAACAATGGGTAGAAATGTCTTTGACTCTATTATAGGGCACAGACCATCATGAAGGCTCGATTGAAAGGAGCACAGACGGGTCGAAACCTCCTGAAGAAAAAATCTGATGCCTTGACTCTTCGATTTCGGCAGATCCTAAAGAAGATAATAGAGGTAGAATGAACTTTGCTTTGTAAAGTATTTATTTTAGAACTATCTAAGGAAAATCCAGTCTGGCCCTTGGCATTTTTAATTCTTCTCTAAGTTATTACAATTAATTTTTTTTTCAAAAGTAAAATACCGTTGTCATTGTAATGAGCTTCAGACAGTTCACGTAATGAAATCCAAACCCCTTATCCTTGCCCAAAAAGCCCCGCTTGATCTAATCTGACCTCATTTTGAGCATTCTTCCCAACTTCCTCCTCTAGGGCCTTTGCATTAGCTGTTTTTCTATCTGAAATGCACTTTCCCCAGATCTTCTCATGACAGGTTTCTCTGGCCATTCTGTCCTCTTCAGAGAGGCCATTGCTGATCCCCTAGTCTGCAGTGATGCCCGTATTTCTTTCTGTCACATCTTGTTTTATTTTTATCATAGCACTATTGCATGATATTGTCTAATTTGTTTCCCCCCACTAGAATATAATCTCCATGAGAGCAGGAACTTTGTCTTTTCAGCACTATTTTTCCAGGACCTAAAATAGTGCTGACATGTAGTACGTTTTAATTCAATTCTTTTTGGAAAATTGATAAGTGAAATGAGAATTATACTTTAAAAAAGAACATTTTTCTCCTATAATTCCTGTCTCCCCACAGCCCTGGCATACTTCTCTGATTTCCTAGAGGTAGTTCCTTTTTATTTTTTAATATTTTACTGTATTTTAAGTGAAAGTTTACAGAGCAAATTAGTTTCCCATTCAACAAATTGTACACAAAGTGTTCCATGACGTTGGTTGCAATCCTCACAAAATGTAATTTCTTTTGACACTTTGGTTTATATACACAAAATTCTAGAATTCTGTAACATTCCTGCCCTTCCTCCCATGGTGGCAGAAGTGGACAGCTTTCTACATGAATACAGACAGATCTGTCTCATTCTTTGTAATAGCTACATGGTACTCCATTGTATGGATAATGGGATGTAGCCATTTTTCTGTTGATGAATATTTAGTTCTACCTTTTTTTTCTCCCCCTCTTAAATCCTTATGTGTATGTGTGCCAACATTTTCTATAAAAGAATCTTAGAATCTGGAACCAAGGATAAACTCTTTTAAATTTTTGATAGTTAACTGCCAAATTTCCCTCCAAATTATTATACTGGTTAATTATATTCCTACCAAACGATGTGTTAGGGGCATTTTTTCCTTAAATTTTTCCTAATTGTATATTAATCTTTTTTTGTTGTTGCCAATTGATCAGACTAAAATTGATATGTTATATTAATTTGCACATTTTCATGTTTACTGGTAATTTGATTTTCTTGGTAAATTTTTTTTCATACTTGTAGGATATATACGTGTATGTATGTATGCGTGTGTGTACTTACATATACACACACACACACTTTTTGGGGGGTTAGTGTGTAAAATGTTAAAAATATTTTCTCAGAGTCTTTTTTTTTTTTTTTTTATTTGAGCAATAATGAGATGTACTACTCAGGGGAGGTTGCAGTTTCTTGCCAAGTCAGGATTAATATAGTATTTTTTAATGATATCCTAAATTTTTGTTTGGTCAAATCTGCCAGTCTTTTCCTTTATATAATTTCTGGATAAAATATTAGAAAATAATCTATAGTTTATTATTTTATTGATTTTTTTAAAATTTTATTTTTAATATGTTTGGAAATTTTTTTTGGTGTGATGTGGGAATTCAACTTTATCATTTGCAAATGGATGCCAGTTGAATGATGTCTTTACTAAGTTTCCATGTAGACTTGGGGTTGTTTCTGAACTCTGTTCCATTTCGTTCACTTACTTGTACTAGCATCATACTTCGTTATCATAGCTGTGCATTTTTAGTACCTGGTAAGGCAATGCCCCACCCACCTACACTAGTTTTTCTTCTCGTTCAAAAAAATTATATGGATATTCTTAAGCATTAAATTGTCCAGAAACAGTATGCCATTAAGATTTTGACCACAACTGCAAAGAATTTAGGAGATTAATTTGAGTAAATCAACATGTACCCGTTAAAGAATAAGATAAGTCCTTTGGTAAAGCCTTATACTTTTCTATTAATGTGTTTATTTTGATGTTTTAATTATAAAATTCTTGGTCTTGCAACATAGTTAGTGATGATAACCAAAAATGTTGAAGCAAAATTGGAAATTTTTATTTTGTTTTGTCGTTACCATTATCAGATTAATATTTACATGTGCACCAAGCATAAAGTACTGATGCTTATTAAAGGAACATAATTATGATATGATTTTCCTTGGTAGAAACTTGGTTGAGTCTGTTGGTGTATGCTTTTCCAGACTAAAATGTTGATGGGTGAAGTGATGAGAGAAGCTGCCTTTTCACTCGCTGAAGCCAAGTTCACAGCTGGGGACTTCAGGTAAGAAGACTGAATGGGGTGTTTTGAAAAAACAAAATGCTTTAATGTTCGTCATTTTATTTAAAAACCGTTTTGAAATTTAAGAATATATAAGCGTAAAGACAAATTATGTAGTAATAATGAAGAAGAACACTTTTAACTCCATCTTAACACCATTGTTTCTATTGCCATCCACGTGTATCTTTTATACAGTTGCATGCACAGGATACTTAATATTTTGTAGTTCATTTTCGTTTAACATTGTATCATAAACATTTTGTCATGTGCTCACATGGTTGCGTAGTCTTCATCTGTTGTTGTTAGGTGCCATCAAGTCAGTTCTGACTCATAGCGACCCTGTGTACAACAAAACAAAACACTGCCTGGTCCTGCACCATCCTTACAATCATTGCTGTGTTTAAGCCCATTGTTGCAGCCACTGTCACTCTACCTTGATGAGGGTTGTCCTCTTTTTAACTGATCCTCTACTTTACTGAGCATGATGTCCTTCTCCAGGGACTGGTCCCTCCTGATAACATGTCCAAAGTATGTGAGACAAAGTTTTGCCATCCTCGTTTTTAAGGACCATAGGACAGATTTGTTTGTTCTTCTGGCAGTCCATGGTGTATTCAATATTCTTGGCAATGCATAATTCAAAGACATGAATTCCTCTTCAGTCTTCCTTATTCATTGTCTAGCTTTCACATGCATATGAGGCGATTGAAAATATCATGGCTTAGGTCAGGCACACCTTGATCCTCAAAGTGACATCTTTGCTTTTTAATGCTTTAAGGAGATCTTTTGCAGCAGATTTGTCCATTGTAATACATTGTTTGATTTCTTGACTGCTGTTTCCACGGGCATCTTTATCTAGGTACACCATAATTTATTAACTCTTTCTCCTAATGCTGGACCTTTGGGTTGATTTTCAGGTTTTTGGAATATTAGGGAGTGTGTGCAGTGAATATCTTCGTGCATATATATCTTTGTTTCTGTTGAAGTATTTCTTTAGGATAAACTTCTAAGAACAGAACTGATTAAAGAGCACAAACTTAATAGCTTTTGTCATATCAATAGGAATTCTTGAGTGGCACAAACGGTTAAGCTGTCGGCTGCTAACCAAAAGCTTGGTGGTTCAGACTCACCCAGAGGTGCCTCGGAAGAAAGTTGTGCAATCTGCTTCTGAAAAGTCATAACCATGAAAACCCTGTGGAGCACAGTTCTACTCTGCAACACAAGGGGTGCCATGGGTCAGAATCGGCCTGACTGGTATTGGTCACGTTAATATATCCTTTAAAGATATGTCTAAGCATACAAAGTGGTTTCCATTATTGCTTTACAAAGGGGTTGTGCCAATTTACATATGTTATTCTCAAAATAACCCTGAGAGGTAGACAAGGCAAACATTAGTCTCAGTTTAAGTTAATTACCTTCCTGAAGTCACAGGGCTAGTTAGGGGCCTAGGTGGAAGTTGTTTTCAGGGTTTCTGAGTTTAGTCTTCTTTTCCTAATGACATGATACCTCCATTCTTATTTTTTTTATTGGTATAACTGGTGAAAATACAGAACATATGCCATCTTAATTTTTACATGTACAATTCAGTAACACTGATTACGTTCTTCAAGTTGTGCAGCCATTTTCTTTCTCCTTTGTGAAATCATTCCACCACCATTAACATAAACTCAATGCCCCCTAAGCAAACACTCCCCCAGTGTCTCCATTCTTAGCCATTAACCAGTTGCTGCTGAGTCGATTCCAACTCATGGTGACTGCATGAGTAGAACTGTGCTCCAAAGGGTTTTCAGTGGCTGATTTTTTGAAAGTAGATTGCCAGGCCTTTCTGTTGAGGTGCTTCTGGGTGGACTTGAACCTCCAGCCTTTCAGTTAGCAGCCCAGCAGTTTAATATTTGTACCATACATGGACTCCGCCTCCATTCTTAGATTGTATTATCTAAGAGCTTTACCTGGTGGTAGGTCGTCCAGCCTGAGAGGCATACTGCCCTTTGAAGTAGTAAGCCTTAAGTTTTGCCAGTATTGGTAAGAGAACAAATAGCATTGATTATTTCAGCAGAAAGAGGGAATCAGTAATGTTTGTTTTGTGAATGTGGTTAAGGGTAGTTATGGAGAAGGCACATTTTATGATGATAATAGGTGAGGAGTCAGACAAGGCTGATGGAAGTTCGATAGGTTCCAGAGTAAAGGAAGTGAACTCCTGCTTAACCAGTTGAGCAGCAAACCTAGAAGGAAGCAAAGTTTTCTCCAGATTACATGAGGCAAATAACCCTTAAAGTCACATCGTGCACCAAATGTATGACTGAAAACTCACGCATTTTTATGTACTTTCAAAATCATTCTTCACTGCTAATGCTTTGACTAAGGAGCCCTGGTGGCACAGTGGTGAAGCACTTGACTGCTAACCAAAAGATCAGCAGTTCAAACCCACCAGCTGCTGCATGTGAGAAGGGTGTAGCAGTCTGATTCCATAAAGATTAGAGCCTTGGAAACCCTACGGGGCATTTCTACCCTGTCCTGTAGGGTTGCTATGAGTTGGAATGGATTGGACCGCGGTGGGTTTAATGCCCTGAATGTTTTTCATTTTCTGCTCTCTGAGGCCTTGCTCTGGCAGCAGAGAGTTCTCTCCTTTTCTGGAAAAAGACAATTACCAAAACTTACTCAATTGTGACATCGTATGAGTCGGAATTGACTCGACGGCATACAACAACAACATTCTTGGTCTAATTTAATGTTGAAAGTATCCAGTGGGTCCCTGTGGGTTTATTTCTCACTCTAAAAACACAGCTAATAAAGGCTTTTCTTTTTCTGCAGCACCACAGTTATCCAAAATGTGAATAAAGCCCAAGTGAAGATTCGTGCAAAGAAAGATAATGTAGCAGGTAACTTTTCAATCCTGTAGAAGTCGTGGGGCAGAAGATATAACATTTAAAAAATTAACTTGTTTATATAGCAAGACCTTGATTTACCAATTTCTCTCTTCTCCTTAGAGCCAGTTGATTGGTTTTACATGCTAAAACCATTGTAACAACTGGGTCCCTTATTATTCAGGATGATTTGACTTTTGTCATTCATTGAGACCAGTTGCAATTCCAGACTTCGTTTCTTGACTTCTGAGTATTTGATGAAAAAGAAACACTGGAAACAGTGATTAAGAAACAGTACTTCAAAGATATTTTGTGACTCCCATCTATGCTTCTCTGTTTAACAGGCGTTACTTTGCCAGTGTTTGAACATTACCATGAAGGAACTGATAGTAAGTATGAAACAATTTATGTAAGGCCATGGCCTTTTCTTTGAGTGTGAATCCACCCGTTAGACTTCTGTGTTCTTTTTGCACACCGTAATGCATTGTTTATAGTTTCCAGTTTGGGTCTTTTAAAAGTATTTTATGATCTTAGACACTGTGATGCAATCTGAAGGCTGAATCTTTATAGATTTTTATAGCTTCTTCCCAATTTTTTTTAATTGCCTCACCGTTTCTAATTTGATAGCTTTTTTTTTTTTTTTTTTGGATGATAACATGCCTTTCCAAAGTAGCCAACTTTTTTGTTTTCCACTGAAACAGTGTTCTTTTTTTAGGCACTTACAGTTCCTTGGTTTATATAATATTTAATTAATTCACATGGAGTAGCAAATACATGCAGTCCCTGACTTATGACAGGATTTCGTTCTGACTCCGTTGTAAGTAGGTTCTGACATAAGTTGATTGCCTCTTTTTTTTTTTTTTTAAGTTTTCATTATTGCCTTTTACAAATCAGTATCTTTATAAATGTGATCTTTGAACATCTGCAAGTGAACATCTGAGAATGATAACATCAGCAAATTACACCCTGCAACACTGAATGTAGAATATATTACTAATGATGGGATACACACACACACAAAAAAAACAGTCTTTAAGTCCAGTTCATCGTAACTTGAATATGTCATAAGTCACCTGGACAGCTTGAATAAAGAGGCAGAGCATTCCAGAGTTGCCTGTTAACAGAGAGCATCACTGTATTGTGGTCCTCAGCCAGTATGATTTACTAGCAAGCTGGTGAAGTGAAGGTTGGGCAAAAGCTCCTCCTGTGGTTACATTTAGAATAGTATCTTTGTAGAAAACTGTATGCAGCAGCATGGTCCTGCAGTGAGATGGGCATCTCATCTTTGCCTTAAACCAGGGTCGGTGAATTTATCTTTTGATGATCAGTAGTAGTCTGAATTATCTTCTTTTTGGGAATTTTATGGGGGAAGATTGTTTATTCTCTGTAATTACGAATGTTGTCTGACTGCCTCTTTCAGGTTATGAACTGACTGGTTTAGCCAGAGGTGGAGAACAGTTGGCTAAGTTAAAGAGGAATTATGCCAAAGCAGTGGAACTACTGGTGGAACTAGCTTCGCTGCAGGTAGGTAGCAGCAGAGCTAGAGAACTCCTGGAGTTCTATTTCTAATGGTCAAATGGGGGAGGTTGAAGTCGAATCAGCACATATTGCAGTCAGTAATACAAACTCTCCATGAACCTGTGTTCATTGAAACAGGCCTAAGATCTTTTAATTTCTGAAATGGTGGCTTCTGCACCATTGTCACTACTTCTGTTACTAACAAAATGCTGTGTGGTTTTTCTAGGTGAAAAACAACAGTCACCACTAGACTTAAATATAAATAGAACATGGTTTATGCATGAAGGTCATTTGTTTTTCTTTTGTGACCAGTGAACATATATCTGCCTTATTCATGATTCTTTTGCCATCTTTATGTCTTTATTTATATGGGTCTGGAGTAAACACATTATACTAGTATAGAAATGGTGTTAGGTATGTGGAAATCTCACAAGATTTTCCTGGTTTTTTAGCATGTTTGAAAGTAGTAGTCTTGGTTCCCAGATGTTTTCTTCAAGTGCAGTCTGAATGGAGCCAAGTAATCAGGGCAGGATTAGGAAGACTATGCTTACATTAATTGTTCTCTTATTTTAGACTTCTTTTGTTACTTTGGATGAAGCTATTAAGATAACCAACAGACGTGTGAATGCCATTGAACATGGTGAGTATAGGCTGCTGCGGAGGCGCTTTGCCCATTCCTTATCCACACCACCACACTTCTTACCAACCTCTAGGAATCAGGCGCTGTACAAAGCATTGAAGATTCAAAGGTGAATAAGACAGTGCCCCTGCCCACAGTGTGAAGAGAGAAGTGTGTTAGTACAATAAAGTGTCAAGGGCTTTGATAGAAGTGTGTGTATGGTTGGGGGGAGTTACAGAGGAGAGTGGTGAGTTAAAAATGGAATGTTTTATTAGTTTCTGTTTATTCATGCAGTTAGTAAAGGATGCAACTGTATTTCAAAGAGATCCCCAACCCCCATGTTTCCTTTAGTTCTTTGCAATGGTTGAGTGATACATCTTTTTAATGTATTATTTAACTTTAAATTTCTCTCGTTTAGGCCTTATGTCCTACACATGTTCTGTTTTTGATTTCTAAAAATAAATTTTTCTGTTTTGATTAATTTATTTTCCATCTCTTTTATTAGTCTGAAAAGATGATTTAGTGTTGAAAATACTTTTTACTCAATTTTCATTAAGAAACATGTCAGTTTTAAGGTAAGAAAGAAGCAAAATCTGAACAGTAAAGAAGTTAGTTTACTTAAGGCTCTATTAATGTTACAGAGGAAGATGTCTCATATTTTAAAAATGGAAAACTCATTTCTTGCCTGCTTACCAGTACCTTGTACATGGAACTGCAAGCAAAGCAAAATGAGTAACAGTGCTCACCCTAAAGGAGTTCACATTCTAGAAGCAGAATAGGCAAATTCTATATAAAGTAGAACCTAATGACTGACATAAAATTCAACATATTCCAGTCCCTCTGCTTGTCTTTTTAACAGTGAATTACTCTAGTATTTAAAGTAACGTGTGGTTCGATGTTATATATAGTTAGTATATTCAGTGCGTTGTATATATTTTGGTCCAGTATGTTATGATAGATAGAAAGGACACCAGAAGGGCATATACCAAATATTTACAATGGTTACCTTTGAGTAGTTGGATTACATTTCATTTTTGGTTTTTCTGTGTGTTTGTTTTTCAAGTTTTTTGTATTAATATGCATTAATTTTACAATTAAAAAATAACATTATACAAGTGAGCACTGGAATTTGAAAAAAAGGGGATTTGAAGTTCTCATGTATATATGAATTTATTTTTTTAATTTTAGTCATCATTCCCCGGATTGAACGAACCCTTGCTTACATCATCACAGAGCTGGATGAGAGAGAGCGAGAAGAGTTCTATAGGTTTGTTGGAACTGGCAGTCACTGATTGCCTTTTTTCCACGTTGCAGAGGCTTGATTTGCTGGGAGTCTAGTGAACTTACGTTCTTTAGTATTGTATTTAGTCAAATGAGTAAGTAGTAAGAAATAATATTGCCAAAGGCTATGGAGACAAATTTATGTCAAGTTTTGCACATACCTAAAACATGGCATATCTAAAAACTTTTAATAGGCTTGATTATTCTTTAAAATAAAACAATTTAGATTAGATGTCTCCTACATACAAAAGAGGGAAGAAACTGTAATGAATTAGTCAATCGATAAATATGTACTGCATGTTGAGTATGTTCCAGAAGAGAGAAAGTATAAAGTACTTGGGGGCATTACATAATTGTATAAATCATGGTCTCTACCGTTAGACAATTAGCATAGTACTTGAGGAGAACTAATGCATGTGTAGGAATTAGTTGTGAACATTTAGAGCCAGTAGAGGTAAATAAATACTAAGTAGGTGGTACAGGGATCAGTGTGCTGGGTTCAGAAAAGTGGGATAGGTGAAGGCAGGAGGAATCTGGGAAGTGGGAAGCCATGGCAATTGTAGACCTTGAGGAGTATTAACAGTGTATTCATAATCTTACATATCAAAGGTATTTAGCTTCTGCCTCTAAGTGATTTTCAGAGTTGTATTAGAGATAATTCAAATTCAGTGATCCAACATTTTAATAAATGTCTGAATGCTCAAAATCTGTTCCATTAGAGAATGGATTTCAAAATTTATTTAACCTGGAATATGAGCTTTTGAAGTCAGTTATTAGTTTAAAATCTATGAGTATGTATTCTACTTATTTTTAAAATATGAGTTATAAATAAATTACTGAAGTTAAAATTAATACAGGTAAATTTTTGTTCTAGTTTGTGGGTGTTTATTTTCCTTGTTACAAAACTAGAAGAAAACAAATCTGCTTAGTACTGAAAGAAATCCTATGGCACATAGCATTCAGAAAATCTCCCCCTTTAATACAGGTTAAAGAAAATACAGGAGAAGAAAAAGATTCTCAAGGAAAAATCCGAGAAGGACTTGCAGCAGCGAAGAGCAGCCGGAGAGGTGATAGAGCCTGCTAATCTTCTTGCTGAAGAGAAGGATGAGGATCTTCTGTTTGAATAATCTTTCCCACTCTGGTCCTTTCAGAAGCCCTAACACTGGCTCCATTTTAATTCACGGTGTGTAGGTTTGGTATGTTTGGCTATTTATTTTTTTGGCTCAAGAATCTTACTGGTTGTAAAATTTCCCTGGACGGGAATTTTAAGAGATTACTTCTGCAGGATCACAATTCAGCAGTGATATCACAGATTTGTAGAACCTGCCGAGGAACTTGTAGGATTTACCACATGGAAGTGTCAGCTGTTCCATTTACATCTGTGTTACAGGTGATCTGCTTACCAAGCATATTAGGAAATACTGCCATTGGAAACATCCGTGGTCATAGGCCAACACATGTAGGTCAACTACCACTACATACCCTTTGTTCCTACCTACTTGCAAACCTAGCACTGTTGTCTGAGATTGCTGCGGCCGTCCTTGTGTTACTGTGGCCCTTCTCTCCAAGTTTTATGAATACCTTCACTTATTTTTTCTTGCATGACAGATCTCTATTGTGTCTGTCATGGGAGCAGTTCTGCAAATTTAAATGTGACTGGTATAAGCAGAGTAAAGTGATTTAAAAATAAGTTGTTCCCTTTTTATTAATTGCTAAGAATAACAGTCTTGTTCTCATGCTCAGATGGGCACTTCATCTCTGCAAACGTGTAGGTGGTCATGGGTAGCCTCCCTCTTGTTTTCTTCCAGACACCAGTGTTTTACTAGTAGGCTTACTGTGTTGCATTTTGGGATACTAGTAAGTATGATTGCCAGTGAGTTAGGAGGGCTTTGTAATACCATTTCTTTCCTAATCTAAGAAAAATTCTAATTTCCATTTGGGAGAAATAATAAGGAAACTTCACTATTTTATAAGTAGTTTTAACAACTTGCTGTCTCTCATATATGAAGATTTGAGTGGACATAGCGGGTGACAGCAGTTCTTAGTGCTGTTTGATTTGGTGTGAGCCATCTATGACTACTCATTCTTGCAACCATTCTAGGCATTTCTGACATGACTGGGCCATGGGACAGTTTTTTAGTTAATGAAATTGTGATACTAGTCTTGTTAATATTGTATTTTAATTAATTGATAGCACAGCCTAAATTTAAAAAAAAAAAAATCACTGTCGATTCTGACTCATAGTGACCCTATAGGACAGAGTAGAACTGCCCCATAGGGTTTCCAAGGCTGTAATCTTTACAGAAGCAGACTGCCACATCT
>NW_004443946.1:19563034-19569688 GCF_000243295.1 Trichechus manatus latirostris | reverse complement strand
TAGGACAGAGTAGAACTGCCCCATAGGGTTTCCAAGGCTGTAATCTTTACAGAAGCAGACTGCCACATCTTTCTCCCATGGAAAAAATGGTGGGTTCAAAACACCAACCTTTTGGTTAGCAGTCAAGTACTTAACCACTGCGCCACCAGGGCTTCTTATCACAGCCTAGACTTTTTTTAAAGTACTACATGATTTAGCAAACATTTAATACCTGCTATAAAATTATTTAATTTTATAAAAGTTATTATGTGCCAGGTACTATTTTGTTACATATATTATCTTATTTAGCACAACTACCCTAAGAGACACATACTATGTTAATTCCATTTCACAAAGGAAAATTTTGAGGTACAGGGAGCTTAATTGGTCAAAAAGCTAGAAAATATTGAATCTAGGATTTAAATCCAGGCAGTCTGCTTTCAGAGTTTTAACTTCTATCCTTTCTGCCTTCTCTATATTTAAAGGTAAGCTATAGCGCCTGTCCTGGGGGAGCTGATTTTTAGGAAGTCCTGTTGCTGTTCACAGAATAAAATCTCAGATTCAGTGTAAATTTAGCTGTAATTAGAAAAGTAGGAACAACTCAGTTCGTAAATCTTTTAAAAATAGGTAATATTGAACTATTTAACGTTTAATTCTCCCAACACCCTGGGGCAAGGTGAAATATCATCTCCATTTTGTAGATGAGGAAACTCAGGCTTTGACAGGTCAGATAACACAGATGGAGCTTAAGCCAAGTCTATCTTGATTTCAGAGTCTTGGTTCTTAAGCATTATGCACTGCCTGTCTAGGAGGCCTGCATCACTTGGAAGGTGGGAGTAGGGGCCAGGTTACTGAGTGCTTTTTCATTTAGGTAAACTCAGCTTTTTTTTTTTTTTTTTAATATATATTGACAGTTCAAAAATCTTCACATGTACAGATCAATGACTTTAATTACATCATCATGTTCTTCTCAACATTTACTTTTAAAGCACTGAGCCAAAAAGTAGCCTCGTTTTCTCCTGTGGCTTTTTAAAGTTCTGGTATTGATCTGCTCTTGTTAAAATACCTACAAAACAGAAGATGATTTTAAGGTTTAGCACATTAATGAATCAGGAGAAAATAGTGGAGGTGATCTGGTAACATGGGGGAAGGGAATACATCAGGAATAGGAATAGAAAGCTGGACTGGGATAGTAGGTGTGTGTATGTGTGGAAGTTTTTGTTGGTATATGATTTGCCTCCATTGGGAACTACAGACTGGTGTAGAATAAAGGAGAGAGAGAAAGAATGGAGAAATGGAGTAACATGTATATGGCAGCAACCCACATCTTAGTGTCCTCAAATCCTTTGCTGCATATAAGCTAAATTTGCCTGAGTGAGTATCATATACCTTCTTCCCTAGAAAACGTCCAAGTTCATGGCCTTGGGCCATCCATCCTTAAGTTTTTGTTTTTTTTCTTTAAATTGTGGAAACAAGATCTACATCTTTGTAAACGGGAGGCACTCCCACAGTGTGGCCTAAAATTATTGAATAACAATTTAATGGGTATTTTGTGTTGTACTTAAAGGTTCTAATGGTCTTGCTTCTGGAAAGACCTTTTTTGAGGAGCGGGACGGGTTGCAAAAACTTGAAGAGGATGGTGATGTCTGGAGGCCTTGAATGGCAGAGGATATGTACACAGAAGACAAAGCTACTCAGTGGATTATTTTATTTGAAATATAATTTTATTTTTACAACACAGTGTGCAGTATGACATCTCAAAATAAGAGTGCAGATACAGGGTAAGAATACAAAGGGAGATTAACAACAGGTCTCAGGTTACCTTTATTAAGGCTAAATCCCTGGTTTATATTTTCCATACACATTTGCAAAATTACATTCAATTTATTCCTTATCAACACTTATTCTTTAGGCCAAGGGGAAAGGAAAAAAAAATCCAGATATTAGATTTTCATAGAAAGCAAATCTGGATTAGTCTAAATACTATTCTCCTTCCTGTTTGTTCTGACTTTTATGAAATTTTAGTAAAGGAATTGTATTTCCTGATTTGGATTTTCCATGTATATTTCATTAGCTATTGGTATCACTTCTATAATAAGTGGTTAAATCAGAACCACAGAGGGACAGGAAATAAATAGAATTTGGCCAGAACGTCTGGACAACTAGGCATATTCAAAAAAAAACCAAACCAGTTGTTGCCATTCAGTCGATTTCCAACTCAGGGTGACCGTGTGGGTCAGAGTAGAACTGTGCTCCACAGGCTTACAAGGCATATAGCAAGGTTTTTTTTCTTCCCATATTTTGAGGAAGTCGGCAACAACTCAGTTCTCACTTTGTTTAGGGACTGTGTTGAATATCAGCACATCCATCTCATTAGGATTGAGAAAAAAGTTCTGGGTATAAACAGTTCTCTCTCTACCACTGCTGATGATGAGGAAAGAGAACCGTAGGACATCAGTGACGCCAAAATATGTCATCACCTTGAAGGCTTCCTGAATGTATACCATGGTGTGTGCCTGTGTACAGGATCTGCTTGGTGAAGCCCTGGTTCGGCCCTACTGTCTGCAGGTTAACTCGGACTGGCGTGACAGCCACTCACTCAAACTAGCTAAAACCTCCGTCTAACTTTTAGGCAAACTCAGCATTTTAGATTTAGGGTTAAAATTAGTTGTCAGTAAGATAAGCAGACTGCAAAACTCCATCATCTACCCTTCATTCCTGAGGAGAAGGTAAACTGGAAAACTGAAAAAATTAAGTGCTAAGTATATTCCTTGGTTTTCAATACTGAAAATCAGTGTAACCTTTGCATTTTGCTGTTATAAGGTGGAGTGTTCCAGATTCGAAGAGAATATATATGGCATTCCTTCCTTCAATCCAGGAATGTTACTTTTCTTTCTAAGAAACATCTTCCCCAGCGAATGTAGAGGCCATGCAGATTTGTACAGGAAAAAGCAACATACAAACTGTCTACATCTGTTCAAATAAAATTATGTAGAGGAGAAAAATCAAATATATACACAACACTGAGACAAAACTACTCATTAAAAACAACTGTTTATGTTAAGTGACAAGTCAGTATTATTCCAGTGTTTAGCTTTGGGAACAGGAAATGCCATAGCTAAAGTCTTCAATAAAAGAAAAAAAATCAAGACGTTCACATTTGAGGTTTTTGGTCACACATCACACTGTCCCTAAAGGCTTGAAAAGACTACAGGTTAACTTTCCATGCCAATTATAGAAGTAGTGTTTTAAAGCTACAGCTAGAGAGACAGTACAAAAATCCCATTAGGTTAAACATTTCTTTTGCAATTTAGCAAGCTGTGGCCATTTCTGGTCGTTAAGAGGCAGAACTTCTTAGGATAAAAACCTGTGTGTACAAGATTTTTTCCCAATGTTCTTTTCCTAAAATTTTCAAATAACTTTCAGGTCTTCTTTTCCTTCTGATCTCAAAGTCAATTGTTCATAGTATTTTCCTAGGATATACATATAAATTTTATTCCAATGCTGAACAAATGTCATCAATGATCATTTGTCAATCTATTAGATATAGACATACAGTACAGCAGCTATCTTCATCAGAATTCCAGTTTATTACCTACATATAGCACAGTCACAGGATTATACTGTGCTCATATATAAAAACGCAAAAACTGTCAAATGTGCTGTGTCCTCCCATGTATATAAAAAACTGTTCGCATCATGAGAAAAAAACGTTAACAGCAGTTGCTACAATGTTCGCCATTCATAACATGTAACTTAAACATTGTGTTGCACTATGCAGACTGGAGAAAGGAAGCGAGGTTATCAAATTAGTTGAGACAACATAAGAAAAAGTTCAAAAATCATTAAATTTTTAAAAAGATGAGCATATGTTGTATAACTTTCACTAGATCACAGTCTGCTGAGTGTGCAGAAGTCTGATCCACAAAGTTTGAGCTAAAACTAGTGTTTTTAACAGAAAAGTTTTTTAGAATTAAAGGACATACAAATGGATTCTAGCCTAACAGAGTAGCTCCATACCAAAGTGGCATCATTTTCTTTTTTCTTTATTTTTTAGGAAAATATTTCTGATGACCAAACCAATCTCCTAAGCAAATACTGTTTTGCCCAGTGCATAGAAACACAGTTCTAAAAAGTTCCCATGAAGCATTCAAATGTTAAATAACACCAGTATTTACAACTACATGAGGCATGGGCTGATGTGAACACACACACGTTTTTGCTGGAAATATGACTAGGCAGAGAAGATTTAGGTAGCTGAAAAAAAAGTTTTTATACAGATAAAATGAAACTGCTCTACTGAAAGCTTTCATTTAGAATCCCAAAATGAGTCAAGAAACCCTAAAGCCATTTGTAGAGAATAAAGAATGCTGTGCACAAATTGATAAGGGGACTTTCTCCTCACTAAGAGATCTAAAAACAGGTCTACAGCTTATTCTGCCTGCCACCTTATACTCAGGAGAGTCTCACTGAAATACTGGGGCTATTTTCCTATTGGCAGTTTCCCAGATCAGGTCCAGTCAAGCCACAGAACAGATGTTTCCTTCACCTCAGCCAAGTGGATGGCACCCACTGAGGTTCAGTATCAAGTTTATTAATTAACCTAAGCAACTCCTGATAGGCTTTATCAAGATCTGAATTCACAATTGCTGTGTCGAAGTAGTGGCCATTGTTCTGCTCCATCTCTCTAGTCTTCTCAATGATTTCTCTCAATTCTTCAGGCTGCAAAGAGAAGATAAAAACAGGTAATTTCATTCCTTACCAAGATACAGGATGAGTCAGAGATGGCTGAAGAACAGCAAGGAATGACCTTACATTGCTTTCCTTCTCTCTCTCACTCAAAATACTGAAACTTTTGTGACTCAGCTGAAGCTGAACATCCTCTCAGGAGCTCTGCCCCAACCCCATCGTGGCCACAGTGGTTTCTTCTGCTCCAGCACCTACTGAACTCCAGTTATTAATCATTTGGGACTCAACATATTCAGTTCTATACTGCTATTTAGGTTTTCATACGTTTCATCTCATCAGGATGACTGTAGGTTTCAAGAGCACAGACTGTTACTTTGAATTCTCTAGACACACTTCTTGAACATTTCAAGGCATCATCATTTGTTCTTAACATGTAACACAGAGCAGACCTTTCTGGTTTGCAACAAGGGTGGCAGGATCCAAAGCCCTAACTATTCTTGGCTCACATGAAGAACACCTATTATTTATATCTCTTGCAGAGTTAGGAAGGGTAAACATGGGAAAAGAAATCATTAGAATGGGTATCTATTTCTCTGAAAATACTGCTGGTCAGCACAAGATTTAATAATGTCTTTGTTTTTGAGACATGCTCATCTTAATACTTTAAATTACTTCTGTTTCAATACATAAAAGAGGTCTTAACGATGCAAAAAGTATCCTAACAGAGTTTAGGAAACCACGTAGAGCAGGCTGTTTAAAAATTCTGGGTAAAGGAAAGGGTGTTCCACACTGACAGGCAGGTGGCAAGGCTATGTGCAAAACTTATCAGGCACACGTGTTCAAGAAAGTGAAACTGCCCTAAAATCACTCCTGTCAATGAGAGAACTAATTAAACTCAAGCCCAAATGTGTGACATCATACATCAATACTACACTGGAAACACTATATAAAACAAAGCATTTAACCGCTTGAACTTCTGTGACAGGGAAACATTACAAATAGGACAGCACTGGTTTGTCCTGAGGCAGTTCCTTGTGTGGCTCTCTAATTTTCATTCTGGAATGTTGTGCATCTGGCTATGGTACACAGAGGCCTTTGTTCCTAGCAGGGACTCTACTTTGCCATTATAACTCAACACACTGTGTGATATTTTTGCTAAGACTGATGTCTACACAGCTCGAGATTACTGAAAGAATAGTCTAGGACTCAGAATAGAATCTAAACTTTGTGATGCTAGAGTTGAAATATAAATGCTAAGCTCCACATCTTACATAGATTCACATGAATATCTAATGTACCTAGCTTTATCAAATTTAAAGAATTATTTCTTCTTTTGCCAAAAATGGCTTACATTAGCTATTTGGTACTTTGATGGAATTTCATCTTATTTGTCAAATTGCAACCCATGACTAAGATGAAACAAAATGTTTTTGTTTAAAATTTTCTGGACTGAGAAAATATGCCAGTGGCAAAACTGACTATCAGTAAATACTCTTTAAGTTAACCACTCTCAATCCCTCAGATAAGCAGAGTAAATTTAGCTAACTAAGTTTTTACATTTTGCATCGAGTAACACCATCACTTTCCTAGGTAGCACAACTTCATAGAGTCAAACTGAGGATTTGTTTTTCGCTCAAATACAATTGTATGAGTAGTAAAGCACTATTGGGAATACCAAAGGAGATAAACATACAAGAAGAATAAAAAAAACAATCAGGTACACCACCCTCTACTGTACAATACACATTCTTTCAGGTGCACATGGAACATTCAACAAAATAGAACAGATGTTGGGCCATAAAATAAGAATCAACGAATTTCAGAGGCGTTCCGGCAAAACGGCGCTCTAGGCAGAAGCACCACGCCGTCCCTCCAGAGCAAAGATCCGAAAAACTAAGCCGAACAGAGAATACAACAATCCTGAAACCCTAAAACATCAAATGAAAAGATGAAGAACTCAGCCAAGCACCAAACAGAGTGAGAAAA
>NW_004443946.1:19528017-19559470 GCF_000243295.1 Trichechus manatus latirostris | reverse complement strand
AACGAGGTACAATAGTCCAGTGACAAGGGCCAGAAGGCAGAAGGGGACAAGGAAGCTGGTGATAGGGAACCCAAGGTTGAGTAAGGATATTGCTGATGTGTTGTGAGATTGTTAACTATTGTCATATGGCAACATTTGTAGTAACTGTTAAATGAGAAACTATTTTGTTCTGTAAGCCTTCATCTTAAGGGAGAATAACAGCACAATTGGAAGAACGTAGTCAATGTCACTGAACTGTGCATGTAGAAATGTTTGAGATGGTGTATTTTTGGCTATGTGTATTTTCATAAAAAAAAAAAAAAGGTTGAGAAGTTAGGGGGTTAATATGTTGTGGGGTGGTTAACCAATGTCATAAAACAACATGTGTACTACTGTTTCATGAGAAACTATTTGTTCTGTAAGCCTTCACCTGAAGTACAATAAAAAAAAAAAAGAATCAACGAATTTCAAAGGGTTAGTATCTTACAGAGCATGTTCTCTGACTGTAATAGGATTATAAGTCAGTAAGACATTTTTTACAAAATCCACAAATAGGTGGAAATTAAATAACATATGTCTAACTAACCCATGGGTTAAAGAAAAAAAAAGGCAAGGGAAATTAGAAAATATTTCTAACAGAAAAATGTGTAGGATGCAACTGAAGAGCTGCTTAGAGGGAGATATATAGTTTCAAATACTTGTATTAGACAAGAAGAAAGGTTTAAAAATCAATTAAGTTTTCACCTCAGAATCTACAGCAAGAAGTGCAAATTAAAGCCAAAGTAAATACAAGGAAAGAATAAAGAAAAGTGACAGACAATAAAGAAAATTAACAAAGACAAAGTCTTCCAACTTAGTTTTTTTCCAAAGTATTCTGGTTATTCCTGTTTAATTTCCATATAAATTTTAAAATCATCTTTTCAATTTCTACAGAAAAGCCTACTGGATTTATTGAATTTTTGGTAACAGCTTTATTGATAACTCAAAGAACAGTCATAAACCACACAGTTCGCCCATTTAAAGTGTACAGGTCAGTAGTTTTTAGTGTAGTCATGGAGTTGTACAACCATCACCACAATCAATTTTAGAACATTTCATCAGCCCAAAAAGAAACCCTGTACCCTTTAGCATTCACATGCTTCTATCTCCACCCCTACTCTCCCAGCTCCACTCCTAGGCAACCACTATGTAATCTACTTTCTGTCTCTCTGGATTTACCTATTCTGGACATTTCATGTAAATGGAATCATAGTATGTGGCCTTTTGTGACTGGCTTCTTTCACTTAGCATCATATTTTCAAGATTCATCCATGTTGTAGCATGTTATCAGTAGTTCATTCTTTTTTATTGCCTGTTTTTCAAGACTTACAATAAAGCTACATAATCAAGACAGTGTGATATTAGCATAAATAAAGACATATAGATAAATGGAAAAGAATAGAAATAGCCCATACCTATTTGGTCAGGCTATTTTTGACTAAGGTGGCAAGGTAATTCAGTGGAGGAAAAGATAGCCTTTTCAACAAATAGTGCTAGAGCAACTGGCTGTCCACATGGGATTAAAATGAACATCCACCCTTACCTCACACTAAAGGAAAGGTTAGTGAGATGGATCATAGACCTAAACATAAAAGCTAAACCTAGAAAGCTTTTAGAAGAAAATGTAGGATTAAATCTTTACAATCTTGGAGGAGGCAAATTTTTCTAGACAGTACACAAAAATTACTAACTGTAAGAAAAAATTGATAAAGTGAGGTTTATTAAAAGTTTCTGATTTTCAAAAGATACCATTAAGAAAACGAAAATACACAGACTTGGAGAAAATATCTGCAATATATATCGGATAAAGGACTTACATCTAGAATATATAAATTCCTACAACTAATAAGAAAACAACGCAAATTTTAAAAATGAGAAGACTTGAGACATTTCACAAAAGAATAGGCCCTAATGGCTACCTGAAAAGATGCTAAATATCATTAGTCATCAGGAAAATACAAATTAAACCATAATGAGATACCACTTCACATCTATTAGAGTGGCTAAGAAAAATGGCTAAAAAGAGTTAAAAACTGAAAATACCAAAAGCTGGTAAGGATGTGGAGCAATTGGGCAATGGGTGGGAGTGTAAAATGGTGAACTTTTTAAAAACAGTTTAGCAGGTTTTTATAAATTTAGAACACAGAGTTACCATTTGATCCAGCAATTCCACTTCTAGGTAGTTATCCAAGAGAAATGAAAACATATGTCCACCAAAAGGCTTTACACAAATGTTTAGAGCAGCTTTAGTCATATTAACTCAAAACAACCCAAATGTTTATTAACTGGTAAATGGATAAACAAATGGTGTTATATTTATAAGATGGTATACTACTCCACAATAAGAGGGAATGAATTACTGTTAGATGCAACATGGATGAATCTCAAAAACACGCTGATCGAAAGTCAGATGCAAAATGATACATACTGTGTGGTTTCGTTTACATGAACTTCTAGAACAGACAAAACTAAATCTATAGTGACAGCAGATTAGTGACTGCCCGAGAGAGTAGAAGAGGATTACTTTCAAAAGGGCATGAGAGAACTTTCTGGAGTGATGGAATGTTCTTCCTCTTGATTGGGGTGGTGGTTACAGAGATATTTGTCAAAAACTCAGTGAACTATTCACTTACAATGCACGCACTTAATTGTATGTAAAGTACACGTCAATAAAGTTAATTAAAAAAATAATTAGAAAATTAAGTATACTGTGTTGTTAAAACATTTTGGCACTGATTAGGTTCCTGCTTTAAAAACGTATAGCCTGTAACCTTTCAAGGCTTTGCTCAATTTGGGATGGCTAATTCAAAATAAACTTCCATGAAAGCACTGCCAGAGACCACCTATGTAAGCAACGGAAAGTTGCTTAACATGTTTTGGAACAGCATATGGCCCTTGGTATGATACTGAATCCTTGTCGGAAAAGAACAGCCTAGTAACAAATTAAGTGTGCATGTTAGAGAACAGAAAGTTAGGCTGAACGTGTAGAATGGGGTCCATCCTTCTCCTTAGTGCACATCCCTTTCCTTGGTCAACTGTGGCATTTCTGGTCCACCAAAGCAGTTACTGGGCACTAACTTTTGTACAGTATTAACCTTGTTTCCTTCATTACATTGTGATTCTCCTAAAGAACAGTAGGCAACCGTGTCATATGTTTCTTCTGATCATTCCAAGTGCTAAGCACAGCAGATACTCAGACCCTACTTATTTATAAACTTCAAGTATACTGCAAAAATAAAAAAGGGGTGAAGCACTACTGTGACCAGCTAACCTACTTGGCCTAGATAAAGCAACCAGAATTATGTTAAACATGTAAGATGGGAAAGTCCTTGATACCCTAAGACATTTAAAAACACAACCTCACACAGAGATTGAATAGAAATACAAATAGACATAGAGTGGGAAAAGGTATCTTGTGAGTAGAGAGGGAGTGTTGGTGGCAATGGTGGACAGTCAAGAATCAAAGCAAAGGAGTGTTACTGTGCACTCAATGACTACCTCTAAGGAGATTTAGAGGTCCAGCAAATGAAATAAGGAAATCTGAGTGGTCTCTCTCTAAAATAGATATATTTAAGGAGCAAAAAGCAAGGAAGAGTGAATATTTGTTACTTTGATATAGCAAGCCACTTGGCAGGATTTTCATTTCACACATTTAAATAAAAAGTCAATGCCTTCTGATTGATACAAGTATCAGTCTTCTGTGTTCCAACAACTCAATCGTAAGTAGATTCCAACGTAAGTTGAATACCTCTTTTTTTCCCCCCAGTTTTCATTATTATTGCCTTTAATTACCAGTATGTATCTTATAAATCCGATCTTTGTCTTTGGGGGTTGGCATGAGAATAAGAACATCAGCAAATCACACATTGCAATACTGTATGTAGTACATATTACCAGTGATAAGATGTACAAAAAAAAAAAAATACAGACGGTTGTAAGTGTAGTTCATCGCAACTCGAATATGTCATAAGTCAGGGACTGCCTGTATATTGGCATGTCATTAATTATTGAATTGTTGATTATTTATATGTATGTATCATCATATTAATTAGTGTAATAATATAAGGAATGACCTTAGGCCCCAAATTAACTTAGAAAGAATAATATCAGTAATAACATTTAGTATAACAAAGGCTACACTCAACCATATCTAGCACAGATCTAAAATAATTTTAAACATTTTCCCACTTCAGATCATGTGAGAACACCATAGGGAGAAGAAAAACAACATAAAATTTCAGTGGGAAAAAGGAAGAGAAAAGCAAGAGCATTCAACTTCGGCTTCTTGCAGATGTGGAATAGTCTGCAGAGAAAAGCGGGTAATCCATGAGAATCTGTTGAGAATTTTGGGTGTCACATAATTCCCTTGGAAATGCCATAGACTCATGTGAAGAAGAACAAAGAAGTTTTAAGGAACCCCAAAGGTAGTATACGCGTGGGGCAGAATGATAGGGAAGGTGTGGGAACAAGAGAAGCTCCCTGCCTTGCAGAGATCCCATAGTCCAAACAGAGGCAACCATGAAAAATTTTGGGAAAGTGTGATGGCAGAAAGAATAATCAGTTTGAAAGCTCAAGGTGATGTAGCTTTTAAGCACTGTAACAGATTAGGCCAGGATGTTCTATGTTTATCTTCAATGGACTAGTACCACAGTATAACAACTTTACCTTTGGGTTCTTGCCCTCTTTGGCCAATAATGCCCGAAGTCTTTCTTGTGAAGGCGGTGCAATGAAGATAATATATGGTTTCAAGTCTGAATTCCGGAGGGTCTTCAGTGACTGCAAAGATAAGATATTTAGATTTTTATTAAAAATTATTTCCATCATTTATCTATTTCCCAATTATGTACATGGATACATGGAATATAATAATGTCATTTTTTAAACATTGCCTATGACTATTTTCCAAATATCTTCAAATAACAAACAATATACAATATTTTAAGGTCATATCATTCACTATAAGAATGTACTATATTTGTGTGTATTACTTTATAAAATCTTTGTGCTTGCTCTTTTATATAATGAAATGTAAGTGAATGACACTGAAGGAAGATAACAATGTTATGCTAAAATACGCTGATAACAAGATCACATACATATTATAATAACCATATTAAAAATCCATTTTGGAGGAGTTAGAAATGAGGCAGTCACCTTGCTATGCACCAGGCACTACATGTAAGCAGAATCAGAAAGAAAAACTTCATACCACACATGCAAAAGAAAATTCCAGAAAAGCACATTTAAGAAAAAGTGGACACTGTAGCACTGAGTGTAGGTGAAGTGCACACAGCTTCACCAAGACAAACAATGTCACTAAAAAGTACATAAGAGAAAAGGATGTCTTTGGTAAAGGATATGACAAATACAATTTTGCAACACCACCAACAACCAAAAAATATGCATGGTTACACAAATATGTATATAGGCATATGAATATATGAGTATGAATATGTGGGTATATATGTGTGCACAGACAGAAGTATCTATAGGCATATGTACATACAGGTACGTGTGTGCATGCATGTAAATCCATATAAATAATAAACCACACAGGGGACATGGGTACAGATACTTCTTAGAAATAACCAAACAACTTGCGAGACTGGTTTTTGGGGTTTAAAGACTTAGGACCATAGCCTTGTGGGACAACTCAGGTAACTGGCATAATACAGTTTATAAAGTACAGGTTCTTAGTGTAGTGTCTGGGGCCTTAAAAGCTTGCGAGTGGCCATCTAAGATACAACTACTGGTCTCTACTCATGAAACAGAAGAGAAAGAAGAAAACCAAAGACTCAGCGAAGAAAGTAGTGTACAGGACTACTAATCGACACGAACCATGGCCACATCTGCCCTGAGACCAGAAGAACTAGATGGCACCTGGTTACCACTACCGGCCGTTCTAATCAAGGTCAGTATAGATAGATCCTTATAGAAGGGGAGAGAAATGTGGAACAGAATTCAAATTCTTAAGAAGTCTGGACCAGCTGAGACTAGAGGACTCCTGGAGACTACTACCCTGATACACTTTAAACCTTAAACCAAAATTATCCCTTGAGGCCACCTTTTAGCTAAATGACAGACTGACTCCCAAAATAAAGAATATCACCCAGAAGTAAGGAGTTTTTTTAAGAGAAATCACCTATAGGAGACCAAATGGTAAAAAATCACTCTAAAGCAAAGATGAGAAGGTAAGGGGGCAGGGAAACTATAGTACTGGAAATGGTACAACCAAAATGGAATGACTAAGAATAATGATACAACGTAAAAAATGGAACCAATTATCAATGAATAATCTGTATAGAAATTGTTAAATGGGATCCTAATTTGCTATATAAACTTTCCTTAAACACAATAAAACACTAAATTAAAAAAAAAAATTGGGCTGTTTGTATTAGGAGATTGTAGTTTTCATCTTGCCTTTGTCACTGCATGACTATGTATTCTTAAACTGAAGGGCTCCACAAGTATGGGGATGATAGAGACATGCCCTTTTCTATTTAAAAACATTAAGACAATATGCTTAACTACTCTGAGTTCTTTGGTAAAATCTGTTAACCCAAATAATATAAAGAACTCTGAAAGAATTCAGTAAAAACAAATTTCTACTTTTCTTAAATTAAATGTTTTTAATTAAAATATACAGCCAAAGCTCTTTTGTCAACTAAAAACAAACAAAATCTGATTACTACTTCAGGAGAGCCATTTTAGAGTCAATTATCCTTTATGTACATCTCTTTAGTGACCACTGGCTATGCTGCCTGAGTTGACACAGCAGTAGATCCTATCACAGGAAGGAAAGTTTTACACTGAAGTTAGTACAGTCTAGAAAAAGGAAAAAAAAAAAAATCTATAAAATCTAAACAAACACAATCTAAAAAACCCACATTTCTAAAATTATTTTATCTTTTAAATGGCAATCTAAGAGGCATTTGTTAGTAACGTGAAGCTCTTGCTTAGTCTGCAAAGAGAAACAGACTGAGGTTTCATTTAGACACAACCAAACATTCATTGTGATACTTGTTATTACGTGTACAGTGGCATTTAAAGCCATTAAGAATCACCTTTAAATTTTAATTTTTCACAGATCAGAACCAGAAAAGAGAAATTCTTTTATAATGTCTAAAATACTTAGGTACTAGTAGCACTATACCATACTTTAAGTTTCAGAAAATATACACATGTGTATATACGTAGGTTTGTATGTAATTTTCCCCCTGAGGAAACTGAAAGAGATTTAGCAACCTGTCTCATGTCACATAGCAAGTTAGTGGAAAAAAATGTATTAGAATGTAATTAGGTCCTTTGGTTCTTAGACCAAAATACAGTTTGGTCTAAATTACTTTGCAAAACGAGTTTAACACCCTAAATCAAAATTCTAGCTTTACCTGTGCACGAAGACTTAAAAGACATATTTTGCCAGAGTTGATCACTTGCCGTACAGAATCTATGCTGGTTCCATACAGATTTTTCTCAAATTCACCATGCTCAATGAATTTTCCAGCTGCTATGTCGGCTTCAAATGCTTGCCGTGAAACAAAGTGGTAATCTCTACCAGCTACTTCATGGTCTCGCCTACTCCTAGTTGTATCTAAGCAAAATCAGGTAAAAATAATGGTCATGGATGCAAGTAAGGGTGGGGGATTATTCTGCTAGTCGGAAAAAAATATTTACTTTGTGATACAGATTATAAAATAATGAACTGAGTATTAAGAGCTCATGCGTTTAACACTGACTGTTTTTATTTCTAGATTGAGAAATGACCAAAAATGTGTTTTCAGTATCTTAATAATAGTTACATTTGAGCAGAACTGTGCTCCACAGGGCTTTCAATGACTGATTTTTCAGAAGTAGATTACCAGGCCTTTCTTTCAAGGTGCCTCTGGATGGACTCGAACCTCCCAGCCTTTTGGTTAGCAGCCAAGTGTGTTAACCATTTGCATCACTCAGGGATTCCTCCACGATATTAGGTACTATACAATCTTAAAACATAACTTCTGTTTTTAGAGATTAGGTCTAAGTTTCTATCTTCCACATCAGTATATAAAATCAGGAAGCTGATTCCATATTGAACACAGAATTATAAGGAGCCCAAACTGAAATTCATTTAGAAAGTACCTAGTATCATACTTCTATCTTTAGTAACAACTTATCAAAATATTTGGTTAAACAAAGTTCCTCTTTCACTGACAACATTGGCTGGATGAAATGGATGAGAAATTTCCCTACAGAGGTGCTCCAAGATGGTAAAACGGAAAAGCACAGGAAAATGGGAATACATCTAAACTTACGAGGAACTGCAGATGCAAAACGGTCTTTTTCTTTGTTCATGAGCCTCTGACGCAACTCATTCTGGCCACAGTTCTGTGGACCAATCAGGATGATAGGTCTTTTCCTATTTGCAGGTTGATGATATAGTGACATTTCCTCATAAGTTAAGATTTCCTCATTGTCATAATCTTTGGAAAAGAAAAAGTTGTCCTTCAATCAGAATTACTGCCATGTAGCAAAGATATAAATATTCATAGCTCTTCCCAAAAAATTGGAAAGAAGCACAATTTATTATCATTAAAAATGCTTAATTTTTTGGATCATGATAGCAATAACTGGGTAGTATTATATGATGAGCATTTCCCTGTCATTATGTCCTTGCCGAGATACTATGAAAATCAACCAGACAACTACTGTATATATTAATCCTTCTGGCAATTCTTATTGCTTCTTGTTTCATACTGTGTTTGAATGTCTACTACAACATAATTATACTACTGCTTATGTAATATAGCTAATTTGCAGTCAATATTCTGACAGAGGGTGGATCACCAAGAGATAAACAAATGAGAATAATACCTGTCATTTTTGTAAAATGGGGATACTAATACTTTACTTAAAGGGTTGTCTTAAGGATCAGATATAATGAATATACTGAGCAGAATACCTGGCATACATAAACATTTATAAATACTGGCTAAAACTAGTGTGCATGTTAGAGAAAGCCAAAATATCTTCCTGTAACTGTACGCCTTGGAAACAGGTTATACTTGTGCTACCATACTCTGCATTTATGTTTACTCTATTCTAGAATACTAACCTGGAATCATGACTCAAGATGAGGTGTAAATTATAATGGGTGGGGTAATATTCTGATAGCCCATAATTCAGATGAAATCAGAGCTGTCAAGTGGTGTAAGCAAAAGCAGACAACCAGCAGCCTGCTATGCCCTCCCTTGTTATTTCACCTGACTGGGAAAGACCATCTGATGTGCAGTCCGACCTTCTCCTCAGCTCTACATTTCACGAGGGCAGGGGACCATCTTGGTCTTGCCAGTCCTTAGCACCAACTCTTACACATAGTAGGAGCTCAAAATATATTTGTTTAAATTCAAACTCAGCCATATATTAGCTGTGAGAACTTCAACAGGTCACTTTAATATTTGAACTTGAATTTATTCATCTGTAACCTCAGGGAATTTATTTTGAGAACTAAATGGACAAATGTTATCTAAAGCATCTGATACTGCCCCTGGAATACAGCAGTTATTTTAAACGGTAGTTATTATTAATAAGAATACTGACAATGATGACACTATTGTGAACTGCAAATATAATCTCTTCCCTTCCCAAAATGCTTTTCCCTCTGAAAAATCTGAATTCCTTCTTCTAACATGTATAATCAGATATATCTGTAGACTTTAAAATTTGCCAAATTTTCTATAGTAGCCCTTACAGCTCCATCAGTTAATTTTAGTCTATTTAAAAAGATGAAGACACAGATATTAATCACTTACCCAAGTAAAGAGGAGAGGATTAAAATTCAATAAATCTTAGTTAAATAATTTGTCAGTTAGCATTTAGGTGTGCTTATTTTAGCATTCCGTCTGTCTTGGAAGAAGCACAGCCACAATGCTTCTTAGAAGGAAGGATGGCAAGACTACGTCTTACATACTTTGGACATGTCAGGAAGGATCAGTCCCTGGAGAAGGACATCATTCTTGGTAAAGTACAGGGTTAGCGAAAAAAGAGGAAGACCATCAACGAGATGGACTGACACAGTGGCTGCAACAATGGGCTCAAGCATAACAATCATCGTGAGCATGGCGCAGGACTGGGCAGTGTTTCGTTCTGTGGTGCA
The DNA here is from genome assembly GCF_000243295.1 of Trichechus manatus latirostris. Taxonomy (NCBI): domain Eukaryota; kingdom Metazoa; phylum Chordata; class Mammalia; order Sirenia; family Trichechidae; genus Trichechus; species Trichechus manatus. The sequence goes on along the minus strand of NW_004443946.1, from coordinate 19,549,320 downwards.
TAGGGTGGCTATGAGTCGGAACCAACCTGACGGCACCTAACAACAACTAACAATATTTTAGAAAAAAATTTTTTTTATTAAAGTCAATGGAATCTCAGATATTGTTTTGTATGGAATATTTCAGTAATCTATAACAATTTATCTTTATTAGTTTAATTTATGTTAGGTGCCATCAAGCCAGTTTTTGACTCACAGCAACCCTTTGTGACAGAGTAGAACTGCCCCATAGGGTTCTAGGCTGTTATCTTTACAGAAGCAGACCATCAGGTCTTTCTCCCTTGAAACCACTGGGTGGGTTCAAACTGCCAACCTTTTGGTTAGCAGCTGAGTGCTTAACCGTTCTGCCACCAGGGCTCCACATTATTTCAAGTTATTGACAGAATACAGCTTAAAACTGTGTAAGAAGTTAAGGAGTATCTTTGCTTTATTATTTGGCTTGTTTCTGTGAACTGAAGCAGGGGCAGCAAATTCAAATGGCCAAAGAACTAACCAAGGAGGTAAGGAAAATCAGTAAATTAGGTTGGGAGTGGTGAAGACTATTGAACTGGACGGTAGGTGCCCAATATAAATGCAACGGCCATTACTTAGGTTCAGCAGATTGATGTCACTTGGAAATATGAGCCCAGTGTTGTCCCAACTTCTTTTTTCATCTTAGCAATAAATTAAAATAGCAACAACAAAAAACACTTCTGTGTGCCTGACTCAGCCAGCAGGCAGTAGGATTGTGGAATAGGCTGCTTCTGTGACATGAGTTCTCATTGTAGACAAAGTTTTCACTTTTTACTTTAAACATAGCTGTATTGCTAGAATTTGTAAGAAGTTTGTATTACTTGTACAAACAGTTTAAGTAGAGAAAAAATTGAGGAAACTATCAATATTATATCTATATGTTAAATAGTACTTTAATTTTTATCCTAGTTTATCTCAGAATTCAGAACACTGCATTATTCACAGTTTCCAACAGAAAATAATTTGTCAAAAGACTTTCTCAAGCACAAATGATACATTAATGGACAAAGCAGGACTAAAACTCTCTGAGTATCAGTTTGATTTCTTTAAAGTGTCAGAATTTGAACCCTTTCAGATATAACTCCAACTGCATCTGAGAGTAGAACTTACCATCATTTTTATTGGCATTATACAAAACCTTTTTCCTCTTCTTTTTATTCTTCTTTGCACACCACAGTTTTCCTGTTGAGCAACCATAAGCATAACTATAAATGTGGTATTTGTTTTCTTAAACAAAGCTACATATTTCAAATTGAAGAATACAAATTGTTTCTAATTTAAATAATTATAAATACTTATTACATTGTTAACAGAAGAACTATTTTTGGAGATGTAGTTATAATTTTCCATTATAAACAGATAATCTTTAATACTTAAATCTTGTTCTTTCTTTACAGTCCTAAGATAATCAGTTTTGCCTCTCACATGAATATATCTTTCTTGAAAGTTCTAACTGATATGCAAATTTAAACATGGTCCCAGATAAGGACCCAAGAAACCTCTTATGAATGTCAAATATAAGTGTCCAACCTGATTTTTCTGGCTCCTTATCTTCTTCTATGGTCTGCTTCATGGCTTCCCTTTGCTGCTGAAAGCTTTTCCCTTATTAGCAGAAAGAAAAAGAAGAGTAAAATATTTAGGATAAAAAGTTTGCTTTTTTTTTAATCAAGGGGAAATATTTAAAAGAAGTAATTCTTCATTTATATTCCCTCCCCTACATGCAAATCCCTCACGACATAAGAGTGATGTCAGCTATAATATCTAAAAGCCTCCAAATGTTTAAAAGTATTAAGTGTCAACTCTGCTTTCAACCAATACTATGGCATGTATTACTGGAATATATATCATCTATTAGAAAAGATAATAAACCAGTGCTAGAAAATCTTAACAGTTCAATTTTTTAAAAGCATTCACTGAGTATTTACTATGTGGAAAGTACTATGGTTAAGTTTTACAATGATACTGATCACTTAGAATTATCTCAAATCTAGCAAATCAATTCTAAGAGTTAACTTTCCAAAATAATATGCAGTCATTCATCAACACTTTTCAATTCCAGGACACTATTTTTTTTTTACATTACATTTATTATTCTTGTCCTTTTTTTTTGGGGGGGGGGTCTTTATATATATGTATGTGTGCATATATGTATGCATGTATGTATATGGTTACAATTTTTATTTACACATTTAAGTTACCAATGATACAGATAAATGGAAAATACAATTATGCTTTTTCCTTACAGGATTAAGATTTTAATACAGGGGCTTTCCCAAGGTTTCTGACCTTCATCTAATTTTCACACCTGTACCTTAAAATATATTTTTTTGAAGGATAAAAGTGATTTCACTTGGAAAATTCTATATTATATTAGAGTTCCATACTTTTAGATCTAATTCTTTCAGTTTCAAGCCAGGGATTCTTAAAAATCACTAAGCAAATTCCATCCATTTGGATAATCTACAGAATTTAGTGCATTTCATAAGAGTACAAGCAAAAAGATTAACACTGAGTGTGACACACATAAGAAATATTAAAGGACACCAAGTTATCTCCCAGAGCTGTACAGACTGCTTTCTTAGGAAAACAAGTGCTATGATTAGAAGAAAAAATTTAAGAATACAATTTAAAAAAAAAAAGTATTTCACTTTAAAAGTCAAGAGCAAAATTTAATCATTTACATTTAAAAAATATTTTAAAACTTTACAGTGATGTACTTTTGTGGCACATTTCTATAGCAGGGAACATATATCGGTTATTTTGTAATAGGAGCAGACACTAATGGGAGGTGGACATTATGACTCCTTAAAATTCTTCTAATTCTGACAGAAAACCATTGTCTTTTTGAATTATAAGGGATGAATAACCGTATCAACTAAAACTAAAGTGGATCCAGTCTTAATCCTATGCAAAAAGTTAGAAATGGTGTCATTGAAATGTCCTTGGCTCATCTATCTACTTTCAGAAACTTAATGCAATTAATCAATCAATAAACACTAGTTCTAAATATTTATGGGCTAAGGCTGGCATGGTGAGAAGATACCAAACTGATATTTGGCGCAAGCACTACGTAGAACCGCGATGGCTGTCCAAGACTCCAGAATTCTAGAGGAATGTCCTATAACATGAAAGGAAGAGCCCTTTACACCTCTGGTTCTTTTCATCAAGACAACAAGGGGACATGGAGAAAGGAAATGAGCAACAGGCACTTCCGTAAAAAACAGAAAAGAAACAACAACAATGAAAAAATATCTCACTGGTTTTTATAATACAAAGTTTAAAGTCTTCCCAACTAAGCTGGAAAGTAATACTAGAAAGCCATTAAAACCAAAGAGTATAAATCATCCTCTAACCTTAACATAAGAAGCCCACTGTGCCTTCCTATGGACTATGCATATAGACAAAATTTACTTCCAGTATGTAGAATTGGGCTTTTCGAGACATTATGCAATTAAGAAAAAAAAGTAAATATTATATGGAATTTCTTATATCTTAGAAAATTTCCTTGGTTTAATCTGAGACAGACGGGAGCCCTTATAAACTGTTCCAAAGTCTCTGGACAGCTTCCTCTGTTCCCACTATATGTTTCTCTAATAGTAAACATTTCTTAGGACTCACTGTCTCAAGCCCTCTTTTCTACAGGATCTCTTGCCTTCTTTCTCCTAAATCTTCTATTAATTGTAGTCAAATTCATGTAAGGCAATCCATGATGCTTGAGATCTTAGGGTGTCAGTAGGAGGGATGATCCTAAAAAATTATATTGGCAAAACATAAAGCTAGGAAAACTTACAAAAAGCCTTAGGTCTAATTCAGAAGCACCGCTGCCAGCAGAACTATTTTCAAAAACCATCTTTCATTGCCTGGATTAAAAAAATAAGTAAGTTGCAGTCTCTGACCTTAAGAAGTGTATAACTTGGGCCAGCTAGTGGTAGGGAGGAAAGATAAACAATATAATGTAGGAAGTATTATAATAGAGGTACACAAACATGATACCATGGAAGTATAATGTAGGCAACATAAAAAAGAAAAAAATACCTGTAAGTATTAATGGATATGCTATCAAGTCAAATAGGGAATAAAAGCTCGTTCATTTCAGTACTAAGCACAGTGGCTTACACAATGCAGATATAACAAATATTTACTGAACAAATACCCTCATCATACTGTATGTCTTCCTTTGCCTTCTTTACTATCTTATTCTACTCCCCTTGGTTCTGTTCCTCTCTTTCCATCCTATTCCCATCCTGGGAACTGCTAGAATACTTCGTAGGAACAATTATATGTATACACTTCATTCTATTATGTATCATCATCCCTCTCTAAGAAACACATTCCCTTAATAACTTTAAGGTCCAATGTGAGTTTTAGCTTCATGTAAGAGACAATTTTCTTCGTAATAATAAAAATTTTTGAGGACCCTATTTCCATCCTAAGGTATCTTCTTCTTGCTAGCTGCCGTCAAGTTGGCCCCATGCACAATGGAATTAAATGTTGCCTGGTCCTGTACCATCTCCATAATCATTTGGGGATCAGACTGTTGCGACCCATAGGGTTTTAACTGGCTGATTTTTGGAAGTAGATCACCAGGCCTTTTCTTCCTAGTCTGTCTTAGTCTGGAAGCTCCTCTGAAACCTGTTCCGAATCACAGCAACACACAAGCCTCCACTAACCGACAGCTGGTGGCTGCACAAGAGATGTACTGGTTGGTAATCAAACCATGGTCTCCTGCATGGAAAGCGAGAATTCCACCACTGAACCACCACACTGCCCCTGTTAATATATCTTAGAAGTGATAAATTCAGCAGTGTTATTACTCTCCTGATTTCTTATAAAGTGATGCATTTTAACATATTCCTTCTTATATATCAAAAGTTTGATACTCCAATTGATGATAATCTACTGTTAAAGAATAAGGGTTCAATACAACTTTTGTTGTCTTGATAGCAGGATAATGAATGTAGTAGGACATGAGACTAGCGGATGAAGCAACAATATAATTCCACTCTAAAATCCCACAAACTGCTCACATTTCTACTCAAGATACTTATGCTACAGATACAACATAAAAACCCAACTACATGAAAAAGTAAATGCATAATTTTAAAGTGAATTTTTCCTTGCAAAAGGCTTACATTTTAAATGTTCTTTTAATACTATGCACTTTCTGCTATGTTGTCTCTTACCTGGAACAAGCCCAGCTAGAGGCTGATTATCTTCATCCCCTTCCCGGTAGGCCTGCCACCAATTTGGATCTTCTTGACTAATCACATGAAGTATATCACCTTTTTGAAAAGACAGACCTAACTCCCGACATGGAACATAGGGGTCATCTGAGGGGTCATAGTCAAAATGAGCTTTTACATGGATCTAAAAGATAAAGGTAAAAATAAAACAGCAACAATAATAAAGAAGTGGCAACACAAAATATTCAGCAAAAATATAATTAAAGTGTTACTATTTTTCACGGGTGCAAGGAAACTATGAGTCGAAAGAAGGGTATTTAGTTAAATAACAGTACTTTTTGGGCAGTATTTTCTCAGGTTCATCTGTTGTTTTCACTCATGTTAGTCTCTCTGTTGACTGCAAACACGTGTAGGAATGTCCAAAACACTGTACTGTTAGCAGCTAACAAGTTGGGGTGCAAAGGTGCTTCAAAGGCTTGAGAGAAGCAAAAGGGATGTAGAGAACTCCCAGCCCCCTCCAATCCCTAACCTGTGAAAACAATGACTCTGCAATAAGGTATGCAATTTTCTAAGCCACTACTACCAGAAAAGAGAGACCTTAAATGTCACCAGATCTGGTCATCTGAACAGGTATGTATATGTCAGTTTCTCTGAGGCTGTCATCCCTCTTGACCCCACTATGGTGCAAATGTGTCTTAATCTCTCAGTGTACATGCTTAGGTTCATGACACAGGTAACAACCCAAAATGTTAAAATTATCTATATCAAGTTTATAATCAATTCCTACTTGTGGTCTACGTAGGTTTTGAAATAATTATTAATGATCTAAGTTATTGTTTTTTTGCCAAAAATAAGTGGTTCTGAATATCTAAATAAAAGAACTGTGTTATGCTATTTTACATTAAAGGTAAGAATTCACACAAACTTTATAGAAAGCTATTTCTTATGCCATTTTGTCCTAATATGCCTCTATAAGATTCAACAAAGCACTCTGTAGTTCTAAGAAGATATAAGGGAATTAACATTCTCTTTAACTTCTCCATCTCTAATTTTTACCTAATCTGGGCAAGTGGCATTTCCAAAGTCTGTAAGAAGCCGACTATCATCTAATGAGATCCAATACCTATATGCAGTAAGTACTTGTGCCCCACATAGGTCAAATTGCCAAGCTCTGGTTCAATGAGCCAAATAATAGATTGGCAGCCTAAACATTTTATAATTCTGAGTCCATTTCTGCCCCTAATTGCTATCTGGCTTTCTTTAGTCAGAAACCCTGGTGGCACAGTGGTTAAGAGCTACGGCTGCCAACCAAAAGGTCGGCAGCAGTTCGAATCCACCAGACGCTCCTTGGAAACTCTATGGGGCAGTTCTACTCTGTCCTATAGGGACACTATGAGTCAGAATTGACTAGATGGCAACAGGTTTTTTTGGTTTTTTCCTCAAGTCTTTTACCCTCAAGTAACTGAAGCCACATATCATAGACATAATACTAGTCTGATTATCTTCATGTTAAGATAGACAAACTATTTTTAAAAATTTTTTTATTGTACTGTAGGTGAAGGTTTACAAAGTAAACTAGTTTCTCATTAAACAATACACTTATTGTTTTGTGACATTGGTTGCCAACCCCACAACATGTCAACACTCTCCCCTTCTTGACCTTGGGTTCCCCATTACCAGCTTTCCTGTCTCCTCCTGCCTTCCTGTCCTTGCCCATTTAGCCTCATTTTGTTTTATGGGCCTGTCTAATCTTTGGCTAAAGGGTGAATCTTAGGAGTGACTTTACTGAGCTAAAAGGGTATCTGGGAGCCACACTCTTCAGGGTTTCTCCAGTCTCTGTCAGACCAGTAACTCTGGTCTTTTTTTTTTTTTTGTGAGTTAGAATTTTGTTCTACATTTTTCTCCAGCTCTATCTAGGACCCTCTCTCGTGAACCCTGTCAGAGCAGTCGGTGGTGGTGGCTGGGCATCATCTAGTTGTGCTGGACTCAGGCTGGTGGTGGCTGTGGTAGTTGTGGTCCATTAGCCCTTTGGACTAATCTTTCCCTTGTGTCTTTGGTTTTCTTCATTCTCCCTTGCTCCAGATGGAGTGAGACTAGTGGAGTATCTCAGATGGCTGCCCACAAGTTTTTAAGACCCCAGACACTACTCACCGAAGTAGACTGTAGAACATTTTCTTTATAAACTATGTTATGCCAACTGAGCTAGATGTTCCCAGAGACCATGGTCCCCACAGCCCTCAGCCCAGTAATTTGGTCCCTCAGGGAATTTGGATGTGCCAATGACGCTTCCATGACCTTGCCTTGGAAAGTTGTGCTGGCTTCCCCAGTATTGTGGGAAGCCAAAGTTACCACTTTTCTATTGTCTGTTTAGTGAGGATAAACTATTTTCTAAGTGATAAAGACAAACATACAGATGTCCTTCCATTATATAGTATAATAGCCTAGAATCCTCATGAAATCAACAGCCTCTTTCAGAAATCTGACTTGGGGGTGTCATTAGATAAAGAATTTTATTTTTTTAATTTCAAAAAAAATATTTTACTAACTACTGTATCTAACTTAAGTGTGGAAGTTTCAGGCTTAATATACAAACAGGGAAACTGAAGTAAAGCAAGTGAATCTTAAGCTTTAGTGCACTTTATTTGTAGCTTTTTATTGATGTGCAAATACCCTAGGGAATCTAAAAATGGAAATTTTAGGGATCACTTGAGATAGCAGAAAGATAATTTTTTGTTATCAGATTCCTTAGAGACCTATAAAATCATACTACTTGTTACCCTGATTGATGATTTTATCAAATCAGTTTCTGAAAGCAAAACTGACAGCACGTTATTTTTGAAAGTGTTGTGCTCAGATCACCTACCTGGGATGTTTATTAAAATACAGAATTCTCAGGCCACATTTCAAACTTTCAGACTCTGCATTTTAACCAAGTTTCTTGGGTAATCGGTATGTACACAAATCTTAGGGAATTACTGCCCTGGGGGAAATTAGATATACCAGTAAGGAGGGTATATCTAGGCCTTCTGACTTTTCCCAGAGGTCAACACAATCATCCAGAGATGCTTCCCCTAGGCTGCTTTGGCCTAGGTCTTACTCCTTGAATATTCTGATTTAGCTGGTTTGGAATGGGGTCCCTCCTTGTTTAGGCCTGGGCAAGACTGCCAGGAGGAGTAGTACAGAGGACATGCTTTGTTTATGTGACAAGTTTATCTAAAGTCATCTAAAATGTTCCCTAAAATTAAGAGCAAAAGCATTTTTGGATGTATTTTTCCTAAGCAAAGTTTATTTCATCAGATAAATTACCCATCTGATTCAACTAAAATCTAGGTATTGCCTTGACATGCAGAATGTGATTCTATCCACATACTCCACTGATGGATTCTAGAAGTTATCTCCACCAGTCTTTTCCTCTCCAGCTGTTGGTGGCTGATTTATTTATTTTTCCATATAAAGGAAAACAAAGCCCTTTTTAAATGAAGTAAAAACCTGATCCCTACATGAAAGCTCCAAGGTTAACAATGCTGTAGTAATACCAGTACAGTGTATCTGATCAAAGCAGTGTTTGGTTTCTAAAACCAACTGAACTTTCTCTGTTGAAATTTTAAATTATAGGAGTTTTTAGACACAATTATCTTCCAGCCCCACATTTTCTTTCTTTTCCTTTTCCTTGAGCTATTCACATCTGAAGTCCTAGTGATGAAATGGGAAAAAAGGTAAAGGGGTAATGATTCATTGCGGTTTACTGACATCTTTCCTAAGGGATTCAACGCTCCAGAATAATTTTTCTTTGTAATTTTTATTTCTATATTTATTATTACGGTAAATTTATCTTTAACTTCTAAAATTACTTGTGGAAGAGAAATAATAATCTACAAAATAGTGGAGGTGAGTCTTTATGTTTAGCCTAGCCTTTACCCTTAAGAGACTTTTGTAAAATTAAGGATAGTATCAAGGAAAGTCTTTGCAGTGTTAAGCAAACTACATCCCTCAGTCCTGAGATTCCTTTCCTCCAGCCCTCAAAAGGAATATGTTTATTATTTGTCCTCTTCCATTTTTTTTACACAAGAAGTTTGAGATATCTGTGGGACATCCAACTGATGCAAAGTAAGCAGAGCTGGAATCCACTTGACAGCAGTGGGCTTGGTTTTGGTTTTCTAAACAGTCAGGAATATGAACCTTAGGGCAATAGCAAACTTAACAGAGCAATTACCCTAACTTGAACAAGGATGTCAGTCTAATATACACTGACATTTTCTATATTTTTTTGCCTTTCTGATAAAATACCAATTTATAAAAATCTTACTGCATTACAAAATTCCAGAACTTCTTCCACATGAGAAAAAAGTAAGATAAAAATTATATAATACACTTTATACCTCTAATAGGAAAGTAAGGAGCCCTAGAGGTGCAACAGTTAAGTGCTCTGCTGCTAACCAAAAGGTTGGTAGTTTGAACCGACCTGTCATGGACTGAATTGTGTCCCCTAAAAATATCCGTCAACTTGTTTAGGTCATGATTCCCAGCACTGTCATCTGATGTGATTTCCCTATGTGTTGTATATTCTATCACTATGATGTAATGAGATGGATTAGTGGCAGTTACACTGATGAGATCTACAAGATCAGATAGTGTCTTAAGCCAATCTCTTTTGAGATATAAAAGAGAGAAGTGAGCAGAGAGACATGGGGACCTCATATCACCAAGAAAGCAGTGCCAGGAGCAGAGCGCATCCTTTGTACCTGAGGTTCCTGCGCTTAGATGCTCCCAGACCAAGGGAAGACTGATGACAAGGACATTCCTCCAGAGCTGACAGAGAGAAAAAACCTTCCCCTGGAGCTGGTGCCCTGCATTCAGACTTTGAACCTACTGGACTATGACAGAATGAACTTCTCTTTGTTGGAGCCATCCACTTGTGGTATTTCTGTCGTGGTAGCACTAGATGACCAAGACACCACCCAGTGGCCTCGCAGGAGAAAGACCTGGTGATCTACTCCCATATATTACAGCCAAGAAAATCCTATGGGGTAGTTCTACTCTGTCACATGGGGTTGCTATGAGGTGAAATCAACTCAGTGGCACCAAATGACAATAGGAAAGTAAATGCATTTGACAGCAGTGATTCTCAACTTTCCCTTACAACCCAGTTATCTTTATAGGCTGCAAAAATCCTGAAACAAGCATTTTTTAAAATCTGTAGGATTTTTTATAAGCACTTAAAAGTACATGTAAACAGACTCCTCCCTTGACCTGCTCTCCCCACAATAAATATAACTATAGCCCAGACCTCTCCTTTGAGTTCCAGACTAATGTATTCACCTCTACGCACTAAGTATCTCCACATGGATGCTCCACAGGGCTCTCAAACTTGTGAAACAGAACTCTTGATTATTCTCCCAAAACCTGTTCTTCCTCCGATTCCCCTTTAGTCAGTGGCACCACTCTCTACCTGTCCTTGCTTTCTCCCTTTCCTTCACACTCCATGTTCATCACAAGATCCTGTCATTTCTACTTCCAAGAGAAAGCCTGATTCATTCATCGTCTATTGCCCCTGTTATAATCCAGATTTAAGCCATCATCATGCTTTATTTACCCTTACTTCAACAATGATTTCCTAAACCTCCTTGCTTCCATTTTCTAATCCAATTTCCACACAGCAGCCAAAAGTACTTTTTAAATACAAATCAGATCATGTCACTATATTTAAAATCCAAACTCTTTACCATGGCCAAGTTCACCTACCTGATCTGGCCTTGCATCCTTTTCACCCTCATCTCTTACCACCCCTTCCCACCTCCATTCCCCTCCCCACTTTGCACCACCCACACAGGTTTTCCAAACACAAAGCTCTTTAGAAATTATACCTGGAAAGCTCTCCTCCTGGCAATTAACAGGCCTGGCTCCATCACATCCTATGGGTCTCAGATTCATGTTACCTCTTCCAAGAGACTTTTCCTGATCACCCTCTCTAAATTAACCTCATCTCTTTTTATTCTCCACGATCACATCCTGTTTATTCCCATCTTACCACTTACCACAAACTATAATTATTTTATGTAATAATCATTATTATAAACCCAGCGCTTAGCATAGTACCTAGTACACAGACAGATTCATTATAAGGGGAAAAAAATTGTTTAGGACCCCTAAGAATATATTTAAATTATTAATACCACTGGGCTAATGTCTAATTCTGTGATTCAAATCCCTGCACTGTGATTTTAGCAGCCTCATAAAGTTCCTCTTAGACCACATCTCTCTTCTATCCTCCTAGCTCAGACCCCATAAATCATCATACGTGTAGCACGTGAGAAGCATCAGTTGTGACTCCAGTCATACTAGAGATCTCAAGTCCGCTACAGGCAAAGAGTAGGAGCCTACAGCAATTTCAAACACAAAAGTCTAACAATGTGCTTTTGCTGTCATCCTTGGGAGAAAGATGTGGCAGCCTGCTTCCATAAAGTTTACAGCTTTGGAAACCCTATGGGGGCAGTTCTACTCTGTCCTATAGTGTTACTATGAGTCGTCAGCAACAGGTTTAGTTTTGGGTTGTCCTCCTGAGAATCCAGACTTCCTATTGTCATAAAAACAGCTACTAAGAGGTTAACTCGTCTACAGTACCAATTTCCCATCATGGTATACTAATTATTTTCTTTAGATAAATAGTAACGTAGACCTTCTAATATTTAGGGGCTGTGTGGGACATTACTTGCTATACTGAACAGCAGTTAAAAGCATAGATTCTAGAATGAACATAGGTTCCAGTCCTGATTGTCACTTATCAACAGTGGGCTTGGGCAAATAACTTGACCTTTCTAAGTTCTAGTCTCAATAACTGTTAAACGAGAATAATAGAGATATTTATACTTCATAGGGATGTTATGAGGATTAAATGAGACACAACATATAAAATGATTAGCACAGTGCCTGCCACAGAGTAAGTAATCATAGTAATAGCTAACATTTATTGAACAATAAAAAAATCTCTGAATTAAGGGAAGAAATTGAAACAATGATAATAGATAAGGAAATAAAAGACTTAAAGTACTGCGGCAGAATACAGTTGTGAGAGTGGGAAGCAAGTATGGTCAAAGAATATGTGATAAATTCCAAACGTGCTACCTGCATGTGAAAAAAAAGGTACATTTTTAAGAGTGGAAGATAAGAATTCTTTTGACTACATTAGTAAGATTCCATTAGAACTTACTTAGCATTCAGAGATAAATGAATTAGGCGCAACCATACCTATCAATTATCTAAAATAAGGTTAACAAGATTCTAAAACCTACCTGAGTACTAACTTTAAACCCACTGCTGCTGAGTCAATTCTCACTCATAGCGACCCTGTAGGACAGAGAACTGCCCCATAGGGTTTCCAAGGCTGTAATCTTTACGGAAGCACACTGCCACATCTTTCTCCCGCCGAGCGGCTGGTGGGTATGAATCGCTGACCTGTCAGTTAGCAGCTGAGCGCTTTCATCACTGCACCACCTGGGCTCCTCAGTACTAACAGACCAGGCAGACTTTCTGTATGGAAACATACAGCTTTTTAGTTAAAATCACAGATTGTTATAACTGGGAGGGACCTTAAGAATCATCTAGTCTAGTGAATTCCTAGCCCACCAGGAAGTGAACTGACAGGTGCCCTCTGCTACTGATAAAGTGGCCACCAGCTGCTACGTGTGGATGCAAAACAAACTTAACTACTTCTCCTGACATAGCTTACTCTTGCAGTACATGCTGCTATAATTCAGCAAGTGCTTACAGCAGGGTTTCAGGTAACACCTACTTTGTCAGTCTTTCTTAAACAGGTTTCTTTCTACCGTCACAAAATGTAGATCAGAAAGATGCCTTCTGTTGCTTTTGTTAGATCATGACCTATACTATAATGATGCTCAATAAACTGGTTTTAATTTCTTTTGATTAACCCAGTAGATAATTATTCGGCATATGCCAACTAAAATTATGATTTCCTATCATTGTTTTCTTTGTGAAAAGTGTCAATGTGAGCTTTAATAACAGTAGTTCATTTTAAACCTGTTAGGTCTGACTGAAAAAAAGCTTCATGAGATATTACTTGAGAGTTCTTCACAGTAAGAGGAAAGGAAGGAAAAAAAAATTGCACATCACTGTTTCTATTTTTAAAAGACTCGTCATAATCAAATGCTATATTTTAAAAGGGATAAACGTGGCATCCATCCTTCTTGTCCATCTCCTTCCCTCCCTCTTTCCCTACCGTTTTTCTTTTTTAAGTTATTTCATTTTCCAGTTAAGTAGCTCCTTCATTTTCTAGTTAAGCAGCTCCTGAGATTGCTCACAAGGAATGTATATTTTTCAACGTGCCGTCTAAGAGACATTCCTTTGGTTTTCAGATTAAACTAGCCTTCTGTTCTTAATCAGTAATGAAAGGTGGGAATTAAATAGCCACTGAAAAATGGGTAAAAGTAAGTTATTTCATCCTTATATCAAAGTGATCCTTGTTCTAATTTAATTAGTATGATATTCTAAGTTTGCATACAATAACAAGCAGCAAACATCAGCATAACACTTTATTTTATCCATAAAGGAAATGACTTCTAGAGAATTCTAGACTCTGAAAGCAGAAATGTCAACATGTCATAACCTCTGACATTCACTTTCAAAATACAAAAGCCATTTACTCAGAAGGAGGACCAGACTATTGTAAGTATAAAAGGGCATATTCCAGCCCTCCTCTACTGAATCTCCTAGTCTGTAGAGCTACTTTTGAAGTTCAGGGCCAGTTAAGTATAAGGGCATAGTACACAGAGAATCAGGCTGTTTGGACTCAGAGACAAACTCTACTTCCTCATTTCTCTGGCTACAAAGAACTATAAGCAGAAGGAAGGCTGCAGATGCAATATCAAATTCAATACATTCTATTAAGAGAAAACCATGGAGTAATAGCCAAAATATAAAGCATAACTGTGATGAAACACTGAAAAAAATGAAACTATGTTTTCTTTCAAACTGTTATGCTTTTATAAAAGAATAATAACAGATGCAATACATCAGGCTTCCATGTTAATCCAGCATCTTGAAGTCTATCACTTTTCCACAACTTCACTGAGATATAATTCACATGCCATACAATTAATTCACCCATTTAAAGTATACACAATTCATTGGTGTTTAGTATATTCACAAAACTATGCAACCATCACCACCATCAATTTTAGTTTATCAGTCCAAATAGAAACCCCAAACCCATTAGCAATCATTCCTAATCCCCTCTAACCTCCCACTCTCACACCTAAGGAACCAATAATTTATTTTCTGTCTCTATGGATTTGCCTATTCTGGACATTCCACATAAATGAATCAATATGTGGCCTTTTGTGACAGGCTTCTTTCACTTAGCACGTTTTCAAGGCTCGTCTGTGTTAGAGCATGTATCGGTACTTCATTCCTTTTTTATTGCCAAATAATATTCTGTTGTATGGATATATCATATTTTGTTTTCTATTCATTAGCTAGTCAACATTTGTGTTGTTTCTACTTTATGACTATTATGAATAATGCTGCTATGAACATTCAGGTACAAGTTTTATGTGGATGTATGTTTTCAATTTTCTTGGGTATATATCTAAGAGTGGAATTACAGGCAATCCCCAGGTTATGAACGTCTGACTTGTGGACAACCTGTACTTAACAGACTGCCATAAAGCTTATTATAACAAAAATCTAAGTTAAATACATACAATGGTTTGTAATAACAAACGCATGCACTACTTTGTAATGTTCAAGAAAACACTGCAGCAGTTTGGAAGTGTTTCATAGCATATAAAGGTAAAATATATACTATATACTGGAGACAAACGTTTGACTAACTGACATTAAATAAGTATGTACCTGTTCTGACTCACCTACAAATTCGACTTAAAGACAGACTTAGGAACAGATCTCGTTCGTAACCCGGGGACTGCCTATAGTGATCATATAGCTATGACGTCTATCTTTTAATACAGCAAGCTGAGTAAATGTTTAATACATACTCTAAAATAAGAGTTGCACATATTTTGTAAAGGCACTTCCCCCTATACTAAATGTTGTTAGGTTAAATAAGCCCACCTATAACTACAGAAAAAGACAAAGTTCAATGCTAGAAATCATAAAAATTCTAAAAATGAAATATTTTCTTTTTATAGAAAAAGTTCAGAGTTTACTAAATTTGAATTATTTCACATTTCATTATTTCACATTTATTTAAATAAAACCTACTGAAGTCAGCTGTTTTTACTTGAGTGTAAGAAACATTTAGAGTGATACTGCTGATACTCAAAAGTAAACAGTAACCATTGGACAACAAATATTAGAACACAAAAACCACTTACTACTGTTTCCTTGGCAGGAGGAGGCTTGATCTGTTGACTGGGAATCAGAACAAATGTCAAAGTACCATGCATATCAGACTGTAATAGAAAGATGGGGTTATTTTTTGAGTTTATTATTTATGAAAACTTTTCATGATCTTATGATTAATATTCCCTAAACTAGACGATTCTGGAACACTTCAGTAGGCTTAAAATCAGTAAAGATAAATCCCATTTCATCAGAAGCACAAATTATGCTTTTCAAGGACTCCATTACACTAGAACTGTCCTGGAATACTGCATTTTGCAAATTCTGGTCCACTGGGGAAAGCTACGTAGCCCGTAAGTCTTGGTTTTTGTCTTCCATTCAATGTCCAGGTAGGAAGATTCCACAGTGAAAGGCTGGCAGATGCCACAGTGATATAATAATTCTGGGTTATTTACTCTGGCATAAATTTTAATACAGTAGAACTTGAAATAGTAATTGTGACCAGCATTAGAAAAGTCATCTAAATATGCAAACATGCAAAATATTCTCAATTTCCAGATGCCTTGTCTCAGTCATCCATTCTATTTTTTAACTGTACAGAATCTTACTGGTCGGTTCACTGTTATTTCCCAGTACATCACTGACTGAATAAGGAGCTAAGGATGTTTTCTAGATTCCACAACAGACATTAGCACACAGGACAGATTCTAATGTAACAACTGATACTAAGTAATTAAGAATATAAACCGTATCTGTGGGTATATAAAAAGTTATCATATACTGTCCTCCAAAGTTGACTATAAATGATTTCCTGATTATACCAGCACTGCCCAATAGAATGTTCTAAAACAATGAAAATGTTCTATATCTATCCTGTCCAGTATGGTAGCCATTAGCTACATGTTGCTTTTGAGCATGTGAAGTACAGCCAGTATGAATAAGGAACTAAATCTTGAATTTTACTTAACTTTAAATACCCACATGTAGCTAGCGGCTACTGTATTAGACAGTGCAGGTCTATATCAACTATATTGACTAATATTGTTAGGAAAACAACAATTAGTTATAGATAATAAGAAAACAAAATGAACATAAAAACCATGAGGGTGCAGCACTTTGTTTTATTACTGTTTCCCCAGCGGCTAGCACATAATAGGCACTCAATAAACATCTGTTGAATAAATCAGTAAGTTACATTATTACTGACTTTGAGACAAATAAAATACAGTTGGTAGTAATAAAGCTCAGATAAAGTAAAAAAACACCAGTGGCATCCATCCAGAAGTAAAAAATCTAACAACAATGGGTAAACAATTACATCATGTGAAAATTAGGCTAGAAATTGTCTAGTGCTCTTAATTTTTTAAAAAATATTTTATCCTTAAATGTAGTAACAAGGAAAACAGCTTTTAAAAAACCTATTGATTCTTCTACTTGTGTCAACTTACCAATATGTCAAAAACCTCATTGACGTCTTTTCCCCGAATTTCAATGCCATTTATCTCCAGAACTTCATCTCCTTCATGTAACAGACCACTTTTCTCTGCAGCACCTCCTTTTACTATCCGACTAATGATGACAGAATCCATTTCATTACGAACTGTGGCACCCTAAAAAAATTCAATATCAATTTTAAAACAAAAATACAATTTTTTAAACATTGCTTCATTTTTAAATTATTTTTTCTATTTATACATATTCAACAATACCAACCTTCAGTTACCTAAAAAAAAAAAAAAAAGTACTTACATGACTACAGTAACCAAGAAAATTAGATTTGAAAGCTGACGATTTTTCCCACAACATTTCCTTTTTAATAAACACTCATTAGAATTCTGAAATCAAGCAGACTTCTGAAGCATACAACAGCAGAAAAATGCACTTGCTTACAAACAACGTGTGAAGACCTATAATCGGTTTTTTTCTCTAAATATTGGATGCTGTTCAAATGGTTACATTACATTTAGATGTAATTAGTGACCATGACTTATAACTATAAAAGTCCTCCGTTTTTAAATAAAAAATACAATGATGTAATGAATACAAATCTGGTTGATTATTCAACATGTTAAATATTGTAGCTACATCCAATTCACATTAAAATGTAGTATTAATAGTAAATGTGTAATATTTATTACACAAACTGGAAGCACAACTGAAAAATGTATGCTGAAAATTTGGAAATATGACACACAGAACAAAACTTTCATTTGAAAATTTTCTCATGACTTTCCAACTTCCTTTGGCAGGATAAAAACCAGTTACATAAACTGCTTATAAAATTGAGTTCATATTTTTTCTGAAAATAAAACTAAACCATTGATAGAAGACAAAAAAAGAAGTTAAAAAAAAGTTTTACATATAAAAACTATAAAGCAAATATAAACATTAAGGAATACATCTAAGAATATCTGAAGTATATAAGTAAATGTGTTTCAATAAATTTAACTGAATAAAAAGATCAGAATTTCTAACGACTGTTAAGGAAAGTAAACTGGGAGAATAATCAAATTATTTATCCCTTCTTCGTACCTCAACAATTATTTCACAAGCTATTATTTCCATCATATAGGTGAGAAAAGATGATGAAAAACTTTACTCAACCAAATAAGGGGTGAAAGCAGGAATATAAAGTAACTCCAACAAATGAACCTCAAAAGAGAAAAATCGCCACCAAGGCAGTGGGCTCGTCAATTATCTGCTATATACAAGATCCCTCGTTCAGAAAGAATCTCACATTAGAGATGTGGAACACTTACCAATGGAATATCGCGAGCCTTTTCTATACGAACTATTTTTACAGTTTCTCCTCCATACTGGCCAATGCTTTCATAAGCATTCTCATCTGTAATGGGCTCTAGCTGCATTTCCTGCTCAGCAACCTTATCATGGGCCAGTAAAAATGCCTGTTTCAAAGAAACACAGAGCATTTTAAGTAACAGCATAATCTATTTATGTAGAGCGATTTTTAACCTAATTGTGTACACAGTACTCTGATCATTAAATCTCTGAAAGACGTGCTATAATTACATATGCAGATCTGTTTCCAAACTTTCCATCTTAAGTGCAAATGCTTTACAGCTAATAAATGTGTATGGTATGTCAAGGCATACGCTGGGATGAGTTACGAAAGTCTAAAATACCTAGAACACTTCACACTTAAAATACTCTAGGTAATTAAGGATTTATGGAAAATACATTACAACCAAAAAAAAAGGAGAAATTTTTGTCTAAATTTTGAAGAATAAAAAGTTTCAAAAAAATTTGGTTAATTTTAAATACACAAACGTATTACCCAACAACAATAACAATTATTTTGCTGAGACAGCTGCAAATCTGGAAACAAGCTAGATAATTTTTGAGGTCTCTTACAGTAATAAGAGTCTTTTTTTTTTTAAATGATGAATGCTAGAAAAACCATATAATGCTCTGTCCATTTTCTACCTGAATATGTGGGGCATTCAGCAAAGCAGTTAATTCTTGCCCTTCCTTCTGATAAATTGGCTTCAAAACAGTTTGTACCTAAGAAATAACAATAAGTATTATTTTTCCTAGGTTGTAGAAAATATCAGCAGCACTTACACAGGTTAGTATTTTTTTTAAAAAGTATAAGTAGTAAAAAATACTTGTAAGAAGGAAAAGCGCTAAAAACAATTATAAGAAAAAAAAAAAGATAAAATTTTCCCCTCCCTCCCCACCCCCCACCGCTTCTAACCTTGTTATCATGGTAACATAATTCCTTATTAAAAATACTAGATAAGATTTTGATATTTATGCCTATGAATAAAATATTTTCTTCTTGAAAGTTTCATCCAACATACTATATAATAAACTAATAATAAAATAATAAAAACATAAGGAAATATAAGGAATAGAAACATTAAGGGAAGAAAAAGTATTCTAACAGTTATCTTCCTATTTTACAGTTTTCCGTTTTACAGTTTTCTAGTTTTATAATCCTATGTTTATGTAACTACACTGTGAATCAGAGATGACAACTTAAGAGTTACAGACTACTAAGATAAATTTATATGACCGTAATGGAACAATAACCTTAATACAGTGAATTACATTACTTTTCCTTAAGTCAAGCAATCCTAGGATAAACTCCACTTGGTTACGATTAACTTTTTTTTTTAGCGTGTATCTTTATCTGTAGAATGGCACCTACCATTTAAGGCTCTTAAAAGATTGAGATAATCCATATAAAGTACTTAGCACAATACCTAGCACATAATAAATTACTACTTTAATATAGTTCTAGATGAGCAATATACACATTTTAAGATTTCTGCATTACTATTCCTGATTCTACAAAACTATTGTCTGCTTTTAGTATCTAGGTTACACTATCCTAGCACAATCAATTAGGGATTGTTCTATCTTTATGTGAGAACAGTTTATTTAACATAAGAATTATATGTACCTGAATGTTTTGATAGAGCTTGTGAATAAAATCATCTGGACCTGGTACTTTTTTTAAAGGTAGAAATCTGAGTAACACTTGACTTTATCTATAGTTAGCGGTCTATTTTATTTTTGCTATCTCTTCTTGAGTCACTATGGCAATTTATATTTTCTTAGAATAAACACACACTTGATAGCACTTTGACATTTACTCATATAAAGATGTAACGTATAATTTTATAATTAAATATATTGTTCTTTCAATTTCTTTTTTCTGCTTTATTTATTTCCCTTTTAAATTTATAATCACTTGAGTTGTATGCTCAGTGCATTTACCGCCAAACTGTTTTAACATAAATATTTAAGGTACAAGTTTTAGTCTACGGACTACTTTTACCCCAAAGATTGTGCTATGTGTGATCCTACTGTCAATATCTTTGATTTTGTTTCCTCTTCTGTCCTCATACCCCAGGTTCCTCTTTCTCTAATTAGCCCGTTGCCGTCTAATCGATTCCGATTCATAGTGACCCTATAGGACAGAGGAGAACTGCCCCACAGGGTTTCCAAGGAGCAGCTGGTGTATTCGAACTGCTGACCTTATGGTTAGCAGCCAAGCTTCTTAACCAATGCACCACCATGGCTCCACTTTTCTCTGATTACCCACCAAAAAGAGTGCTTTGCAAAAACAGATACCAAAATCAAAATTATCATCATTAATGAAAATGTAGAGAAGTGAATCCACATACAGCACAATTTTTACAAGACTAACTCATGACTGAAAACAGGAACCCAGCAATGCTATAATACCTTTTATGACTATTTTAAATCATTTATTACTAGCTCCCTTATCAAACGCAAGAGATTAATTTGAGGATTAACTAATTTGACAGCAACAAGTGGATACAAAGCAATGACAGTACCAAAACCAGCCTGACCTTTTTATAGGTAGGTGTCTGAACCTAGAAAAACAAGTTTCTAATTGCAGAGTTCTAAACAGGATAGCATAGCAATTACTATCTTCTTCAAGAATGCCACTAAATCTTACTAACGGACAAGGGCAGTGATCCAAAAACTAAAGTGGGTAATTAAAAAGCTGATTTTTAAAACAGGGTGTTTACTTTTCTAAGATATATAAAATTTAGGTTAATTTAAAATGAAATTTATATTCCCTGATTATATACCTTTTGATAGCTGGATAAGGTAACTATGAAGGGAGAAAGACAACTCTGGATTAAAAACGTGCCAAAAAACCTGTTGCCACCAAGTCGATTCCGACTCACAATGACTTCACAGGACAGAGTAGAACTGCCCCATAGGGTTTCCAAGGAGCAGCTGGTGGATTCGAACTGCCAACCTTTTGGTTAGCAGCCAAGCTCTTAACCAC
>NW_004443946.1:19500327-19527917 GCF_000243295.1 Trichechus manatus latirostris | reverse complement strand
CAGGACAGAGTAGAACTGCCCCATAGGGTTTCCAAGGAGCAGCTGGTGGATTCGAACTGCCAACCTTTTGGTTAGCAGCCAAGCTCTTAACCACTGCGCCAATGTACCAAGTCAACTCAACGATAATTTTCTGTACTAGACATTTTACTTCTACATTTAAGTCAGTTCCTAAACATCTTTGAGATCCTCCTTTCTAAAGAAATTAACTCCTGTAGTAATTACTCCCTTCCCGTTACTCCTTTCTTCTGCCCTAACCTTCCCAGTTGCTACCTATTCTAATATTAATACACATCACCAGCTATTTCTACAAAGGCCTAAGGAATTAGAAGGCCATTGTTACATCCCAATGACTTCTATTAGCCTATGAAAGTGTTCAAATCTCTTATTTTTAAAAGAATATATACTCTTTGGATCTTGTACACTTCTCTAGCTACACTACTTTCCCCTGTTTTCCTTCAGAGCCAAACTCCTTTTTTATTTTATACCTTTTTGATTTTTAATTTTTTTTTTAATAGAAATGTTACATGCTACATTTAAAAAGTCAGAATAGGTAGCCAATAAGAAGAAAATAAAAATGATCATAATTCCCAAACCCAGGGATAATCCCTTTGGTATATATCCTTCCTGTATTTCTTTGCTTGTTTTTACCAAAATACTCACCGTCATATATCTATATCTGACAAAGGACTGGCAACCAGAACATATAAGGAATGCTTACAACTCAGTAAGACTAACAACTGATTTTAAAAATGGGGAAAAGATCTGAACAGACATTTCACAAAAGAAGGCACAGGAATGGCCAATAAACATATGGAAAAATGCTCAGCATCAACAGTTATTATAGAAATACAAATGAAAACAAGGTAACATTACACACCTGGTAGAATCATAAAATTTAAAAAGACTGATAATACCAAATGTTGGTGGGAATGTGGAACAACTCGAACTCTCATACATTGCTCATGGGAATGTAAAATGGTATACCCACTTTGGAAAAAGTCTAGCAGTTTCTTATATACTTAGCATGTGATCCAACAATTCCATTCCTAGGTATTAATCCAAGAGGAACGAGAACATTTGTTCATACAAAGACTTGTACACAAATGTTTACAGGAGCTTTATTCATAATAGTCCCAAACAGGAAACACAAATATCTATCAGCAGATGAATGGAAAAACAAACTGTGGCATATTCATACAATGTACTCAGCAAGAAATTGCAAACTCCTGATACACACAAGGATAAATCGCAAAAACATTATGCTGAGCAAAAGACTACATATTGTCTTACTCCGTTTCTATGAAATGTCCAGAAAAGGCAAATTTAACAAGACAGAAAACAGATCAGGGGATGTCTAAGGCCTGGGGTGGTGAGGGAGGGGATTACTGACTACAAAAGGGGCGCTTTGTGGAGTGATGGGTGCTTCTATTACTTGACTGTGATGGTAAATTACACGGTGTATATATTTACCAAAATATATTAAAGTATACAATAAAATGCACCCATTTTAACTGTGTATAAATTATATCTCAATAAACTGATTACCAAAAAAAGCATCTATAATCCTTAAACTCAGGAAAAATCATTTTGGTATATATCTTTTATCCTTTATCCTTATTTTTTACAAAATGAGATCATACTACTCATACTGTTTTATGTCTTTCATAATTCTTATTTTTATTTGAATCTAATAAACTATTGAAATATTTTTTCTATATTAAAAAGAAGCCCTGGTGTTGCAGTGGTTGAAACACTCAGCTGCTAATCGAAAGGTTGGTAGTTCAAACCCACCAGTCGCTCCACAGGAGAAAGATGTAGCAGTCTGCTTCTGTAAAGATTTCAACCTTGGAAACCCCATAGGGCAATTCTACTCTATCCTATAGGGTCACTATGAGTCGAAATCAACTCAATGGGCTTATGTTATTGAGTATGTTCTTCATTTCTATAACATAAATATGACCATTCTCATTGGCTCTGTCATTTATAGTATCAAGTCTAAGCTCTTTAGTATTGAATAGAAGGCCCTCTAGCCTCTTTTCCAGCCTTGTCTCTTGGCATTCCTCATGGCTTTTTTGGCCCAACTTTAAAATGCTTGTTTCCTTCACACACTATGCTGTCTCCCAACTATGACTGTGATCATGCTAGCTATCCCAGCTTCCTGAGATGCCTCTGTTTGCCTACATGATGCTGCTTACTGGTCTGGTTTTGAGAATTTTTGTCTTCTTTACGTTGAAGTGTAATCCATACTGAAGGCTGTAGTCTTTGATCTTCATCAGTAAATGCTTCAAGTCCTCTTCACTTTCAGCAAGCAGGGTTGTGTCATCTGCATAACACAGGTTGTTAATGAGTTCTCCTCTGATCCTGATGTCATATTTTTCTTCATATAGTCCAGTTTCTCAGATTATCTGCTCGGCATACAGATGGAATAAATATGGTGAAACAATACAACCCTGACGCACACCTTTCCTGATTTTAAACCACGCAATATCCCCTTTGTTCTGTTCAAATGACTGCCTCTTGGTCTATGTACGGGTTCCGTGTGAACACAACTAAGTGTTCTGGATTCCCATTCTTTGCAATGTTATCCATAATTTCTTATGATCCACACAGTCGAATGTCTTTGCATAGTCGATAAAATACAGGTAAACATCTTTCTGATATTCTCTGCTTTCAGCCAAAATCCATCTGACATCAGCAAAGATATTCCTCGTTACACGTCCTCTTCTGAATCCAGCTTGAATTTCTGGCAGTTCCCCGTCGATGAACTGCTGCGATCATTTTTGAATTATCTTCAGCAAAATTTTACATGCATGTGATATTAATGACATTGTTCAATAATTTCCACATTCTGTTGGATCATCTGTCTTTGGAATGGGCACAAATATGAATATCTTCCAGTTGGTTGGCGAAGTAGCTGTCCTACAAATTTCTTGGCATAGACAAGTTTGTTGAACTTGTTTGCTGAAGCATCTCAACTGGTATTCTGTCAATTTCTGAAGCCTTGTTTTTCGCCAATGCCTTCAGTGCAGCTTGGATTTCTTCCTCCACTACCACAGGTTCTTGATCATGTTACCAGTGGAAATGGCTGAGGATCAACCAATTCTTTCTGAAACAGTGACTCTGTGCATTCCTTCCCTCATGATAAAGAGAGAAATATTGAAGTTGTCAAGGATTTCATTTCACTTGGATCCACAATCAATGCCCATGGAAGGAGCAGTCAAGAAATTAAATGATGTATTGCATTCGACAAATGTGCTGCAAAAGACCTCTTAGAAGTGTTAAAGAGCAAAGATATAACTTTGATGACTAAGGTGTGCCTGACCCAAGCCATAGTATTTTCAATTGCCTCATATATATACAAAAACTGAACAATGAAAAAGGAAGACTAAAGAACTGACGCATTTGAATTACGGTGCTGGCAAAGAATACTGAATATACCATGGACTACCAGAAGAAGGAACAAATCTGTCTTGGAGGAAGTAGAGCCAGAATGCTCCTTAGACATGAGAATGGCAAGACTTCACCTCATTTACTTTTGACATGTTATCAGGAAGGACCAATCCCTGGAGAAGCACATTATACTCAGTAAAGCAGAGTCAGCGAAAAAAGGGAAGACCCTCAACGAGATGGAATGACACAGTGACTGCCAACAATGGGCTCAAACATACCTAAGGTTGTGAATATGGCGCAGAACCAGGCAACGTTTAGTTCTGTTACACATAGGGTCAACTATGAGTCAGAGCTGACTCAGGGTGCCTAACAACAACAATTTGCCTAGATAATACTTGCATGTCTTAGTTATCTAGTGCTGCTGTAACAGAAATACCACAAATGAGTGGCTTTAACAAACAGAAATGTACTTTCTTACAGTTTAGGAGGCTAGAGGTATGAATTCAGGGGAATGACTCTAGGGGAAGGCTTTCTCTCTGTCAGCTCTGGGGGAAGGTCCTTGACGCTTTTCAGTTTCTATTCCACAGTTCTCTAGTGATCTTCATGTGCCGTGGCATCTATCTTTCTTCATCTGTGCCTAACTGGTCCTTTCATATTTCAAAAGTGATTAGGTCTAAGACACCTTACACATCAATATGGCACCATTAACATAAAAAAAAAAACTTTATTCCCAAATGGGATCAAATCCACATATATAGAGGTTAGGGTTCCAACACACATTTGGGTGGGGGAGAAATACCATTCAATCCATAACAGTGCTCATCTTATAAAACTGGCCACACCTGATTTAAAACTTAATGTTACTGTTTTCCCACTAATTTTATCGTATTAGCTAGTACTAAACTAAGCTCATGGAAGACAGGAGCTATATATTTGGTTGTAGGTTGAAAAAAAACACACACACAAAAAAAAACTTTGTTCCTATACAGCATATCTTTAAAAGCACTTCACAAATACATATTATTCAAGAACAGTTTATTTTCTACACACTTTTTTTTTTTAACTAAGAAGTCTTTTTCTTATTAATTCACAAGAGTTCTTTATATATTTTTTATATATGCTGGACACAAGATTTTGTCATCCATATATATATTTATACACACACACACCTTGATATCTCAAAATCAAGTAATCCTGGTCTGTTGGCTTGCTGTTTTACTCTCTTAAAGGTGTCTTTGGATAGGCAAAAGTTCATTTAATAAAGTCCAAGTTCTCAACTTTTTCTTTATAAAAAGTTAAATGACCAAAAAAAACTTGTTTGCATTCATTAATATCTTAGGTCATCAAAAATATGGCCCTTGAATAATTCTGACAAATATTTTTCTTACTACCCAATTTTATAGTTTTATATACAAAGTTAACTCTTTTCATGAAATAGAGCTCTGCTTCTGAAATAAGTATATATTTTTTCAGGATAAAGTACATGCAGCAATTTTTTTTAAATCACAATAAATTAACATGCAGCAATTTTTTTACATCACAATAAATTAACATGTGATCAGCAGTAATTCAAATAAGCTTGTATTCACATCAGTGTTTTCCAATAATACTGCCTTACTATCACTAATAATTACCTTGTAGATGTCGACAAGATGTTCCGAATACATACCTCTTGTACAAGATCTTGTGCATTGGAGATAAGAGGAAATGGTGGACTGGCCTTGTTCATATGTACTGCGACAGCGTTGTGTATCTTAAATGCATTCTGGAAATCTTTGTTTTGTACAAGTTGTAAAAGCAGTGAAATGTCCTCCTGGCTCTGAGAATCTACCAAAGTATGTTGGATATGTTTAAGTGAAGAAAACAAGTCTTCCACTTCTAGTAGGAGAAGGAAAAGTTATCCAAAAATTAATCTTTTCAGTTTTAATTCATATGTGTATTAACATAAAAGTTCTTGAATCAGTAACAATTTAAATTTTAGAAACATGCATATTTCTGAGTGCCAAATCATTGTCATTTCAATGGTTTTTAAGTAAATGCCATAAAAATTATACAACAGAATAACTTGTATTTTTTTTAAGTGTTTTAATTATAAAACTAATACACATCGGGTAAGAGAACAAAAAACAAACAAAAGGTGATACATAAAGTTAAAATTCACCAATAATCCCATCACCTGGAAACAACTTTTTAAAAAAAAAATTTTAGGGTGCTTCCTTTTTCATTCTACAGTACAGGAGTCCCCCCTTATCTGTTTCAGTTACCTGCGGTCAACCAAGGCCCAAAAATGTTAAATGAGTACTGTGATGAAATCTTGTGCCATCCCACTCTGTCCCACCCGGGGACTACATTCACATAACTTTTATTACAGTATATTGTTATAATTGTTTTATTATTAGTATTGCTGTTAATCTCTTACTGTACCTGATTTATAAATTAAACTTTATCATAGGTATGTATGTATAGGACAAAACATAGTATATATAAGGTTTGGTACTATCCACGGTTTCAGGCATCCAAGGGCCCTCGCAGATAAGAGGGGACTACTGTATATTATAATCATTTTCCTACATACCAAATAGTCTTCAAAAACATTATTTATAATGGCTACACAATATCAATGCCCATGGAAGCAGCAGTCAGGAATTCAAACGACACACTGCATTGGGCAAATGTGCTGCAAAAGATGTCACTTTAAGGACTAAGGTGCGCCTGACCCAAGCCATGGTGTTTTCAATCGCCTCATATGCATGTGAAAGCTGGACAAGGAATAAGGAAGACCAAAGAAGAATTGATGCCTCTGAATTATGGTGTTGGTGAAGAATACTGAATATACCATGAACTGCCGGAAGGATAAACAAATCTGTCTTGGAAGAAGGACAGCCAGAATGCTCCTTAAAGCAAGTATGGCGAGTCTGAGTCTCACATACTTTGGACATGTTATCAGGAGGGATCAATCCCTGGAGAAGGACATTATGCTTGGTAAAGTAGAGGGTCAGCAAAAACGAGGAAGACCGTCAATGAGATAGACTGACACAATGGCTGCAACAATGGGCTCAAGCATAACAACTGTGAGGATGGCACAGGACCAGGAAGTGTTTCATTCTGTTGTACATAGGGTTGGTATGAGTACGAACCAACTCGTCGGTACCTAACAACAATAACATGATATTCTATTACATGGCTACACCATAATTTATGTAGCCATTACACTAAATCTGAGCATTTAGTTGCTTTCAATAGTTTGCTATTGTAAGTAATAATTCTCATTTTAATACATAATGATCATCCCTGCATATAAATTTGTCTGAGATCTCGATGTTTCCTTAAAATAATTCCTAGAAATATAATTTTTAAATAAAACAATCTGAAATTTTTAAAGCCAACCAGCTGCCTAGGGAGGCTTTACATCCCACTAGCAATATTTTCACCAATATTAAATGTTACGATTTGAAAAAATCCTCTTTCTTTGGTTAATAGAGAAGTTGAAGGTTATTCATACTTACCATGCACTTCTTTTCTGGTCCATAAACTCTTAGGAATATGTGAGTCTCTTAAAATTGTATGGAAAATTTTGGGTATATGTATGTGTGTGACAGCCTGTGACTGCACATAGACAAGCACGCATTTTTCTTGGAGAAGGTCTATACCCAGTTATGTAGTCTTGTTATCCCCTAATGGTTAAGAACCACTGGTAATCTCTGCTCCCCACCCCAACAGATGTGTGCATGCTTTGCCACATTTGTTGCAAATATTTTTCTAATTTTACCATTTGCCTGTTAATTGTATTTGTGGTAGCTTTTATTGTAGAAGTTTTCATCTCTTACATGTTAAAAATGATCCACCAACAGTGACTTCTTTCACCATTTTTATGATTATAAACTCCTTCTAGGCCATTAAATAAATATTTACTTAAATATTTTTAGCTTAAATGGCTTCTATTTCATAATTAACTTTAGTTCACTTGGAATTTATTTTCGGCACAGATTTAGGATGAAATTTTAACTTCATTTCTTCCTCCAAATGATTAACCAATTATTCTAGCACCATTTACTGAATACCAGTTGCCATCAAGTCGATTCCAATTCTTGGCAACCCCAAGTGTGCCAGAGTAGAACTGTGTTCCATAGGGTTTTCAACTGCTGATTTTTCAGAAGTAGACTGCCAGGCCTTTCTTCTGAGGCAGCTCTGAGTGGACTAGAAACTTTATTAGTAAGTAGCTGAGCTCGTTAATCATTTGTACCACCCAGGGACTTATTTACTGAATAATCCTTCCTTTTTCATTGATGTATGATGCCAACAAATTCTTACATATATCAGGGTCTGCTTCCATTCAACTGGTCCGTTAGAACCACAAAGTCTTATTATAGTAACATTATTATCTGTGTTCACATATTATATAACAAGCACCTGCTTTATCACTGTTATGGATTGAATTGTGTCCCCCCAAAATGTATATCAACTTGGCTAGGCCATGATTCCCAGTATTGTGTGATTGTCCTCCACTTTGTGATCTGATGTAATTATCCTATGTGTTGCAAATTCTAACCTTTAAGATGTTAATAAGGCAGGATTAGAGACAGTTACGTTAGTGAGGCAGGACACAATCTACAGGATTAGGCTGTATCTTGAGTCATTCTCTTTTGAGATATAAGAGAGGACTGAGCAGAGAAGAGAGGCACCTCATAACACCAAGAAAGAAGAGCCAGGAGCAAATCGTATCCTTTGGGCCTGGGGTCCCAATGACAAGGACTTTTCCCTAGAGACAACAAGAGACAGAAAACCTTCCCCTGGAGCTGGCACCCTGAATTCAGACTTCTAGCCTCCTAGACTGTGAGAGAACAAATTTCTCTGTTAAAGCCATCTACTTGTGGTATTTCTGTTATAGCAGCACTATATAACTAAGACAATCACTTTTTCAAAAATTTCTTGACTATTTAAAATAAGTTATAGAACTTTTTTTTTTTCCCAAGATACTCCTCATTACCGCTTTTCCATTCTTTCAAAAAGACAAGTTTTGCTGAGATTTTGACTGAAATTAAACCTCTAAATAAGTCTGGGAAAAACTCATATTGGAAATTATCTTACTACACCAGCAACATGAAAAAATACCTCCATTTAAGTCTTTTTGTTAGCTTTCTTCATATAAGACCTGCAGAAAGGCTGTTGGTTTTTGTATATTTATCTTGTACTGATATTTATACTTTACTGATCTCTTTTGTGGATTCTATAGTTCTTTAGCTGATTCTTCAGGTCTCCTTTTTCCCCAAAATGGAAAGAGCTTTAGTCGTCATTATAAAATACATGTTCATTAGTACAGATAGTCCCCAATCTGTGATGAGGTTGTTTCGATGACTACTGCATCATAAGTCAGTTCTGATGTAAGTCGAATACCTGTTTTTTTTTAGTTTTCATTACTATTGCCTTTTATTATCAGTATCTTTATAAATATGATCTTGATTTGTCTTTGGGGGTTGGAAATATTACATCTGAGAATGGTAATATCAGCAAATTACGCACTGCAACACTGTATGTAGTACATATTACTAACGATAAGATGTAATTTGTCATAACTCAAACGTGCCATAAGCCAGGGACTACCTGTAGTTAAAAACGCAGCAAAATGAATGACTAGAAAGTCATAACTGTCATTAGAATAAGCGAAGATGTTGTGACCTCAGAGTTAGATAAAACTTGAGCGATAACCAGAATCTAACAACATGCTAATATTCTATCCACAACAGTAGGTGAGAAAATGGAAGGTCAGATTACATCAAACTGAAAGATGTTACTACAGAATTACCAAGAATGTAAAGAATTTCCTCAGAGTGTAAAGGATTCAACAGCTTTAAAGTGTCTTTAAAGCAAGACAGAAAAACATTTAAATATTTTAAGCAAAAAAAGAATTACAAAACCAACAGAGCCGTTAGGGTAATTGGCTACATTCTTATGGGGACTATAGACTTTCCTGAATGGGACATAACCCTGTAAATAATGAGATTCCTGTTAAAATGTTTAGTAAATGCTAAAAGGGGCTCATCCTGGGTGTCAGGGCAAAGATCTTACCCTGAGCAAAAGCCTAGAGGGGTAACTACTGTCTCCCTGGTGGTCTCCTCAACCCCTGAGAGATTGAAGTTTTAAAGGCAAAAAAACAAAGCTTCTGAATAATCTCTCCTGTGAACCAAGCCAACCAAAAGAATACTAAAATACTAATATTATATATATATATGTGTGTATATATATATATAAATCTAGTCCTACGTCTCAGCTATAACTATTAATCCTATTTTGTTATACTACGTAGCTATACTATATAGCTTTTCAGACTCTCTTACATGTTAAAAATGCTGATATAACCATACAGATTACACTGTAAATGCTGTTTTGTAATCTAATTTTTCCAATTACTCCTTAGAATAAATTTTAGGATAAAGTTGCTGATCAGATAATAAAAACATTTAAAATTTTGATTCATATTGCCAAATTGTCCTCCCGGATGTACTGATTCACACTCTTACCAGCAATGAACGTGACTGAGTGCCTGTTTTCACAAGCCCAGACCAAACTAAAGATGATCAATCTCTTAATTTTTGATGATCTAGTAAGGAAAAAAAAACTTTTTTTTCTTTGCCTAGTAGTGAGGTTGAACATTATTTTCACAAGGTTAACAGCCATTTGTATTTCTTGTTTTGTCTATTTTCTGTTTAAATGCTGCTGCCTCTGTCCAGTAACATTCTAAAGGTCACACGGATGGGTGTTATCATATTAGTCATAAATGAAATAAGTTCCCCATCTTTACTCAGTTCTTTATTAATAAATTCTGAATGGAATTCTAACAAAAGGTCTTTTCTTTCATATTAAGTCTGATGTCATAATGAATCATAATTTTTGGCAACATGAATTCAGGGATTCTCATTTTGGCATACATTCTCACTCATATTTTAGTGTCATATAAAATTCTTAATTTCAAAGGTCAGAATATTTGGTTGCAGGTTTAAAAAAGAAACAAAAAATTTTGTTTCTATACTGCACATGTTAAAAGCCCCTCACAAATACATATCATTCAAGAACAGCTTATTTTCTATATACTCAAAGAAACGTTCCATTCTCTGATGCGGTAATTTAGGTTATGTCTGTTATTTAAAAAAACAAACCTCAGTTCTTTAATAAGTCGTACAATTCCAGAGGGAATTTTGAAAGTCCAATCAGCAGCTAAATCAGTCATGGCAAATAAGTACTCTCTTCTATAATAAAGATGAAGACCCACAGACAACGGAGTGAGAGTACAGAAGAGAGAGAGAACAGAGACCCCCTCCCATACACAGAAAGAGATGAGAGACCCCCTTGCCCACTCTCATACACAGAAAGAGAAAAGACACAAGGAGAAAGAGGCACATGGACAGAGAAACAGAAAGGGTAATGAGAACTACGGAACTAGAAAGATTAGCACAAGTCAGGGTGGGGAGAGGGCAAAGAGATACACAGAGGTAGGCAACATGGAGGGTGGGCAGCGATGGGGACACTCTGCAAAGGGGAAGGCAGAGGTATGCATAGCCAAACTTGACTTCGGTGACAAATTCCCTATCAGGAAGTTCTTCAGTCCAAATTCTCTGTCTGAGCTGTATCTATTTTCTCTTACTTGATTTTCAGTAGAAATTGTTTTAAGTGTCCATCATCTTCACTATCATTTCATACAACACTTAAATCTTATTTAATGTTAAAAGAGGAGACGTGATTTAAAAGAAAATCATATTTAGTTGTGTAATACAACTAAACAGAGAAATACAAATATACATCTAAGTCCACAAATCTACCTCTTGCACTCTTTCCCTCTGGCCTTCTTCTGGCAGCCTAAAATGTAAAAGAATGAAGATTCTAAAATAGGCAAGAGAAAGAAACCACCAAGAGTTGCTCTATTTGAAAATTCTACCTTCAAACATTCTCTCAGCCTTAAGCCATAAGTATAAGGCTGGGCAGCCACAGGAAGAATTTTTTGGCTGTAAGGATAAACACTAAAACAACCCAACAAAGCTGAGGAATCTCCATCTCTGCAGATCTTTCAAAGCAATGGTGACAACCATCTTGCCTGGATTAGCTTTGTTTATTTTTACTTATTGCTCTCATATACCCCCACATGAAAGCAAATAGTTTCTAGAGCTCTATTCCAGCATTAAAATTCTTCCACTTCAAAATGAAATAAAAAATTCTTCCACTTTGTTGTTTAAATAATACCAATTCTTTTAACCTATCCTTAGAAATTTCTAGATTCCAATCAACTTCATGACTTTTTCCCTGAAACTCACAAGATTTCTTTTCCTCTAAACTCTATGATCAAATAGACTATTCAGATGAGCGACTTAATATTATCGAATATGAAGAAATTCTAACGGTTTTGAGTTTATCTGTCATTGTTAGTTGCCCTCAAGTCGATTCCAACTCACAGCAACCCCACGTGTGCAGAATAGAACTGCTCCATAGGGCTTTCAAGGGTGTGACCTTTTGGAAGCAAATCACCAAGCCTGTCTTCCAATGCCCTTTTAGGCGCACTCAAACTGCCAGCCTTTTGGCTAATAGTTGAGCGAGTAACCATTTGCGCCACCCAGGGACCTACTCATATCTATCTGCGGGATCAAAATGTAAAAATTCATTCAGGAAATCTTTGCTTAAATAACTTTTTCATTTAATAACAAAATTCAGATCTCTGAATACCTATTTTTAGTGGACTAGTCAAACTGAATTTATTAAAAATAATCAGAAACTTATGAAAGATCCTAAACAGTAATCACTTAACAAACTAGGTTAACAAATCAAAAACAAATACCAGCCTAGTATATAAGCAGCTATAGTTGAGAGAAACAGCAGAGCAAAAATCCTACCTGTAAACTTGATAAGACAATGTGAAACTATCATTGAAATGACTACTATTCAACCAAGTAGAAAAGTTTCATAATTTTTCACTGGACAAAGTTGAAAGGAGCTTGCTGAGGGAGGAAAAAATCCCAAATTTGGAGTTAGAATACCCAGGTTCTAGCAATAGTTTGATCACTTACTAGTTGTATTATGTATCACTGACAACTCACTTCAAGTCTCTGGTCCTTTTTATAAAATGATGGGGGGGGTGGTTCAAGTAGGACAGTATTTCTCAAACTTTTTTTGTCAGCAATCCATTAAAAATAGATGTACTTTAAGATTAGACTGGACTATGGGACATAAAATGATACTCGTGAAGAGTATGCTTCTCAGCTCAAGTAGACACATGAGACTAAATGGGCAGCTCCTGTCCAGAGGCGAGATGAGAAGGCAAGAGGGTCAGGAGTTGTTTGAATGGACATGGGAAATCCAGGATGGAAGGGAGGAGTGTGTCGTCACAGTATAGGGAGAGCAACCAGGGTCGCATAACAATGTGTGTATAAATTTCTGTATGAGAAACTAACCTGAACTATAAACTTTCACTTAAAGCCCAATAAAAAAAATATATATGCACTTTATTTCTCAAATCAGTATACACAAACCTATTTGAAACAAAAGGCTTATGAATACTTACATGCAATACACTTTGACATTTTCTATTTTATACTAGTTCATAAAAAATTGATAAGAAGGCTAAAATAAAAAAGACAATAACAAGCAGTTGTGTGGATGTAAAGAAATTAGAATCCTTATACATTGCTGGTGGGAATGTAAAATGATGCAGCTGTTGTAAAAAACAGTATGGCAGTTCCTCAATAAGTTAAACACAGGATTACCATATGACCCAGATTCTACTCCTATATATACATTCAAGAGAACTAAAAGCATGTTCACACAAAAACTTGTACATGAATGTTCACAGCAGCACTATTCACAATAGTAAAAAGGTGGAAACAACCCACAGGTCCATCAACTAAGGAATGGATAAATAAAATGTGGTATATCTATATACCAAAAAAACAAACCTGTTACCATCAAGTAGCCATAAAAAGGAATGAAGTGCTGATTTCATGTTACAACTTGGGAAGAACCTTGAAAACATTATGCTAAGTGAAAGAAACCAGTCACAAAAGACCACATGTTGTATAATCCCATTCATGTGAAATGTCCATAATAGGCAATTCCATAGAGACCGAAAGTAGATTAGTGGTTGCCCGGGGCTAGGGGAAGAGGAGAATGGGGAGTGACTGCTAATGGACACAGGGTTTCTTTTTGGGGTGATGTAAATGTTCTAGAATTAGATAGTAGTGATGGTTGCACAACCTTGTGAACATACTAAAAACACTGAATTGTACACTTTATAAGGGTGCATTTTATGGTGTATGAATTATATCTCAATAAAGCTGTTATTTTAAAAATGAAATAAAAAATTATTGGTTGAGATCCAAATTGATTTCATGAACTAGAAAATTAGATGATCTCTCTAGTAGTTGCTGATTCTTACAAAAGTTAAATTTCATTCAAACCTACAATGCACAACATGCTTACATACATTTTTTAATGTAGTTTTCAAGACAATCCTGCGATTGAGGCTCAGAAAAGGTAACTAACTTGCGCAAGGTCAACAGCAATTAAGTGGAGATAAAAAGTATTTAAACTTAGTTTTGACTCCAAACTCTCAACTCTTCCAATATGCCATCATCATGCATTTCTGAATATAATTATAATGAAGCGTTTGCAAGAAGGAAAAAATTAAAAGACTGATTATTACTTAACAGGTGGAACTAAGTTTTGACACATTTAGTTCTTCAAAGACTAAATTATGTGGCAGTTGATTATTTTTCAGTAGAATTATATTTAATAAGCAAAAATCACACATGTATACATATATTTTAATGTTTTTAATCTTAGTTTAGCTCCAATTTTAGCAATTTGATCAATTCAGAAAAATTTCAAACGGTTCTAATACTTTAAACATAAAACCTAGTATTAAAAGGAGTAATCATTTCAGTTCGGGGCGGGGGGGATCATTGAAAGAATGGCTAATAAAGTTTGTTTGGAACTATCTACAGCAGTTGAAGAAAAATATGATGGCTAAAGTAACTTTTTAGAAATATGCTGAGCTAAAACTCAAGGTTTCTTGGCAGTGAAATGTTGTTTGCTGGTTTTAAACTTTACTTTAAAAGTCAACCTTGAGAAAGTTTATTAAAATCAGCCAAAATTCTAATATAGCCAATGGTCAATCAAAGTCACTATCAGGAAAAAATATTTTACTTCAAAATGTTCAGTGCCAGAATACTCTTTTGACTTAACAGTCTGAATGTCCAGAGGATATCTGGCAAAAAATTATGTATGCACTAATCAAGACTGATACATGCTATTATTAATATCATGAAATTTTTTTTTCTTCTGCTTTATTCATCCTAATTTTCTTCCCCTTTTTGTGTCTTTTTTTTCTTTTTCTCCTTCTTCACACTAGAGCATCTGGTGTAGATTAGAAAGCCTCTAATCACAAACTTCAAGAATTTCCTTATAAGCCACAAAACACAGAGCTCGCCATGGAGGTACATGTGTGTCTGTCTTTTCCTGGAATCTCTTCAAAGGAATATCATATAGTTACATATGACATGGTAGTCTTTCCTAGTTCATCCCCTTTAAATATTTCATCAACTGTATTCCCTTGTCCATTTTCTTGGCCCAAAATTACTTAGCTGTGGAAACAAAGAAAGTGAAATCTAAAATCTAGAGATATGTGAAAATTATCCTACTCTACTTCACCCACTCTAACTTGCATTCTGTTCTTTTCTCAAGATTTCTCTCACAAGGTAGTTTACTTTGCTAATGAAAGAGAAAACAATGATATTTATTTGCATCATAGTTTTAAAAACGCATGCCAATTTAAGGAATGTTGCCTCCCTAATATATCAAAATTTTTACTATTTATAATACTAATACTAAATATCCATTTGAAATTAAGTTCCCATATTACTATTCTCTAATTTTAGATAAAATTCTCACCGTTTTCAAGAATATTCCATTCATCCCATCTATTTCTATCAATTCCATTCCTGTACTTCTATTATTTATTATACAGTGTCAAATTTACAAATACCTTCATAAAAAAACCACAACCCCAGTCAATTAAACCTTCCCAATCACATTTTCAATTCTTAAAAGAGTACTTATACTACTCACAGATAAATGATGATGTATCATTTGGAAACTGAAGGCTCCCTCTCAAAAAAAATAAATCAGTTGCCCCATCCCTCCCTCATTTAAAACCAGCTGCTTCTAGCTGTGGAAAAGGCCGAGGCACTGTCTTCTATCATGTGTGTATTAATCAAAATACTGGCAGGGGAGTACCATTTCAGGGGAGTACTTCTGCTGTAGTTTGATGCGTTAGCAGATTTTTAACATGAAAAAAATGTTCATTGCAAAGCTACATACTACACTTCATTTTTAAATGAAAACTTAAAACTGATTATATGCAAAAATAGGCTATGACTGACCATCTCAACTTTATAATTTATGTTAACTTCTCATGCTCCCTACAATTAATAGACATTTGTGTTAAATACATTAACATTAAATCTACCACCTAATTCTCAAAACAGTAAATCTTCTCCCATCCAAGAAATGAATTAAAAATACTTGGTATTATATTTCAAATTACTTTAAAATAAAACATGTGAAAAGAGCCTCAATTTCAAGAATCATGCAAAGATACTCTTGAAAACCACAATGGATTACAAATTGGAAGAAAATGTAGCTGCCCTTTAATCTACACTTGTAGCAAAGTTAGAAAAGGAACAATCATACAGACAAAGGAAAAAGCAAAAAAATTTAGAAGAAATGTCCTCTAATTTTCTGTGCTTAGCAAAAAAAAAAAAACAACTTTTTACCAAGTGAATTGGCTTAAGCTGTATTTGCTTCCTTAATGTGATTATATCAATATTATCTACTAGATGAACATTTATGCCTGATACAGATGAAGCAAATGGACAAATACCTTAATCTTAAAGAAATCTAAACAGAAAACCAGAAGAATCAATCCAGGCTTAGGCTGGATATATTACAATGTAAACTTCCTTCAAGTCATAGAGAATATTTACAGAATGTTTTAATAAAAAAAAAAATAAGGGGGGGTGGGATGGGAGATGAGGATCAGTAAGAGACCATCAGGAATGAAGTATTTTTACTCCAACAAAACTCTTAGGAAAAAAAGAGCATAAAATTCCGTCATATAATAAAAAAAAAAATGAAGTCTTCAGTTTTCACTATAACATCTGAAGACATTTAGCCGACTTCACTATCACTTAACACACGTCTATGGTTTCTTAAAACAGAGAAGCGTGTACATCTGCTTTCTCTCAACAAATGTGGATCCTGGCATTCCCCTTGAGAATGGGAACAAAACAAGGATGCCCTTTATCACCACTCTTATTCAATATTGTACTGGAAGTCCTAGCTACAGCAATAAGGCAATTAAGGGTATCCAAATTGGAAAGGAATAAGTAAAACTATGCTTATTCACAGATGACAAGAAAATCCCAGAGACTCTACAAGAAAGTTACTGGAACTAAAAGAAGGATTCAGCAAAGTTGCAGGGTACAAGATCAACACACAAAAATCAGTTGGGTACCTATACATTAACAAAGAGAACTCTGAAAAGGAAATCAAGAGAATAGCACTTGAAATACTCCCCAAAAGGATAAAATACCTAGGAATAAACCTAACAAGGGATGTAAATGACTTATACAACGAAAACCATAAAACAGTACTGTAAGAAACTAAGAGATCTACATAAATGCTCATGGATTGGAAGGCTTAACATTGTGAAAATGTCAGTATTACCAAAAGCAAATCTATAGAGATAATGCAATCCCAATCCAAATCCCAACAACATTCTTTAATGAAATGGAAAAACTAATCCCCAACTTTACATGGAAAGGAAGGAGGCCCCGAATAGCTGAAGCAACATTGAAGAAGAAGAGTAAAGTAGGAGGCCTCACACTTTCCTATCTCAAAACTTCCTATATAGCCACGGTAATCAAAACAACCTGGACTGGTTCAATGACAGACACAGAGACCAATGGAATACAACTGAGAATCCAGAAGTAAATCTATCCATCTATAGGCAGCTGATCTTCGACAAAGGGTCCATTCAATGGGGGAAGAAACAGTCTCTTTAACAAATGGTGCTGGCAAAACTGGATATCCATATGCAGAAAAATGAATCACGATCCATATCGCACACCATACACAAAAACTAAGTCAAAATGGATCAGAGACCTAAATGTTAAAGCTAAAACTATAAAGTTCCTGGAAGACAACAGGGTCAAAACTAGGGGACCTAATTTTTGGCATGAATAGTCTATTAAAACAATAAAAAAAAGTACAAATGACAGAAGATAATTTAGATAACTGTGACTTCCTAAATATTAAATACTTACGCTCATCAAAAGACTTTACCAAGAGAGTAAAAAGAGAACCTACAGACTGGGAAAAAAAATCTTTGACAGCGACATATCTGATAAGGGTCTAATCTCTAAGATATATAGAAAACTTCAACAACTCAACAACAAAAATACAAACAATCCAATCAAAAAATGGGCAATGGACATGAACAGATACTTCACCAAAGAGGACATTCAGGCAGCCAACAAATACATGAAAAGATGTTTGTGATCATTAGCCATTAGAAAGATGCAAATCAAAACTACAATGAGATACCATCTCATCCCTGCAAAAATGGCAATGATCAAAACAACAGAAAACAACAAATGCTGGTGAGGCTGTGGCGGGGACTGAACTCTTATACATTGCTGCTGGGATTGTAAAATGGTAAAACCACTAAGGAAAACAGTATGGCACTTCCTCAAAAAGCTAGAAATAAAAATACCTTATGATCCAGCAATCCCACTCCTAGGTATATATCCTAGTGATATAAAGAGCAGTGACAGGAATATACATATGCACAGCTATGTTCACTGCAGCTTTACTCACAATAGCAAAAAGACGGAAACAACCTAGGTCCCCATCAATGGATGAATGGATAAGCAAACTGTGGTACATACATACAATGGAATATCTACGCAATTATAAAGAATAATGATGAGTCCATGAAACATCTTATAACATGGATGAATCTGGAGGACATTATGCTGAGTGAAGTAAGTCAATAACAAAAAGACAAATATTGTATGGTCTCACTATTACAAAAAGTTAAGAATAGATTACACACAGAAAGCAAAGTTCTTTGATGGTTACCAGGGATAGGAGGGAGAGAGAGGGGGAATCGCTTTCTAGGTAGGGGACACTTGTCACTTTTGGTGATGGGAAAGGCAATTCTAAATATGACTAAAATCAGCACAATCTGACCAAGGTAAGTAAAGACACTAAGAAGTACATGCGAAAAGGGGACAATTTCAGTAAATGCTGTAACACGTACAATTTTCCAACAACAGTAAAAACAACCAAAAATATGTGTGTGGTTACACAGGTAGATATGGATGCACATATGTGTATAGGAAGGCATATGCAAGTAAATGCACATGCATGTATATGTGTATCTGTAGGCATATGTACATACATGTTTGTGTGTGCTGCATACGTATCCACATATATAACAAACCACATAAGTAGTAGCACAGTTACAGAGGCTTTCTAGATATACCCAAGCAACTCATGGGATTGGTTTACTGGGTCAAAAGGCTTGGGACCATCGTACTGGGGGACAACTTAGTCAGCTGGCATAACATAGTTCACAAAAATAATGTTCTACATCCTAGTTTGGTAAGTAGCGTCTGGGGTCTTAAAAGCTTGTGAGCAGCCATCTAAGATACAATTATTGGTCTCTATTCATACGGAACAAAGGAGACTGACAGAAATCAAAGGCTCCAAGAAGAAACTAGTCCATGGGACTAATAGCCCACACAAACCACAGCCTTTTCTAACCTGAGACCAGAAGAACTAGATAGTGCCTGGCTACCACTACTGCCCATTCTCACCAGGAACACAATAGAAGGTTCCAGATAGAATGGGAGAAAAATGTACAACAAAATTCAAATTCCTAAGAAAGATCAGACCTACTGTTCTGATAGAGACTGGAAGAACCCCCAAGACTACTGCCCTAAGATACTCTTTGAATTTGGAATTGAAGCTATTTCTGCAGGTCACCTTTCAGCCAAATAATATATTGGCTTATAAAATAAACAATATCTATCACCTGTGAGTCATGTGCTCCCTTAAACAATTAACTATATAAGACCAAACAGTCAACATTTACCCAAAAGCGAAGATGACAAGGCAAGGAGGGGAAGGGAAGCTAGAACAATGAAAACAGAACAAACAGAATGGAAATAATGAGAACACTGACACATTGTAAAAATTCTAACCAATGGCACGGCATAATTGTATAAAATTGTTAAAGGGGAACCTGATTTGCTGTGTAAACTTTCACCTAAAACACAATAAAATATTATTTAAAAAAAAAAAGAAATGTGGATACTTAATGAATTTTTAATAAAAAAGCAGACGATGTAGATGTAGTAGAAACTGTTCCAGACGTGTGATAAGAGACTTAGTAAGGGACAAATCTAGCCTTTGGCAGATAAGATAAAGGTGCTCTACTCTGGGTAGCCACAGCTCTGGCCCACGAAGCACAGATAGCTGTCAATTCCCCACTCAAACTCTCTGCTTTGTGTAGTACACCAACTGCAGAGCCAGAACTGGCAAATTCAAAATTGGCCCTACGACTATCAGCTGTGCTATCCTAAACACGTGACTTAACTCTCTGAGGCTCAATTTCTTCATCTCCAAAACGGAGATTATAGAGGCCTGTTAACAGGATTCTTGTGGGTATTACATACAATGGCATTTGCTAAAACACCTAGTATACCGCTCAACAGACACTCAAGTGAATGGCAAAACAACAACAAAAACTCTCCTTCCACAGAAGAGTGGAAGTATCTCTCTCCACATCTATAAATAATACATTACCAAGAAATAAAATATTTATTTAAGTTAGCTTGGTTTTAAGGGAGCACAAATTAATGTATACCTCAGCATTTCCCAAAATGAGTTCTACCAAATCCTAACTGCAATTCAGTGAGCAGCCATGTGTGTGCAGGAAGGGGGTGCTAAGTTCAATGTGCACTTGACATCAACTTCTCTTAGAGATTCATAATGCCTATTAGCATTTTAAAGGCTCCAAGAAGTTCTATAAGAAGAAGCTGTTTAACTTGTTTAATCCAGTGTTCTCAAATTTATTTGATCACAAGAATTTGGGGGGGAGGGGACATATTTTATGTGTTAGATGCCATATGAACAGCACCAGCCCCTCTTTTTGCCAGTCATTAATTTAAGAAATCAAATAGATTTTAAGCTACACATATTAACTTAATTACTATATTTCACAAACTGTAAGGAAATCAGACATTCAAAATCTGAAAATTGCTTTTCAGTTTGTGAGTTTCATCTAAAAGGTGAATTTCAAGGCTTTAAATGTTAGGTCACAAGTAGAAAATTTTAATTCAAAGATTATATCTAAAAAACATGTTGTAGTGACTGAACTTATTTAAGCCACACGCTCTAGCTGGTTGATAGTAAGAACTGATCTTGGTCGAGAATTCAAATGTACCCTTACTTACATTCTCTTACACCACTCTTCCTTCTCATACACGCTTATGTTAAGGCATAGATAAACTAAAGCAAAAACATCCTGCTGTTTTTACTTACCTAATATTTTCACAGCATAATGAGGACTTTCTAGGACAATTCCTTCTTCTGTATCAAATATAGGGTTATCTATTCCAGTCTTTGGAGGAATTTGGGCTAGTTTCTTAAGTCTCATGGAAGAATTAAGGTCAAGTTCTTGTTTTTTCCCTTCTTCCTCTCGCCTACGCCTCATGTCTTCCTGTTGTTGCCGAATGCGTTCCAACTGTGCACTTCGACGTACTGGCATCATCCTGGTGCCCAAATCTCCAGGGCAGTCAACAGCCATCTCTCGGTGCTTCTGGTATTCCTCTGGTGATGCAAGATCAACATTTTTTACTTCGCTGTCTGATTCCTCTGTAACATGCCCATTCATATGGGATGTTGTCATGGTTATCTATAAAAACCTGTACCACTTTTTATAAATCAATTTTTCCTATATAGCCAATTCTCTTGATTTTGTAGTATAAAATCCATGTTACTTCCAAAAAAAAAAAAAACCACAGAAACTTCTCACATCACATAATAATGCTATGAAAAAATATCCATGAAGGAAATCTATGGGGAAAGATGAGGGGAAAAAAGTATAAGAATTATAATACAAAAGCAAATTTTACATAGCTCATTTCTAATCTCACACAATGTAGAAAATATCTAGTAAGTATATAATATTATTTTGCTATATGGGTTAAGTACTTTCCTTTCATTTTACAAATAATGCCGAGGAAATCAAGATGTTTCAAAAAAAAAATCCACCTCCCAAGAATTTGAAGCATACTGTTTAATTTTACAGCTGACAAAAAGGATACACTGGAGAAGGAATTCACTTAGAAAAGTTTAGCAAAGCAGAAAAGTAAGAAAGCTTTAGGTATTAGTTTGGTAGAGAATAGGTTGCTTAAGGTATGAAAAAGTATTTCAATCATCTTTGTATAGTTATCTCGACACACTACTTTACACCCAACTATTACACATGGGATAAATAACTTCCTAATTAACTGCTAAAGAAACCAATGAAGGTCAACTGACTTGGTATATAGTAAGCTGTGTTGGTGATTCACTTGAGATAATGACGATATTTTGGGGGCAATTCATCTTTAGGAGTTTATGAGATAAAGAAGATACTTAACAAACAAGAAACTTTAATTAGCAGCTAAGGCACGATAAAACTACATTAAGTGAGAAAAGGACTACTTGGTTATCAATGTATATAACTGGTCATACTAAAAGGGAACTGGAGTTAACTCTTCATGAGGATTCATTTAGAGAAAATGAGGATTCATTTAGAGAAAATGATAGTATCTATTACCACTCAAAAAATGTTAAAGTCATAAACCATAGTCATAATGTACAGCAAAAAGAACATACTGGACCTTGAGACAAGAAAGTTTATTTTTAATTCTGGTTCTGCTACTTCCTCTAGCTTTATGATTTAAGGCCAGTTAGCTACCCTCTCAGAAGAACCTCAGATTTCTCATTTGAAAAATTTACTCATAAAATTGTTGTGAGTTTTAAATGAAATAACATATGTGTTTTAAAACAAACCATATGTATACTAATTCTTATATTAATTTGATTCTCCTATTAAAAAAAAAAGTCCAACATTATTTTAGACAAGAAAAATACTTTACTGGATGACACCAGCTTTTCATCAAGAAACTCAGTCATAAATAGGTAGATTATATATGTTTAAACCCACACATTAAATCTAATTAATCTTCTTTCACTCAAGACTTCAAAAATATATATAATAATAAACCAACTTCCTCCTTGGTTTGAGCATCACTTCAGTAAATTAGTTGGTTAGAGCATGATGTCAACTAAGCAAAAGTAGTTTTCTTCCAGAAAATATTCCTAATGCCAGCCAATCTTCCCTCAAACAAACATCTAGAGTCACAGTGAAAACAGGTACAGAAGACCTAGACTGTCAGGAAAACCACTAGGCCAACAACCAAAAAAATGGATGCAAGCTACATGAGCTACTAGTATTACATTTTCACATGAATTTTAGAAGACTCTTCTGACTTCCATCCAAATATTTACATTCTCTCTTTATTTTATAACTATAGTGATCTACTCATAAGTATCTTATTTACCATTAGATTGCTTTCTATTTCGTTAGAATGAGAACTATCACATTTATGTTAGGCAATTTTTAAACTTCATATGTTGATTATATGCAAATGCAAATTCAGCTAATTTAATGTTTTCATTACAAGTAAGCAGAAATTTGTGTAGGAGTTACTGCAGTGCTCTGCTTAAGTTTAATTTTAAAAATCTAAGAGTGTACATACTCCCAGAAAGTTAAAACTCTCAACCACCTCTATTTACAAAAGTTACTGGATATTAAAAATCAAAGTTAAGAATGAGTAATGTATTTTTTACTTAAATATGTCTGCTTGTCTACAAAAATTATGTATCTGAAATTAAAACTCCCAGCTTAAAAACTATCAGACTATAGTCTTATTCACTATGCTAGAGATCATGAGGGAAAATTATAGACCATGCAGGAGACTGGGTCAAGTGATCAGGGTCAGAGTTCTCATGCGTAGACTATAATCA
Organism: Trichechus manatus latirostris; assembly: GCF_000243295.1. Lineage (NCBI taxonomy): Eukaryota > Metazoa > Chordata > Mammalia > Sirenia > Trichechidae > Trichechus > Trichechus manatus. The sequence continues at coordinate 19,504,343 of NW_004443946.1, read as the reverse complement.
TGCTTGTCTATCTGGATCTAGTCTTATCTTCTGCAAAAAATTTCTGCAACTTGATATTAATCTGCTTAAAATTCCACTTGATCATCTCCCCTGAAGTGTACACAGCCTACTGGGAGAGAATGAAAAGAAAATAAATGGTTATTCTTCCCCAGTTGGTCTCTCCTCACTAGATTATAAACCCATTAAAGATACGGGTCATGTCTTGTGTTTATACCCCCAGTGCTTAGCACAATACAAGACCTATAAGAAATGCCCAATAAATATTTGTTGAACTAAACTTTGAAATGGCACAAATTCACAGAGGATGGATTCTACAACTTAGTCTATGGTAAGGGTGATGGGAAACATTCAAAACATAAGAATACATTTCTTTGAGCTATATTTCAAAGAACAACTAAAAACTACCCAGATTAAAAAAAAAAAAAAAAACTAGCCAGACAGAAAAAGGGTATGTTCAGGCAGAGGGAAACACATGACCAACAGGAAGGAGGAATACGAGAGTAAGGCACTTTCAGAAAGCTGAACACAATGCAATAAAGCTAGATGGGACAATGGGAGGATATAGTACATGAATAACGATGGAAACTGGGAAGGCAAGCAAAGGGCCAAACTGAGAAGTATTTAAGAGCTAAAGACTTTGACCTTTACCCTGAAAGTAATAAGAATCACTAAAATATTTTAAGCAGGAGATGACATGATTATATTCACTTTTATAGAAGGCAGAGGTTGAAGCGTGGAGGTTTGGCTAAAGGATGGCAATGGACCAGTCTAAAGGCAACTATAAGAAATGAGGTCCTGAACTAAAACAGTGAGAGTGGAGAAAAGATACACTCAAGAAATATTTAGGGCATAGAATCAATAGAACTTGGTGTCTATATTCATATAAGAGGGCAAAATGACAGGAACAGCAGGAAGAGGATGAGGAGGAAGCAGGAGCTGTAACAGCAATAGTAATAACTACAACTAAGATTTACTGAGCACTTCTTTATATGCCAGACAATATTCCAAGCACTTCACACAGTGAAATAAGTATTCATTTATTTAATCTTCATTAGAACTCTAGAAGTAGGCCTCTTTTACAGAATGAGGAATGAAGACTAAGGCAGGCCTTGAAGATAGGATGAATAGGGAAGCAGCAATATGAACTAAAGGCAGGAAGAACAAAGGCATGGGAAAAGAATAAACAAGGGTAGTTTAACTAAAGCAGCTTGTACAGGAGAGTAGTGGAAGATATGGCTAGAAAACTTGATTGGTACAGCTTGTGAAAGGTCTTAAATATAAGTCCTAACTCTCTAGGCATAAGAGAGTCATCAAAGATTTTGAAAAGAGGAACGATTTACACATAAATTTAATTGAACATTTACCCCTGGCTAGGAACTAGGGTTACAGAAACAGGATCCCTGTCCATTAGTCTATCTACCTAAATGTCCTACCAACCCTAACCAAACCCACTACCATTGAGTCTATTCCAACTCATAGTGACCCTGTAGAACACAGTAGAACTGCCCTAAAGGGTTTCCAAGGCTGTAAATCTTTACAGAGCAGACTGTCACATCTTTCTCCCACAGAGTGGCTGGTGGGTTCAGAGTGGCTGGCAGGTTCAAACTGCCAACCTTTTCAGTTAGCAGCCAAGCACTTAACCACTGTGCTACCAGGGCTCCTCAAATGTCCTACCAAGGATCTAGAAATTCATAACGTTCAAAATTAAACTTAAAAGTTCTTCTAGAATCCTACAGTTTTAGCATTAAACAGAAAATCCATGAATATTCTAGCTCATATATGCAGTCAATATATATAATAAACAGCAAAAGAGTTGCCGTTCAAAGGAATTACACTCTGTCTCTCAAAAATAAAGTTCTTTGATAATTCAGAAGCCTGGTAAATGACTGAATGAGAGAACTACTTCCTTTTATGCAAATAATCAACTGTTTTTCGGAAGACAGGCCTGGCAATCTGCTTCTTAAAGGGCACAGCCTTCAAAACCCTAAGAAGCAGTTCTACTCTGCACACATGGGGTTGCAATGAGTCGGAATCGACCTGACACCAACTAACAACAACATGCAGATCATGGAGTTACAAGTTACTGGCCCTAAGAGTATTCCTCCCTTGTCAGTCCAAACAAACATCTCAAAGGTCCACATTTCAAATCCTTATCAGAATCCCTGTCTCCCACACCCTCCCAAAAAAATAATAAAAAATTTTTACACTGTCAACACAGCAAGAAAACAAATTTTTCAAGTTGGTAAGCCAAAGCTGTTTCAAACCTAACTTCAAACAAGTGGGGGAGAAAGGGCTTTGCTTGTGTGAATTAGCTATGGGAGAAGGGGGGTAAAAGGAAGCTAAATAAGCTTCACTGGAGATGTGTAAATAATTGAGGTTGGGGGGCCTGAAATAGCCTGAGGGGTACACTGAAAGCTCAGTACCAAGAGGCAGAATCATTTGTGTATGAGGTGTGGAACATGACAGGTTAGCAGGAAGACAATTTCCTATATATCATTTTCCTGATTTTTAAGCAGAGGTAAATATAAAACATTACAATTCATATGCATAAACATGGTCGTCAGTATACACTAGTGTCCGGAACTCTGGGATTTTTTTCAATTCACTCCTTCTCCCCTTCTCCTGCAAGTAATGCCCTTTGACCAGCAGCTGGGAAGTCTCATTTTAAGTGATCAGCATTCCTCAGACATTCTAAGAGGCTGGACTATTTGCTTCCATAGAAACAGCTTTGTCAGCTAACACAGGATTCAGGCCAAGAATAGTGAAAAGAACTTACATTATTCAAATTAGAAAGATCTTGTCTACTATCCTCTTAGTTTCTCTTCTCTGGTTTTTCACAGAATTCAGGCTAACTTTCCTAGTCTGTAAAATAGAAAAATGAGATGATTAATCAAGTGTTAAAGTCTGCCGTGTTTTTTAAGGGGAGAAAGGAGGGAGGGGGATTAATTCAATGATACCCAATTCTGTTCACAGATGGCTATGATTTCTTAGTAGAAAGTTGTAAAAAATGCACCCACTCCCAAGTCTCTAATGGACATCAGTTAAACTCAATGTCAATCATCTGAAATCAGTAAAGAGAAAGAAATATAATCAGTTGAAAACCTTTTTAAAAAGGGTATATGCCGTTTTAGCCTATTTTTTTTTAATGAAGCTTTTTGGCTTCTAGATTAAGGCTCAAACAAAATTACAGTTGTTTCTTTTAACTACAACTTCTGGATCTATTTTAAACACTACAAATAATTTATGATGTCAAGAAAATAAGAAGGTTAGGATCCAGAAAGATTAAAAAGAAAAAATTTTGACACACAGGAGCCACAGTTAACTAAACAGGAAATGCTGGTGCTATAGTGAAGACCCAGAAAGAACAGGATCCTGCACTAATGAAGTTTACATTCTGGTAGAGTAATAATAACAAGCAAACAAATACATAACATGATTTCAGATAAAGAGCTACAGAGAAAATAAAACAGGGTAAAATAATAGAAAGTGATGTTTAGACAGAGCAAAATAAAATAAGATGTCAAGGAAGACATGAATAGATATATGCACACCCACGTTCACTGCAGCACTGTTCACAATAGCAAAAAGATGGAAACAACCTAGGTGCCCATCAATGGACAAATGGATAAACAAATTATGGTATATCCACACAACAGAATACTACGCAACGATAAAGAACAACGATGAAGCCGTGAAACATCTTATAACATGGAGGAATCTGGAGGGCATTATGCTGAGTGAATTTAGTCAGTAACAGAAGGACAAATATTGTATAAGACCACTATTGTAAGAATTCAAGAAAAGGTTTAAACACAGAAGAAAACATTCTTTGACGGTTATGAGGGTAGGGAGGGAGGGTGATGGTTATTCACTAACTAGACTGTAGACAAGAATTATCTTAGGTGAAGGGAAGGACAGCATACACTACAGGGGAAGTCAGCACAACTGGACTAAACCAAAGCTAAGAAGTTTCCTGAATACAATCAAACACTTTGAGGGACAGAGTAGCAGGGGTG
>NW_004443946.1:19474380-19500227 GCF_000243295.1 Trichechus manatus latirostris | reverse complement strand
ACTACAGGGGAAGTCAGCACAACTGGACTAAACCAAAGCTAAGAAGTTTCCTGAATACAATCAAACACTTTGAGGGACAGAGTAGCAGGGGTGGGGGTCTCAGAACCATGCTTTCAGGGGACGTCTAGGTCAACTGGCATAATAAAGTTTACTAAGAAAATGTTTTGCGTACTAGTTTGGTGAGTGGCATCTGGGGTCTTAAAAGCTTGCAAGGGGCCATCTAAGATGCATTAATTAGTCCAACCACCTGGAGTAAAGGAGAATGAAGAACACCAAACACACAAGGAAAGTATTAGCCCAAGAGACAGAAAGGGCCACATAAACCAGAGATTTCATCAGCCTAAGACCAGAAGAACTAGATGGTGCCCGGCTACCACCAATGACCGCCGTCACAGGGAACACTACAGAGAGTCCCTGATGGAGCAGGAGAAAGGTGGAGAAAGTCTAGTAAAAAGACCAGATTTAATGGTCTGACTGAGACTGGAGGAACCCTAGAAAGCATGGCTCCCGGATTCTCTATCAGCCCAGAACTAAAACAATTTCCAAGGCCAACTCTTCAGACAAAGATTGAACTGCACTGTGGGACACAAAATGATACTCGTGAAGAGTGTGCTTCTTAGCTCAAGTAGATACAAGAGATTAAATGGGCAGCTTCTGTTCGGAGGTGAGATGAGAAGGCAGAGAGGGTTAGGAGCTGGTTGAATGGACATGGGGAATCAGGGATGGAAACGAGGAGTGTGCTGTCACAGTATAGGGAGAGCAATTAGAGTCACAAAACAATATATGTATGAATTTTTGTATAAGAGACTAACTTGAAATGTAAACTTTCACTTAAACTACAATAAACAAAGTCATCCTTTAGATGAAAAAGAGAAAAAAAAAGATGTCACAGAAGGTCTATTTTAGAAGGTGATATTTTAGCTACATGACAAAAATCAGCCATGCAAAGATCCAGAAATAAAAGGTTCCAGGTTGAGGAAACAGAAAGTGCTGCATTTCTATATGGATGTCCTCCCAAAATCTTAACTGTACTATCTCAGAGACTTTTATCTTCCTCAGCTGTATCATCCTATCAGTTGCCAAGATCTATCAATTCCATAAGGTTTTTTAGTATCCATTATCCTAAATTAAGCATTCATTCTTTTCTCATCTGAACTATTTTAACAGTCTAACTGATTTCCATTTCCTCTCTAACTGTCCTTAGCCCCATGTGACTAAAACATTCCCTTTTTTCAAGTCCCAATTCAAATGCTATCTTCTCTAGGAAGTCATTCCTGTTTTAATCGTCATGTGTTTCATCCATATCAGTAGAGGGCAAGGAATGGAATAACAAATGAGACAGACAGCAAAATAATAATGGGAGAAACAAGTTTAAATGTATCAATTATCATAATAAGCATAAGCGATTTATTCTTGCTATTTAAGACATAATGTCTGAAACTTTTTTTAAATCCAGCTTTACAGAAGATTCACCTAAAACAGGAGGACACAGAAAGTTGTCTACTTAAATCCATTTATAAGGGAAAAAAGCATTAACAAGAATAAAATGAGTCATTACATAACAGGTACAATTCACAAAGAAAATATAACAATTCTTAATTTTAGGTACCTAATAAAATAGTCCTAAAATATATAAAGAAAAATTGCTAGAACCACAGGAAATAATTGCCAATTTTATCATCATAGTGCTCAGAGATTTCAGCACAACTTTCTCAATTATTGACAGATCAAGCAGTCAGAAAAAAAAATCAGTAAATAAAATACCTGAACAATACAATTAAAGAGCTTAACTTGTTGCCCAAAAAGGTAATCCTTACCCAATAAGTATAAACATTCTTAACGCCTGAGATATCTCTACTCATGGATTAGGATGACAAAATAAAAATAATTCATAAACTGACAATACCAAGCCATGGCAAAGATGCAAAGCAACTATAACTCTCATACACTGCTGATGGTACACAGCCACTCTGGAAAACATCTGGCAGTTTCTTATAAAGTTAAACATATGAGGTTAAGTTAAAAAGTACTGATAGAAAATCAGAGAAACATTTATTAAACAAATATATCAAAACATGAAGCTATTGTTTCTCGACATATCCTCCATCTATGTCTATATACTTCTGAAGGCGGTATTTCCATCTCCCTAACCCTTTCCCCGAAGAATACTGTGTCCTTCGATTTATACCACATCAAAACAGCAGTTTTGGCATCCTCAGGGACTCAAATCACATCCCTCTTAAATGTTCTTTGAGTTTTGGGAACAAAAAGAAGTCTGAAGGGGCAAGAACAGGGCTGTACGGTGCATAGGTAAGATTTCCCAATGAAATTCTCGTAGGACAGCCCTTCATCCTCGAAGAATGAGCAGGTGCATTGTTGTAATGGAAAAAAATTCCTCGGCGTAACTTTCTTAAGTCTTTTTCTCACCAATGCAGTTTTCAATTAAAACTTCTTCATAATAAGCCCCCGTGATCTTCCTGTGTCCTTCGAGAAAATGTATCAAGATCACCCCTTTGGATCTTCTAAAAATTAAACACTTACACTCATCAAAAGACTTCACCAAAAGAGTAAAGAGAACCTACAGACTGGGAAAAAATGTTTGGCTATGACAAATCCGACAAAGGTCTAATCTCTAAAATCTACAAGAAAATACAACGCCTCTACAACAAAAAGACAAATAATCCAATTAAAAAATGGGCAAAGGATATAAACAGACACTTCACCAAAGAAGATATTCAAGCAGCTAACAGATACATGAGGAAATGCTTGTGATCACTAGCCATTAGAGAAATGCAAATCAAAACTACAATGAGATACCATCTCACCCCGACATTACTGTGGTACTAATCAAAAAAAAAAACAAAATAACAAATGTTGGAAAGGCTGCAGGGAGACTGGAATTATTATGCACTGCTGGTGGGAATGCAGAATGGTAAAACCATTTTGGAAAACGAAACGGCGCTTCCTTAAAAACACAGAAATAGAAATACCATATGATCCAACAATCCCACTCCTAGGAATATATCCTAGAGAAATAAGAGTCATCACATCAATAAACATATACACAACCATGCTCATTGTAGCATTGTTCACAATGGCAAAAAGATGGACGCAACCCGGGTGTCCATCAACAGATGAATGGATTAACAAACCATGGTACATATACACAATGGAATACTACGCAACAATAAAGAACAACGGTGAATCTGTGAAGCATCTCACAACATGGATGAATCTGGAAAACATTATGCTGAGTGAAATAAGTCAATCCAAAAGGACAAATACTGCATGCGACCACTACTATAAAAAGTCATGAAAAAGTTTACACACAAATAGAAACAATCTTTGATGGTTACAAGGGAGATGTACAAGGGAAAAACACTAAATAGACAAATGGTAACTTTGGGGAAGGGTAAGACAGTATACAATACTGGGGAAGTGTCAGCACAACTTGTCCAAGGCAAGGTCATGGAAGCGCCACAGACACCTCCAAACTCCCTGAGGGATCAAATTACTGGGCTGAAGGCTGTGGGGACCATGGTCTCGGGGAACATCTAGCTCAACTGGCATAACATAGTTTATAAAGAAAATGTTTTACATTCTACTTTGGTGAGTAGCGTCTGGGGTCTTAAAAGCTTGTGAGTGGCCATCTAAGATACTCCAATGGTCTCACCCCATCGGGAGCAAGGGAGAATGAAGAAAACCAAAGACACAAGGGAAAGATCAGTCCAAAGGACTAATGGAGCACAACTACTACAGCCTCCACCAGACTGAGTTCAGCACAACTAGATGGTGCCTGGCTACGACCACCAACTGCTCTGACAGGGATCACAATAGAGGTTCCTGGACAGAGCTGGAGAAAAATGTAGAACAAAATTCTAACTCACACACACACAAAAAAAAAGGAAGACCAGACTAACTGGTCTGACAGACACTAGAGAAACTCCGGAAGTACGGTCCCCAGACACTCTTTAGCTCAGTAATGATGTCACTCCTGAGGTTCACCCTTCAGTCAAAGATCAGACAGGCCCATGAAACAAAATGAGACGAAATGGGCACACCAGCCCAGGGGCAAGGACGAAAAGCCAAGGGAGGACAGGAAAGCTGGTAACGGGGAACCCAAGATCGAGAAGGGGAGAGTGCTGACATGTCGCGGGGTTGGCAACCAATGTTACAAAACAATACGTGTATTAATTGTTTAATGAGAAACTAGTTTGCTCTGTAAACCTTCAACTAAAGTACAATAAAAAAAAGATTATGCCTTTGGAATTCCAAAAGCAGTCGCCATAACCTTGAGCGGTCCTCCCTCTCTTAGCTCATCTTTGAGGTCTTCCCGGCCTTCCTTAAAACGTTTGATCCATCTAACTGTTGTTTTGTGTGGGGCAGCATTCCCATAAACTTTTTGCAAAGCTTCAATGATTTGGGAAGATGTCCACTTGAGTTCTGTTAAAATTTTATATTAGCCCTTACTTCGAAATCAGTTTTTTCCATGGCAAAAAAGTATCCTTTTTTTGAAGGCACCCTAACAACACTAGGACAAGCAAATTACTGAGAGAACTTATTTGCAGCCATCCACTGATTGCTGAGACATGTTTAAACACATTTAGCTTGGAATAAACCCATACATGTATGAACTGGAACCCTAGTAGCAATACTTTTTGACTTACTCTCTATCCCTACCGTACAACTAGATAATCCCAATCCTAGGTATTTGCTCAAGAGAAATGAAAACTTATGTTCACCAAACAAAAATAAAACCACTTGTACGCAAATGTTCATAGCAGTTTTATTGATAATTGCCCAAAACCTGGAAATAACATAAATGTCCTTCCACCAGTGAATAGATAAACTGATAATTCACACAATGGAATACCTCTTAGCCATAAAAAGGAACAAAGTACTGATACACCACAACATTAATGAATCTCAAAGGCACTATGCTACCTGAAATACATCAGATTCAAAAAGCTATACAATCTAACGTCACATTTATGTGACATTCTGCAAATAGCAAAACTATGGGGACAAAACACAGATCAGTGGTCTCCTGGAACTGAGGGAGGGGGGCTGACTACAAAGGGGCACAGAAGAATTTTGGGGGGTGATAAAACTATTCAATATCTCAATTGTGGCAGGAGCTACACAACTGGATGCAGCTGTCACAACTTACAGAACTATACACCAAAAGTTGTTTGAGTTTCACAGTAAATAAACTATACCACAATAAAAAATAAAACTACAGTAATTAAGACAGTACATGTGATACTTGCAATGGTATAGAATATATTAATAGATCAATGTAACACAATTAAAAAAAAAAAATCATTGCCATCGAGTCAATTCTGACAGAGCAACCCTACAGGACAGAGTAGAACTGCCCCACAGGTTTTCCAAGAAGCAGCTGGGGAATTCGAACTGCTGACCTTTTGGTTAGCAGCCAAATGCTTAACCACTGCATACCAGGGCCCCAGGTGACACAATGAATACAGTCCAGAAATTAACCCACATATTCAACAAAGCTGCTAAGATACTTGAATGGGGAAAGGATAATCTTTTCAACAAATGGTGCTGTAACAATGGATATCTATACGGAAAAATAATGAACCTAAACCTTCACTTCATATCATATATAAAAATTAAATTGAGATGGATCACAGGCCTAAAAAATAGAACTAGAATAAAGCATAGGATAAAATCTTTATGACTTGAATTAAGCAAAGCTTTTTTAAGCAGGATTAAAAAAAAGCATAAACCATAAAAAGAAAACATGGTTTAAGCTGAACTCGAAACTATAAATAAGACCAGACTCACTGGTCTGACAGAGACTGGAGAAACCCCTCAGAGTATGGCCCTCAGACACCCTTTTAACTCAGTACTGAAGTCACTCCTGAGGTTCAGCCTTCAGCCAGATATTAGACAGGCCCATTAAACAAAGTAAGACTAAATGGGCACACCAGTCTAGGGGTAAGGACGAGAAGGTAGGAGAGGACACGAAAGCTGGTAATGGGGAACCCAAGGTCCAGGAGGAGAGAGTGTTGACATGCCATTGGGTTAGTAACCAACGTTACAAAACAATATGTGTATTGCTTAATGAGAAACTAATTTGCTCTGTAAACCTTCATCTAAAGTACAATTAAAAAAAAAAGAAAAGAAACTATAAACCTTTGTTCTTAAAAAGACACTGCTAAGAAAATGAAAAGGCAGGCTACAGAGAGGGAGAAAATATTTGTAAAATATTGATGTCAGCTATATATAAAAAACTCTTTATTGTTACTTGTCATCAAGTAGGCTCCAACTCATGGCAACTTTATGTATAACAGAATGAAACACTGCCTGGTCCTGTGGCATCTTCATGATCGTTGGTATATTTGAGTCCAAGAGAACTCTTACAACTCAATAATAAGTCAAACAACCCAATTTTTTAAAATTAGGGCAAGAGATTTGACTACCTCACCAAAGAAAATAAATAAACGGCAAAAATAAGCACTTGGATTCATACTCAACATCATTACTCATTAGGGAAATGTAACTTAAAACTACAATGAGATACTGGCATAAGGATAGTCATACAGATCAACAGAATAGAATTCAGAGTCCAGAAATACTCCCACATTTATGGTCAACTGATTTTCAATAAGGATGCCAAGACAATTCATTGGAGAAAAAAGTCTTCAACAAATGATCCTGGAACAACTGGATAACCGCATCCCAAAGAATGAAGTTGGAGTCTTACCTTATATCACATATAAAAATTAACTCAAAATGGATCAAAGACATAAATGTAAGAGCCAAACTATAAAACAGAAAACTCTTAGAAGAAAACATAGACATACATCTTTGTGACCTTGGATTAGGCAATGGTTTCTTAGATATGGTATCAAAAGCAAAAGTAACAAAAGAAAAAATAGAAAAGTTAAAACATTCATCAAAATGGAAAACCTTGTGTTTCAAAGGACACCATCAAGAAACTGAAGAGACAATCCACAGAAGTGAGAAAATATTTGCAAATCACATATCTAATAAGAGACTTGTATCTACTATAAAGAACTATTACAACTCAATAATAAAAAGACAAATAACCCAATCAGAAAATGGACAAAGGATCTGAAAAGACAGTTCTCCAAAGATGATATACAAATAGCCAGTAAGCACATGAAAAGATGTTCAAGATCATTAGCCATCAGGAAAATGTAAATCAAAACTACAATGAGATACCTCTTCATAACGAAAAGGATGGCTATAATTAAAAAGACAGAAAATACCAAGTGTAGGGCGCGGAGAAATTAAAATCCTCATGTACTGCAAGTGGGAAAGCAAAGATGGTTCAGTTGCTGTGATTGTTAAGGTTGTCTGTCAACTTGGCTGGGCCATGAGTCTCAGTGGTTTGGCAGCTGAGATGTAGTTTGGTAGTCATATGATAATGTGATCACTTGCATGGTGAGATGTGATATAACGTGATCACCTCCAAGACAGGGTCTGCTGTGAGTAGCCACTCAGCTGAATAGGAGTTTCCTTGGGGGTGTGGCCTGTGTCTAATATGAATGGACTCTCTGGCAAGGCTCCTGGGCTTCTGCTCACTCTGGTCCTGCAGCTGACCCCTGTTTGTCTGACCTCTGGTTCTCAGGACTTGAGCTAGCAGCTTACCTATGGTCTTGCCTGACGATCTTGGGATTCATCAATCTTCAAAGCCTGTGAGCAAGAGACTTGCTCTCTGACCTACCAATCTTGGGTTCGCCAGCCCCTGCGGCTACATGAATCAAGAGAAGCCTCCAGCCTGACCTACAGATTTGGGACGTTCCAGCCTCTACAACCGCATGAGCCATTTCCTTGATATAAATCTTTTTATATAGATATTTATATGCTTTGCTGTTTTGCTTCTCTAAAGAACCCAGCCTAAGACAGTCGCTGTGAAAAACGGCTTGGCAATTCCTCAAAAAGTTAAACATAAAATTACCATGTTGTTGTTGCTGTTAGGTGCTGTCGAGTCAGTTCTGACTCACAGCGACCCTATGTACAACAGAACGCAACACTGCCCGGTCCTGCGCCATCCTCACAATCGTTATGCTTGAGCCCACTGTTGCAGCCACTATGTCAAACCATCTCATTGAGGGCTTTCCTCTTTTTAGCTGACCCTCTACTTTACCAAACAGGATGTCCTTCTCCAGGGATTGATCCCTCCTGATAATATGTCCGAAGGATGTGAGATATGTCTCACCATCCTTGCTTCTAAGGAGCATTCTGGTCGTACTTCTTCCAAGACAGATTTCTTCATTCTTTTGGCAATCCATGGCATATTCAATATTCTTTGCCAACACCACAATTTAAAGGCATCAATTCTTCTTCAGTCTTTGTTATTCATCGTCCAGCTTTTGCATGCATATGAGGTAACTGAAAACACCACGGCTTGGGTCAGGCGCACCTTAGTCTTCAAGGTGACATCTTTGCTTTTTAATACTTTAAAGAGGTCTTTTGCAGCAGGTTTTCCCAGTGCAATGCATCTTTTGATTTCTTGACTGCTGAGTGTTGATTGTGAATCCAAGTATAATGAAATCCTTGACAACTTCAATCTTTTTACCATTTGTCATGATGTTGCTTATTGGTCCAACTAGTTGTAAGGATTTTTGTTTTCTTTATGTTGAGGTGTAATCCATCTTCATCACTAAGTGCTTCAAATCCTCTTCACTTTCAGCAAGTAAGGCTGTGTCATCTGCATAACGTAGGTTGTTAATGAGTCTTCCTCCAATCCTGATGCCGTGTTCTTCTTCATGTAGTCCAGCTTCTCGGATTACGTGCTCCACATACAGACTGAATATGTATGGTGAAAGGATACAACCCTGACGCACACCTTTCCTGACTTTAAACCATGCCCCTTATTCTGTTCGAATGACTGCCTCTTGATCCATGTAAAAGTTCCTCATGAGCATGATTAAGTGTTCTGGAATTCCCATTCTTCTCAATGTTATCCATAATTTGTTTGTAATTATCATATGACTCAGCAATTCCACTCCTAGGTATATACCCAAAAGACTTGAAAGCAAGAACTCAAACAGAAACTTGTACACCAATATTCACTGCAGCATTATTTGCAATAGCCAAAAAGTGAAAACAACCCAAGTGTCCATCAACACATAATTGGATAAACAAAATGTGGTATACACATACAATAGAATAGTAGTCAGCCATAAAGAGAATGAAATTCTGATACATGCTATGACATAGATGAACCCTGAAAACATTATCCTGAGTGAAATAAGTCAGGCAAAAAGAACAAAGATTGTATGATCCCACTTATACGAAATATCTATAACAGGCAAATGTATAGGTACCAAAGTTTATTACTGGTTACCAGCGGTGATGGGAGGGGGAAATGGGGAAGTATTGCTTAGGGGGTACTAAGTTTCTGTAAGCGTGATAAAAAAATTTGAAAACAGATAGTGGTGATTAGCTGCACAAAATGGTGAATGATAGTTAATGCCACTGAATTGTGCATGTAAACACTGTTGATATGGCAAATGTTTTCTTATATATATTTCACCAAAATAAAATTAAAAAAGAAAAACAATGAGCTGATGCATTCCTCTTATTTGACGAATGACAAAGTTTCAGAAAATTTAATTCACTTGCCAAGGTTAAACAAACGCTTAGTGGCAGAGATCAATAAACCCAGAAATTCAACAAGATAATGATAAGCAACAGAGTAAATGGAATAAAAAGTACTGCCAAATAAATTGCCTTACACGGTACACTGAAATCTGATTGGAAAAGCAAACACATTTTTAGTAATATATTCTAGCATATAATACACTCCATCATCAATTGCTTATGATCTAGCTGTAAAGACGAAACATGCATATAAAATCATCAATGAAATAGTCACATTAACACTTCGAGGGACAGAGTAGCAGGGGCTGGGGTCTGGGGACCATGGTTTCGGGGGCATCTAGGTTTAACTGGCATAACAGAGTTTATAAAGAAAATGTTCTGCATCCCATTTTGGTAACTGGCATCTGGGGTCTTAAAAACTTGTGAGCGGCCATCTAGATGCATTGATTGGTCCCAACCCACTTGGAGCAAAGGAGAATGAAGAGCACCAAAGACACGAGGAAAATATTAGCCCAAGAGACAAAACGGCCACATAAACCAGAGACTCCATCAGCCTGAGATCAGAAGAACTAGACGGTGCCCGGCTACTGCCAATGACCGCCCTGACAGGGAACACAAAAGAGTCCCTGACGGAGCAGGAGAAAAGTGTGGAGCAGAACTCAAATTCACGTAACAAGACAGACTTAATGGTCTGAGACTGGAGGAACCCCTGGTCTGATTGAGACTGGAGGAACCCCCGAAGCCATGGCCCCGAGGCACTCTGTTAACCCAGAACTAAAACCACCCAAAGCCCACTCTTCAGACAAAGATTAGACTGAACTATAAAATATAAAATAATACTCATGAAGAGTGTGCTTCTTACCTCAAGCTGATGCACGAGACCAAATGGTGGCTCCAGTCTGGAGACAGAATGAGAAGGCAAGAAGGAACAAGAGCCGGCTGGAGGGACACGGGAAACCTGGGGTGGAAAGGGGGAGTGTGCTGTCACATTACAGGGACTGCAACTAGTGTCACATAACAATATGTGTATAAATTTTTGTATGAGAAATTAACTTCAGCTGTAAACTTTCATCTAAACCACAATAAAAAAATTTAAAAAACAGTTACATTAAGGTAGCCCAAAGAAGAAAAGACTAGAAATGTACAGGCAAAACATATTTAATGGTCACAGCTAATATTATTTACTCTCTCTGTGGACTGAACACTGTGCTAAGTACTTTATATAGTTAATTCTCAAACAACCCTCCAAGTTTAATTACTATTATCCCCAAAAACAAATGAGACAGGTTTAAAGAAGCAAAATATCTTGCCCAAAGAACACTTCAAAATACACGTTAGATAATTTTTGTAACATCTTTGTATGGTAATTTAAAAAGAATTGTTAACCCTACTTTACAGTAGGACAATTACTTAAACGGTCTGAGTACATAGTGATATTGGTAGCAGAGGTGGTCATGGTTACAGTAGTAGAAGTAGTAGCACTACTTACCAGGCACAGTACCAAGAATTTCACATACATTATCCCAATTAATTCTTCCAACTACGTGAAGTTATCCTCAGTTTACAGATGAGGAAAACTAGAGAGGTTAATTTGCTTCCCAAGATCGGAAGTCTAGTAAGCAGCAGAGCCAAGACTCATACTAAGTCTGAATAGCGCCAGAATAGAAGCTCTTAACTCTTGCCATTAGTCTTAACCAATACTCAGAGGAAAGAAAAACTCTTACTGCTCATTAAGATTAATTCTCAGTTTAGTGTTTTGAAGGGTAACTTCATAAGATTTCCTTCACTTGTTCATAAAGATTCTTTGAGAAACATTATTTGCAGACCCAAGCAGGTGCTACAGGCAGTCCCTGGATTATGAATGAGTTCCATTCCTAAACCCATCTTTAAATCTAATTTATATGTTAAGTTGGAACGGTTAGGTACGGTTCGTATCTAACGTCAGTCAAATGTCTGTCTTAGTACACAGTGTATAGTGTACCTTACTATGCATAGAAAACATTAAAAAAACACTTCCAGATACACTAAAACATCTTTAACATAATACAGTAATAATGATAATAACGTTTCAATGTGAGTTGCAAAGTACTGCCCGTTTGTTATTACGAACGATTGCATGTACCTTGAATTTTTAATATATTAGGCTATACTAACAAGTATACTAAGTTATTCAGCGGTTGGTTTGTAACTACGGGTTGTATGTAAGTTGGACGTTTGTAACCCAGGGACTGTCTGTAGCCTCTTCTTGCTTTTTTATGTCTGAAGTTTTGGCCTTACGTATTCCAGAGAACAACGGGACTGCATACTGAATCATCCTTCAGCATGTCCTTCTATAAATTTGGGTACTGCTCTGTTATAGTAGTACCTCGCAATGTAAGGAAACCCTGGTGGCGTACTGGTTAAGAGCTGCAGCTGCTAACCAAAAGGTCAGTAGTTCGAATCCACCAGGCGCTCCTTGGAAACCCTATGGGGCAGCTCTACTCTATTGTCCTATAGGGTCACTATGAGTTGGAATCAACTCAACGGCAACCGTTTTGGTTTTTTTCCGGTTTGCATTATAAAGAAGAGTTGGGGAAACAAGAGATCCTCATCACCTTTTTTTTTTTTAAATCAGATAATTAAGCTCCCCATATATTATGTAAGAAGCCCTGGTGGCTCAGTGGTTAAGCCCTTGGCTGCTAACTGAAAGGTCAACGGTTCAAACCCATCAGCAGTTCCACGGGAGAAATATGTAGTAATCTGCTTCCATATACATTACAGCCTTGAAAATCCTATGGGGCAGTTTTACACTGTCCTACAGGGTTGCTATTAGTTGGAATCGACTTGATGGCACATAACAACAATATATATTATGTGTAATATTCCTTGAAGTAAAAAAACGCTTTTTAAAAAAAATCAGTGGAAAAATTCTCCATGTGCTCATATCAAACACAAAGTTGAAGGTCTTTGGAGATATTCAAGGCCGCACACTCATGGTAGAAATTGGTTAGATGCCAAAGAGTATCAAAGATATCAAATGTTTGGTTACTTGAACTGCCCCATTATCACCTTCAACTCCTCAGTGATAAAAGATTAAATGCATCCAAAACATTAGCAAAGTTTTTGAAACAGGCGAATACTACAATTAAATGTAATTTATAACATTTTCAAACTGGCTAGAAATGGATTTTTAACACATACGGTAAAATTACCTGCAATATGGCTTTTCAAGAGATTGCTACCAATCAAGAATCTATTGGCCTAGTTGGAGAAAAAGAAGAATGGTCTAGATAAGGAATAGAGCCAGTGTAACAGATAGAAGATAAAGCCAGAGTTGACTCTGAATGCTAAGCTAAATTGTTTGAATTTTCTCCTGGAGGCTGTGGGAAACTACGGGTTTCTAAGTTGAAGAGAAAAAAAAAAAGAACAAATGGTTTTCTGAAAGATAAATCTACTCTACGCTGTAACCAGAGTTGACCGAGGGAGGCCACTTGGGACAATACTTTAATACTTTACATACGGGAAGGTAAAGAAAGTAGCAGAAGAAATGAAAAGGGATAATTTCAAACAATGGTTATTATAAAGGATGATCTGATAGGATTTGGAGACCAAGAACCAAAAATAATGCTGCAATATTGAGCACGAAAACTGAACCTGGGAGAATTATAAAACCTTAAAAGAACAGGAAAATTCAGAGAATAAGTTTTTCCCTGTGGGTGGGGATGGGGAGAAGAATTGGAAAGGAGATGATAAATTCCATTTTAGAAGTAACGTATTTAAAGTGGGAGTGTTTGACAGGCTGTTAATTGCTAGACAGTAACTCCAAAGAGATCGGGCTAGAAATGACAATTTGTAATTTACACATTCATAACTTATGTTTGTAAAGCTTTCCAGTTTCTACAAGAGTTTCAAGCACATTATCTCACTTGATCTCCACAACTGGCCTGAAAGGCAGGCAGGGCAAATATTTCCATTTTCCAGAAGATATGTAGGCCTTAAGAGCTAAATCATATACACCAAAAAAACCCGTTGCTGTTGAGTTGATTCCAACTCATAGCGACCATAATGGACAGAGCAGAACTTCCCGAAAGGGTTTCCAGGGAGTGGATTCAAACTGCTAACCCTTTGGTTAGCAGCCAAGCTCTTAACCATTGCGCCACCAGGGCTCCACGGCTAGGAATATGTCCTAGAGAAATAAGAGTGATCACATGAATAGACGTATGCACACTCATGTTCACTGCAGCATTATTCACAATAGCAAAAAAATAGAAACAACCTAAGTGCCCATTGATAGATGAATGGCTAAACAAATTATGGTACATACACACAACTGAATACTACACATCCATAAAGAACAATGACGAATCCTTGAAACATCTCACAACATGGATGAATCTGGAGGGCATTATGCTGAGGGAAATAAGTAAACCACAAAAGGGCAAATATTGTATGAGACCACTATTATAAAAATCAAACAAAAGGTTTACACGCAGAAAACAATCTTTGATGGTTACGAGGGAGGAAGAGGGTAAGGGGAAATCACTAACTATATAGTAGACAGGTGCTAACTTTGGTGAAGGGGAAGACAACACACAATATAGGGAAGTCAGCACAACTTGACCAAGGCAAAGTCATAGAAGCTTCCTATACACATCCAAACACCTTGAGGGACAGAGTTACTGGGGCTGAGGGACCACAGTCTCGGGGGACATCTAGGTCAATTGGCATAACATAGTTCATAAAGATAATGTTCTACATCCTACTTTGGTATGTAGCATCTGGGGTCTTAAAAGCTTGCGAGTGGCCATCTAAGTTACATCTATTGGTCCTATCCCATGTGGAGCAAAGGAGAAAGAAGAAAACCAAAGATACAAGGAAAATATTAGTCCAAAGGACTAATGGACCATGTGAATCAGCTTCCATCAGCCTGAGCCCAGAATTAGATGGTGCCCAGCTACCACCACCAATTGCTCTGACAGGGATCACAACAGAGTGTCCCAGACACAACAGGAGAAAAATGTAGAACAAAAATCAAATTCACAAAAGAAAAAAAACAGACTTACTGGTCTGACAGAGACTGGAGGGACTCCAAAGACCATGGCCCCCTGGACACCCAATTAACTCAGAAATGAAGCTACTCCATTCAGCCAAAGATCAGACAGGCCTATAAAACAATAACACAAGTGAGGAACGTACTTCTTAGTTCAGTCAAGTATATGAGACCAAATGGGCAACACCTGCCCAAAGCAAAGACGGAAAGGCAGGAAGGGACAGGATGAATTAACACATTCGGGGTATAAAGGGAAAGCAGGGGCAGTGGTGCTGACATATTACAGGGATTGCTACCAATGTCACAAAACAATTTGTGCAGAAACTTTTGAATGAGAAACTAATTTGCACTGTAAACTTTCACCTAAAGCACAATTTAAAAAAAAATTTTTCCCCTCTTCCATCAAGTGTCTTATGAAATCTTCCTTAATCCTGCCTGCCTCCTTCCATATTTACATGGTATTTAATCTATGTCTCTGCTATAGCATTTATTTTCTAACTTGAAATGAGGAATGTTTATTACTCTTATCAACCAAAGTAAACTGCAAGCCCTCTGAGGCAGAATTTGTCTGATTCATACCTGATGATCTCATACTATGTGCAATATATATTTTTCTAGATACAAATTTTTTTAATGACTCATAGGACAGAGTATCATTTATCAGAGAAATGCATATGGGTCAGAGTTCTAGCCATTCTCCTTCCATCAAACACTTCCCTTTAAAGTAATGAGGAAGGGTAACTTTAAGAGTAGTTTTTGTTTAAATATCTTTCCTGGAGCCAATGTTCCCAAGTCTAGAAGAACCACAAATTCTGGTGGAATGAAGACGTAAAATAAACAGAAGTTTAAAGGAAAAGATCATTAAGGTCTAAATTAATTTATAAAATACAGATATTGCAAAATTGATGTAAATCTGAAGAGCATCTTAATGGATTATATTAAGGACTCACCAGAGTAGTTCATTATTTTTTACCTTACTTCACTTTGAGCTAAAATAAAACTAAAAAGGTAGCAAGCATAGAAATAGGGTATAAATATTGTGATGGTTAAGACTGTGTGTCAGCTTGGCGGGGCCATGATTCTCAGTGTTTTGGCAGTCGTATAATGTTGTCATCACTTCCCTGTTGAGATGTGATACATGATCAACCCCATGATGGGATCTGCTGAGCGGTACCGGCAGGGGCAGGGCCTCTGACGGCTCACCACTCCCTCAGCTTTCATCTCTCCACCCTCCGCTGCCTAGTCTTTCCTGCTCTCTTTGCTGGGGCTTTCGCTTGTTCCAGATCCTGCAGCTGGCTCCTGTTAGCCTGACCTCTGGTTCTTGGGACTTGGGCTAGCAGCATACCTGTGGTCTTGCCTGTTGATCTTGAGATTCGTCAATCTTCACAACCTGCCACAGCCCTGCTCTCCAGCCTGCGGATCTTAGGTTCGCCAGCCCCTGCGGCTACATGAGTAAGCAGAAGCCTGCAACAGCCCCGCTTTCTGGCCTGCCG
This sequence comes from Trichechus manatus latirostris, assembly GCF_000243295.1. NCBI lineage: Eukaryota > Metazoa > Chordata > Mammalia > Sirenia > Trichechidae > Trichechus > Trichechus manatus. The sequence goes on along the minus strand of NW_004443946.1, from coordinate 19,484,102 downwards.
ATCTTGGGTTCACCAACCCCTGCAGCTACGTGAATCCGGAGAAGCCACTTTCCTGCCCCACTGACTTGGGATGTTATAGCCTCTAAAAACCACATAAGCTATTTCCTTGATATAAATCTCTCTATATATGTATATTTATATACTTTACTGGTTTCGCTTCTCTAGAGAACCCAGCCTAAGACACATGTACAGAAAAAGGATGTGTGTATACTATAAATGCACACGTAGAACATCTAGGGTACTATTTATAACAATGTTAAAAGTTAAAATCACCTAAAACTGTTAACTTATCAAAGGAAAATAACTATTAAAGCAAGTAATTTAAAAAATAATTTAATATGAACTATTCCTTATTATTAGCATAAAGAGTTGACAATATCAAGGCAGCATTCTGATACATGTCATGCAAATTTAAATCACCATGCCAAACTGCTACCTATCCACATCCAATCTTTTCCTTACTGCTGTGTACTGGGCTCAAGCCCAGAAGGACCTATTGATGACTCCAGCTTACAATAACCAACAACTAAAGAAAGCACTTATTTTCTGCACTGCTTATTTTATCATTAATGTGCCCTACTATCATCTATTAGAGCCCTGGTGGCACACTGGTTAAAAAGCTTGGCTGCTAACCAGAAGGTTGGCAGTTTGAATCCACCAGCTGCTCCTTGGAAACCCTACGGGGCAGTTCTACTCTGTCCTATAGGGTCACTATGAGTCAGAATCGACTTGACAGCAACCTGTTTGGTTTTTTTTTTGGTCATCTATTATTAAATTTTTATATATAAGTACTTTATCTTCCAGATTTGAACATAAATACTCAGTAGCAACTCCAGTCCACTGACAGTCTGACTGCTTGGGAATCTTGTATTGAGAAGATTCTGAGATCCCACCCAGAAAAAATATTAACACATATACCAGGTATTTGCTATTCCTGCAACGCCCCCTTTCAGGCTTTGTTTTCATCTTTACCATTCCCACTGCCACATGCAGCAGGAATTGCACTGCTATGGATCACTTTTATATGGCCTTTCTCGCCATGGTCTTGTAACTTCCACCAAATGATTGGGTGGGTCTATGCAAATAAGGTGCTTGTGGCCCACCAAGGGGATTGGACAGTTTGCTAATAATGCAAATAAGGTATATGGCACCCTTGTAGAGGTGGAAGCATGCACAGAAGGCGTAGGGAACCCTAATGAGGAGATTGGTCAGTTTTGCCATCCCACTAGGCTTAAAATGAGCCATGCCAGAGGTGGAAAGGTGGGACCTCAATACCACCAAGAAGAGGAGACAGGAACAGAGTGTGTCCTTGGACCTGGGGTCCCTGTGCTTAGAACTCCTAGGCGCGGAGAGAGGGAGGAGCTGTAACACAGAAGACAGCGAGAGACGGTGGCGCAGCAGTAGCAACAGCGTTAGTAGCACAAGACGGCTGCTGTGGGGCTTGCTGACCCAGAGTTGTAATAACACTTGCCCGAGAAGGCTCCAAGCAGGGCTCAGCAGCCCAAGGTGAGAAGAAGCTGTCCTGATCAAGAACTGTATCCTGAGTTGTTCCTGTTACTTCTGAGTTATTCCTGGTCCCAAGTTGTAACCTGTTACTTCCCTAATAAACCACTTAACTGTAAGGACGGTTCGTGAGTTCTGTGAGACATTGCAGCGAATTACGGAACCTAAAGACCCAAAGACCAGAGGGAGAGTACTGAGGGGAGGGAGAGTAGTTGATGTTAGAGATGATGGGGTGGTACAGAAGCTTGGAAAAGTTGGACATTTGGGAGGGACATCTTTCACCTCTGCCTCATAAGAACCAGCTTTGTGCTGATCCTTATAAAAATTATTCATTTACATATCTACCATCTAAACAGTGATTTATACCAGGGACACAACCTCAAGTATATCACTATTATTTACCCCTTCTGTGGGCCTATTTCCCTACCTAAATCATACACTTTGTTTTTAACATTTTTTTCTTAGAGCTCAGCACAGCACTATGTATGCTCATATTAACCAGTTGCCCTCAAGTCAGTTCCAACTCATGGGGAACCCATGTATGTCAAAGTAGAACTGTGTTGCACAGGGTTTTCAATGGCTGATTTTTTGGAAGTAGATCACCAGGCCTTTCTTCCAAGGAGCCTCTGGGTGGATTCGAACCATCAACCTTTTCAGTTAGCAGCTGAGTGTGTAACTCAATAAATAGCTGTTGCATTAAATCTGAGTAAATATTTCAATATTAGGTCTGAGGGAGAAAAAAGAAAAAGAAAATACATCTGCCTACTGCAAGACATCTGATTTCCTAGAGAAACTGGAGCCCTGGTGGCGCAGTAGTTAAGAGCTACAGCGAGCTATGGCTGCTAACCAAAAGGTTGGCAGCTCGAATCCACCAGCTATGGCTGCTAACCAAAAGGCAGGCAGTTTGAATCAACTAGCTGCTCCTTGGAAACCCTATGGGGCAGTTCTACTCTGTCCTATAGGGTCGCTATGAGTTGCAATCAACTCGATGGCATGGGTATTGCAAGACATCTGATTTCCTTAGAGAAACCTCTCTGAAATTCTTTAATGACTAGTCATAATGAAGCAGTTAAAAAGTGATGCAAATAACAGTCAATCACTAGCACGGTGACAGCAATAATTTTTCACAATAAAATCTACAAAAGCTGGAACCTACATAAGAGGAAACCTGACGGAAAAGAAAAACTCAAAACAAGTGATAGAAAAGACTGTACCTATCAAAGGTGGAAAACTTTCAAGACCCAGAAAAACAAGGCAGTCACATCAAGTTTCGGCAGGTTTCACCGCATAATTATTTCCTATAATGGGCCCCTGACATATAACTTTTAAATGAAATTTTTATTCTTATTAAAGCAATGCATGTATATACTATTTTGTAAAAGCAAATGGTTCCAAAAGACTATGAAAAAGAACAATTTAATGTCTGAGTTCTGCTGCCTAGAGGGAACCACTTTTACTCTTTCATCAGCTGTTTCTTCTAGAATTTACCTTTATATTTCTAATAGCAAGTTTATACTGCCATACTATTACTTCTTGTTTTTTCAGTCTAGATATTACCTGCTGACTGTATACTACAGAAGATGAAGATTTAGATCTCTCACATACTACATTTCCCTACCCCTATAAGCTATGTTTCACTTTTTAGTTAAATCACTAATATATCTCCACATTTTCGGGAAAATGAATCAGTATATCTTTTAATGTACACAAACAAATCAGGTAATCTCTCTGTTTCATCTTTAATTTTTATGACATACCACCTAGAGTCCACCATCCTCCTGCTCTATGCTGGATATTTTCTTTTTTCTCAACCAAATATACCCATCATCCTTCTCCATCTGCTCCATGTCCGAGAAGGCTGACTTCCACAGACTGTATTACCCACATTCCCTTGTCCTCTGGCTTCCAGTGGGTTCCACCACTGGGAAGCACTCATTGAGAGGAAGGAGACAGTTGGGTTCTTTATTCCCCTAGATTCCTTCTGGGTTTGGCAGGGACATAGGGTCACCATGAGTCGAAGCAGACAGCAACTAACAAAAACAAAATGCTCCCATAAGGCCACAGTTCTCATCAGGTAGCCCCCCTCTTAGAGCTATAAAAACCAAAACCAAACCTGATGCTGACTAGTTGAGTCATGGTGACCCTATGTGTTACAGAACAGCTAGCCTACTGATGCTCAGTCAATTCCAACTCATAGTAACCCTACAGGACAGAGTAGAACCTACCCCACAGGGTTTCCAAGACTGTAATCGTTACGGAATATACTATACCTTTAAAGAATAAAAGCATTAATTATAAGAAAAGTTCCAAATAGGATCACCAACATTTAAAAATTTAAGTCAGGTTCATAATTTTGATTGCACTGATCCTCTCATCGTGTTAATAACTCAAATGACAAACTCTCAAAGAATTCTAATTACTAAGTTCACATGGCTATTGCTTTGCTCTCTAGATGCTTATTCTTTGTGTACTCCACACAGGTTTTCTCCGCTTTAATCTTGGTTGTCAATTCTTTAGTCAATTACTTTCCCTGAAACACATATGTATCTGAAATTTCAGGCCTTGAAAAGCATTATAAAAAATTCCAACCTCTTTGAACAGACATGGGAATCAGGGGTGGAAAGGAGGAGTGTGCTGTCACAGTACAGGGAGAGCAATTAGGGTCACATAACAATGTATGTATAAATTTTTGTACGAGAGACTAACTTGAATTGTAAACTTTCACTTAAAGTACAACAATAAAATAAAATTCCAACCTCTGTCCTCAAGTTATTTACAGTTTACTAGCAGAGAAAAAAATATGCTCCAAAGGTCAGCAAATTAATAGCAATTCAAAATTGCTCACCATAAAACAAAATGAGAATAGTGTGTCTTTAAAGAAATACTAAGCAACCAATTCAGAGTTATCAGAACTGAAACTGAAGCAGTAACAATAGAGTATTTTCAGGATCAGAAGTAGGGCTATGTCACCAGAATAGGAAAGGAAAATCTAAGAAGGAATAATTATAGGATTTGACTGATGAGTATACAAATGTCATCAAGTTTAGAATCCAAAGAACTTTTGGTACTGTAGTGTTGCTGACAGAAGGTATGAGTAATGTTTTGATTTTCACCAGCTAGTCTTAGAGGGCAGGGAAACATACAGGGGATATTATGTAACAAGAAATAAGACCAAAGGGACTATCTAGAAGATCACTAGGCTCTAAATCCTATAGTTACAAAAGGTTACTAAACTACACTTTCGTTCAACAATGTTTAAGTACCCACTTTGCGCAAAAATCTTGGATAGTCATTGGCAAGAAAAAGACTGCTAAAGATAGAGTCCTTATTACCTTCAAGAAACTTAAAATATAGGATGAGAATCAGATAAACAAAAGAACTATAAAACTACAAAGCAATTTGTTAAGTGCCATACTAAAAATGTAAGGAAGAGTACCCTAAGAGAACTTGTATAAAGGGCAAGAATATAAGGCCCAAGACAGATAGGAAACATGTCCATTACCCAAAAGGAAAAAAAAAAAAGTAAAACAAAACATTAACATAAACTTTGACACTGGTAAAATTAAACAAATGCTATATCCAAACAAAAGATTTTAAATCACCATAATGAAATTCAATTCTGCAAACTGTCATTTTTAAGCCTATTGAAAAATGTGTAGCGAAAACAATCTAGTGGAAAACACCCTAAAGTAATGCTTCAGAGTCAATAACAGAAACTGATAAAGCTGACTACAACTTGATCTCACTACATATGTAAGCTATTTATAAGTAGGGCAACAAATTATTTTCCTCTGATGACTTTCACTATTACTTCTGAAATTAAAAAAAAAAAACCTCAACACACAATTACACAAAATGTTAATTATTCATTACTGACCCAGTCTATGACAACTGAGTCACACAACTCCTATAAATTACTGAATCACATTAATACTCACATGATCTATTTAAAATATATTTATTCAAACATACCACACAGTTCATCACTATTCCATGTGACTGTCACAGATCAGGTTTGTATTCTGTCTACCTCTAATCTAACATTAAAGGAGTGCTTAATATAAACCAGGTACTGTGCTAACCATTCTTGACGCATCATCTCAATAAATCCTAAAAATAAGGTCCCCTGCATTAGATAGTAGTATCAACCTCCTTCTGCAAATAAGAAGTCAGACTTTGATAAATTACCTTATCTACAGACACACAGAGGTAAAGGAGGTATTTGAGCATACGTCTATCAGATTCTAGAGTCTGAATACTTAATCAGTGCAAGTACTGTAACGCCGTACTATAATGCCTGCCAGTGTGTACCTGGAAAAAGCAATAAAAAAAATTAACAAATTCATCCATTTGTGTTTATATCTTTGCTGTTAGGTGTCATCGAGTAGGTTCCAAGTCATGGCAACTCCATGTACAAGAGAACAAAACACTGCCCAGTCGGTCCTGTGTCATCCTCACAATCGTTGATATGTTTGAGCCCACTGTTGCAGTTACTGTGTCAATCCATCTTGTTGAGAGTCTTCCTCTTTTTTGCTGAACCTCTACTTTACCAAGCATGATGTTCTTCTCCAGGGAATGGTTCCTCTTGGTACAAAGTACATGAGACGAAGTCTCACCATCCTCACTTCTAAAGGGCATTCGGTACTTCTTCCAGAAAAGATTTGTTCATTCTTCTGGCAATCCCTGGTACATTCAATACCCTTCACCAACACCATAATTCAAAGGCATCAATTCTTCAGTCTTCCTTATTATCCAGCTGTTGGATGCATATGAGGTGACTGAAAAAACCATGTCTTGGGTCAGGTGCACTAGGAGTCGGAATTGACTTGACAGCAACCGGTTTTTGGGTCAGGTACACCTTAGTACTCAAACTAACATCTTTGCTTTTTAACACTTGAAAAAGGTCTTTTGCAGCAGATTTGCCCAATGCAATACGTCGTTTGCTTTCCTGACTGCTGCTTCCATGGACATTGATTGTGGATCCAAGTAAAATGAAATCCTTGACAACTTCAGTATTTTCTCCGTTTATCATGATGTTGTTTATTGGTCCAGTTGTGAGGACTTTTATTTTATGTTGAGGTGTAACATTTACTGAACACTGTAGCCTTTGATCTTCATCAGTAAGTCCTTCAAGTCCTCTTCACTTTCAGCAAGCAGAGTTATGTCATCTGCATATTGCAGGTTGTTAATGAGTCTTCTCCTCCATTCCTGAAGCCACATTCTTCTTCACATAGACTGGCTTCTTGGATTATTTATTCAGCATACAGAATGAAAAAGAACGGTGAAAGGATGCAACCCTAACACAGACACACCTTTCTCATTTTAAACCACTCAGTAACCCTTTGCTCTGTTCTATTAACTGACTGCCTCTTGGTCTATGTACAGGTTCCATATAAGCACAATTAAGTGTTCCGGAATTGCCATCCTTCATAATGTTATCCATAATTTGTTATGATCCATACAGTCAAATGCCTCTGCATAGTCAATAAAACACAGCTAAACATCTTTCTGGAATTCTCTGCTTTCAGCCAAGATCCTTCTGAAATCAGCAATGATATCCCTCATTCCATATTCGCTTCTGAATCCAGCTTGAATTTCTGGCAGTTACCTGTCGGTGTACTGCTGCAACTGTTTTGTAATTATCTTCAGCAAAATTTTACTTGCGTGTGATTATTAACGATATTGCTCAATAACTTCTGCATTCTGCTGGATCACCTTTCTTTGGAATGGCTCTCTTCAAATATGGATCTCTGTCAGTCGGTTGACCACGCAGCTGTTTCCAAATTTTTTGGCATAAACAAGTGAGTGCTTCCAGCATTGCACCCATTTATTGAAACATCTCACTTGGTATTTCATCAATTCCTTACCCTTACTTTTTGCCAATGCCTTCAGTGCAGCTTGGACTTCTTCCTTCAGTTCCATCAGTTCTTGATCATATGCTACCTCCTGAAACGGTTGAACATCGACCAATTCTTTTTGGCACAGTGACTGTGTATTCCTTCCATCTTCTTTTGATGCTTCCTCTGTCGTTCAATATTTTGCCCATAGAATCCTTCAAAACTGCAATTTGAGGCTTGGATTTTTTCTTCAGTTCTTTCCTTGGAAAATGCCAAAATACCTTTGTAGAGAAGGTTAATCAAGAACATGTGAAGGTATTTACAACAATGACAGACACACACACACACACACAAAAAGAGCAGCTGCTGAGGCTGCTTACGTACAACCAAAAACTTCATGGGATTTTTCTTGGTCTGGAGGTTCAGGGTCATGGTTTCACAGCACATCCCAGTTAACTGGCATAATAACGTGTTTAGTGCTTCTGTTCTAACTCCTACTTTGTTGCACAGTGCTTGGGGTCTTAAAAGCTTGCAAGCAGCCATCCAGGCACAACAACTGGTCTCTACTTGCCTGGAGCAACAGCTGAAAAAGGAGTCAGGAATAGGAGGATATGGAATGTGTGGCTAATTGCCTCCATCAACAACTGCCTCCTTTGCCATAAGACCAGAAGACCTGGATGGTGCCCGGCTCCCATTACTGAAGACTTTAATCAAAGACTGTACAGAAGAATCCTGATCAAAAGGGGAAAAATGCAGGACAAAATTTCAAATTTTCATGGACTCCAGCCTTCCTAGAGCCATGAAGGTTGGATGAACCCTGAAACTGTGCCCTGAGATAATCTTTAAACTTTAAACCAAAAATATCCCCTAAACTTCTTAAAACCAAACAATAGCTTAGCGTATCATTGTTGTTAGTTGCCATCAAGTTGGTTCCGACTAACAGCAACCCTATGTACAACAAAACGCAACACTAGACGGTTCTGCACCATCCTCACAATTGTTGTTATGTCTGAGCCCATTATTAACAACTACTGTGTCAGTCCATCTTGTTGAGGGTCTTCCTCTTTTACGGTGACCCTCTACTTTACCAAGCATGATGTCTTTCTCCAATGACTGGTCCCTCCTAGTAACATGTACAAAGTATGTGAGACAAAGTCTCGCCATCCTCACTTCCAAGAAGCACTCTGACTGTACATCTTGCAAGACAGACTCGTTCGTTCTTCTGGCAGTCCATAGTATATTCAATATTCTTCATCAACACCATAATTCAAAGGCATCAATTCTTCTCCAGTCTTTCTTATTCACTGTCCAGTTTTTGCATGCATATGAGGCAACTGAAAATACCATCACTAGGGTCAAGCACACTCTAGTCCTCAAGGTGACATCTTTGCCTTTTAACACTTGAAAAAGGTTCTTTGAAGATTTGCCCAATGCAATACATCATTTGGTTTCCTGACTGCTGCTGCCATGGGCGTTGATTATGGATCTAAGTAAAATGAAATCTTTGACAACGTCAATCTTTTCTCCGTTTATCATGATGTTGCTTATTGATCCAGTTGTGAGGATTTCTGTTTTCTTTATGCTGAGGTGTAATCCATACTGAAGGCTGTAGTCTTTGATCTTCATCAGTAAGTCTTCATCAGTAAGTCCTTCAAGTTCTCTTCACTTTCAGCAAGCAAGGTTGTGTCATCTGCATATCGCAGGTTGTTAATGAGTCTTCCTTCAATCCTGATGCCACGTTCTTCTTCACACAGACCAGCTACTCGGATTATTTGCTCAGCATACAGATTGAGTAAGTATGGTGAAAGGATGCAATCCTGACGAACACCTTTCTTGATTTTAAACCATACAGTATCCCCTTGCTCTGTTCGAACGACTGCCTCTTGGCCTATGTATAGGTTCAGCATAAGCACAATTAAGTGTTCTGGAATTCTCATTCTTCACAATGTTATCCATAATTTGTTATGATCCATACAGTCAAATGCCATTGCCTAGTCAATAAAACACAGGCAAACATCTTTCTGGTATTCTCTGTATTCAGCCAAGATCCATGTAACATCAGCAGTGCTATCCCTCATTCCACATCCTCTTGTGAATCCGGCTTAAATTCCTGGCAGTTCCCTGTCGATGCACTGCTGCAACCATTTTTGAATTCTCTTCAGCAAAATTTTACTTGCATGTGGGGCCAGAAGGCAGAAGGGGACAAGAAAGCTGGTGATAGGGAACCCGAGGTTGAGTAAGGATATTGTTGATGTGTTGTGAGATTGTTAACCATTATCACAGGGCAACATCTGTAGTAACTGTTAAATGAGAAACTATTTTGTTCTGTAAGCCTTCATCTTAAGTGAGAATAACAGCACAATTGGAAGAGCGTACTCAATG
>NW_004443946.1:19472190-19474192 GCF_000243295.1 Trichechus manatus latirostris | reverse complement strand
TGTCATAAAACAATATGTGTACTACTGTTTCATGAAAAACTATTTGTTCTGTAAGCCTTCACCTGAAGTACAATAAAAAAAAAAAATTTTACTTGCATGTGATATTAATGATATTGGTCGATAATTTCTGCTTTCTGTTGGATCACCTTTCTTTGGAATGGGCACAAATGTGGATCTCTTCTAGTCAGGTAGCCAAGTAGCTGTCTTCCAAACTTCTCGGCACAGACGAGTGAGCACTTCCAGCACTGCTTCCGTTTGTTGAAACATCTCAATTGGTATTCTGCCAGTTCCTGGAGACTTGTTTTTCACCAATGCCTTCAGTGCAGCTTGGACTTCTTCCTTCAATACCACTGGGTCTTGATCATATGCTACCATCCTGAAATGGCTGAACATCGACCAGTTGTTTCTGGTACAGTGACTCTGTGTATTCCTTCCATCTTCTTCTGATGCTTCCTGCATCATTCAATTTTTTCCCTGTCTTCAGTCATTAGTGTTCAATGCATTAAATCTATTCTTAAGATGGTCACCAAATTTAAGTGGGATATATTCAAGGTCGTATTTTGGCTCTCATGGACTTGTTTTAATTTTCTTTAGCTTCAACTTGAACTTGCATATGAGTTATCCCGTTAGTTAAGTTTGGCTTAACTAGTAAAAAAATGTTTTCCTTGAGCATTATGTTCTTTTAAGAACTATCTATATGGAATCAAACTGACAACAGTAACCAGAAAGGTTAGATAGGAACCTTAGGCAGCAGTGAATTTATGTTAATGGAGGAGGAACAACTCAGAAAAGGAGGGTGAGAATGGCTGCACAACTTGAAAAAGGTAATCAGTGTCACTAAATGGTACATGTGGAAACTGCTGAATTGGTATGTTTTGCTGTGTATACTCTTAACAAAAAATAAATAAATAAATAAATAATTTTTAATGGAATGAAAATAAAAGGAACACATGAAAGTTAGCTATCCCCCTGATTAAACACATTTATGACCTAAGGTAAATGGAATTATGTTTTAAATATGGAATTCTCTCCATTCATAGGAGGTAACCAGGATAGAATGTTGTTGTGTGCCATCAAGTCGATTCCAACTTATAGTGACCATGCAGGACAGCGCAGAACTGCCCCATAGAGTGTCCAAGGCTATAATCTTTACAGAAGCTGACTGCCACATTTTTCTCCTGTGGAGAAGCAGGTCAGTTCGAACCACTCACCTTTCAGTTAGCAGCCAAGTGCTTAACACTGTGCCACCAGTACCACCTACGTGCCATAATAAGCACAGACATAAAACCTGCTGCCTTTGAGTCAATTCCAACTCATGGCAAATCTTTTTTACTAGTTTTAGAGTTTTATACTTTACATTTAGGTCTGTGATCCATTTTGAGTTAATTTTTGTATGAAGCGTGAGGTATGAGTTGAGTTTCATTTATTTGCCTAATAGCTGCATGACCATTTGATGAAAAAACTATCCTTTCTCCAAACACAGGAGAAAATCTTTATGACCTTGGGTTAGGCAAACTTAGACACAATACCAAAATTCAGAACCATAAAGAAAAAAACTGATAAACTAGACTTTATCAAAATTTAAAACTTCTGGACTTCAAAAGACTACTGTGAGTGGATGAAAAGGCAAGACATACTGGGAGAAAATCTTCGCAAATCACTTGTGATGAAGGACAGTGGACTATAAAGAACTCTCAAAATTCAATAAGAAAACAATTTAAAAATGGGCAAGAAATTTAGATACTTTACCAAAGATATAAAGACATCAAATAAGCATTTCAAAAGATACTCAATGTCATTGTTCATTAGAGAAATGCAAATTAAAACCACAATGAGATACTACTACACAACTGTTAGAATGGCTTTATAAAAAAAAAACAGTCAGAGACTCCGGCAAGATGGCGGTCTAGGCAGAAGCACCACGCCGTCCCTCCACAACAAAGATCCGAAAAACTAAGCCAAACAGAGAATCAACAATCCTGAAACCCTAGAACATCAAATG
>NW_004443946.1:19426394-19463409 GCF_000243295.1 Trichechus manatus latirostris | reverse complement strand
CAATAAAATATTTAAAAAAAAATAAAATAAATAAAATAAAATAAAAAAAAAAAACAGTGATAATACCAAGGGCTGATGAGGATGCGAAGTAACTGGAACTCTCATACATTGCTGGTCGCCCAGCCACTTTGGAAAACTGACAGTGTATTAGTACCCTATGCTGCTGTAACAAATCATCAAAAATTCAGTCACTTAAAACTACACAAATTTATTATCTTACAGTTCTATAAGTTAGAAGTATGACCCAGGTCTCACTGGGCTAAAATTAAGGTGTTAGCAGGGCTGCAGTTCCTTTCTGAAGGCTCTAGGGATGAAACCATTTCTTTCGCTTTTTCAGGTTCTAGAGGACACCCACATTCCTTGGCTTGTGGCCCCCTTCCACTATCTTGAAATCCAGCAATGTTGCATCTCTCTGACCCTGTTACTTTTTCTAACTCTACACTTCTACCACCCTCTTCCCCATTGAAGAGCCCTTGTGATTATACTGGGCCACCCAAATAATCCAGGATAATCTCCCTTATTTTAAAGTCAGTTGATTAGTAACTTTAATCCCACCTGCAACTTTTGCCATGTAATCTAACATGTTCACAGGGGGCCATTATTCTGCCTACCACAGACAGTTTGCTTTTGTTTTTCTATAAAGTTAACATACACTTACCATATGACCCACCAATCCCACTTCTATATGCTTACCCAAAGAAATGAAAACTTATGTTCACACAAAAACCTGTTGACAAAGATTTACAGCAGCTTTATTCATAATGACAAAAAACTGAAAACAACTCAAACGTCCTTTAACTGGTGAACAGATAAACTAGTACATCCATATAGTGGAATACTATATTCAACAATAAAACGGAAGGAACTGCTGCTACACTCAACAACATGGATGAATCTCAAATGTATTATGCTAAGTGAAAGAAACCAGATTCAAAAGGTTACATACTGTATGATTCCATTTATATGACAGTCTAGAAAAGATAAAACTATAGGGAAAGACAACAGATCATTGGTTACCAGGGGCTGGAGAGGAGGGGAAGGCTGACTACAAAAGGGCAACACAAGGGAACTATTCTGTGTCTTGACTGTGATGGCTACACAGCTGTATACATTTGTCAAAACTGTACACACAAAGAGTTAATTTCATATAAATAAAAGATAATGTTAAAATCTTTTTAAAAGGAGCAAAACAAATATAACCTTCTCACCTATCAATTGGCAGATATTTTAGAAATCTAATGTCAAATGTGGGCAAAGATGAGAAAGCACTGAGACTCAAACTGTTGGCAGGAATGTTAATTGGTACAATTTTAGAGGGTAACTTGTTTGTAGCTAGTAAAGTTGAAAATGCACATCAAACTATGACCCACCAATTCCTCTTATAGGTAGGTATACATTCTAGGGAAGTCTTCATACATGAGGCTCAAGGAGACATGGGCAAGAATATTCATTAAACATGGTTTTAAATATTGAAAACAACTCTTCAGTAGGGGAATGAACAAACTGTAGTTAGTGGTTACTAAAAAAAAAAATAATAAAATTTAAATAAGTGACAGAAACAACCCCACCGATTTCAAGTATGACTTTGAGAAAGGTAACTTACTGGCTTGTTTACTTATAATAATAGGATATAGTGAAAAGAGCACCGGACTTAGAATCTGAAGACAATGAATAAGGAAGACTGAAGAAGAACTGACGCGTTTGAATTCTGGTGTTGGCGAAGAATACTGAATACACCATGGACTGCCAAAACAATGAACAAATCTGTCTTGGAAGTACAACCAGGATGTCCTTAGAAGCAGGGATAGTGAGACTACGTCTCACATACTTTGGACATGTTATCAGGAGGGATCAGTCCCTGGAGAAGGACATCATGCTTGGTAAAGTAGAGGGTCATCGAAGACGAAGAAGACCCTCAATGAGATGGACTGACACAGTGGCTGCAACACTGGGCTCAAGCACAGCAACGATTAAGAGGAGGCGCAGGACTGGGCAGTGTTTTGTTCTGTTGTACACAGGGTTGCTATGAGTTGGAACCGACCAGACAGCACCTAACAACAACAGACCACATCAGCTAAACCAACTATACTGACTTGGGTCACCCTCAGGTGAACTGATACATTCTCTCCCTTTCTAATGCTCTGTAGTAAGTTAAATTATTAATGAGTTTATCTTGTCAAGTTCAAGTCTGGCTAGCCAAAAGTCACTCAAGTACATGGTAAGGTTTATTCAATTTTTTTTACAAAAATAAAATTATGAATTGCTCTTCGTACTTTTGCCTCTTTTATCTCTGAAGCTCTTACATTATTACCTAATAGCTTCCACCTACTACAACAGTTTAGAAAGCCTTTTGAAACCTGTAACATGCTATGTCCACAGGGGTCTAGTAAAAAAAAAGTTCATACTCCATGAAGTATCAATAATTTTTATTACCACTAATACTTATATTTCAAAGACACCAACAACCAACATTTCATTTGTTCCTATTGCAGAATTTAATACGTAATTAACTTCTGGTATAATCCAAAAGCATAATTAGAATACAATCATTAATATCACTGAGTTGGAGTCCACTGGACAGCAACTTCTTCATAATCATGAATATCAGAAATATTAACACCGTATCAGTCAACTTAAAATTTCAAAATTCTCATTCTACAAGCTTTTCAAATCTAAATTCTTATAATTCTAAACGAGTACGGAGACAAAACACACACAACTACTACTTCTAAAAACGTCCTAGTGATCAGATTTTAATTCTAGCGCAAACCGCCAAGAAAAATCTTTCGATCGAAACCTAAATTCCGTACTCATTATTGTATGTCGCATCAACCGAACAGGTGAGTTATTATTAGGAAGTTACATAATTTGCTACAAAGACTGTTTGAAGCGCCTTTCATTTAAATGCAGCTTACAATTTACAGCTTCAAAGTTCACCTTGCAATCTCAAAGTATTAGAAACCATTAACCATTAGGCTCTTCAAAAAAGTGGTGACAAGGAAGCAAGGAGCTGTTTATTTGTTGAAAGAACGCAATGAGCAGCGGAATACCAGGAGCTGAGTCAGGCAGAGGAACGCCGACTACATTCCGCCTTTTAAAGTGTTCCCCCCACCCCATCCCCCGCTGATATCCCCGACCGGGCCAGGAGAGAGTCCTGGGAGTCGCGAACTCAGTCAGAGGCGGGGACGCAAAGGGCAGCCGACACCCTGCGCGCCCCCTGCAACCCGGGCCTGGCCGGCAACAGCCCCCGCCAAGGTGCGTCCCTTCGCCAAGACAGAAAGAACGGGCACCGCGCAGGCAGCGTTCCTCTGAGGGACAAAGGTTAGGCTCACGCCCTCGGCGGCCGCGGCTACTGCTGCCTGGGGCAGCCCACGGAGCAGCCTCGGGTCCCTCCCGGGCGGAACGCGCGGCGGGGTGGGGGAAAGGGGTCCCGGACGCCGCGGCTCCCGACCGCCCCTCCCCCGCCGCGCTCCCAGGAACCTGTTGATTAAGATGTCCACACGGAGCTGCGCCCCATCCGTCTCTTACCTTCACGCCACGGCGGCCGCAGATCCTCCCGCCCCAGCCGCTCCTAAGCACTGTAGAAACGACAGCCCTCCAGCAACCCTTAAAATACCGGATAAAGAATCCAGAAACTCCCGATTCCCCACCTCACAATCCTTAGTCCCCGCCCCCGCCCCGCCGCCAGCCTCCTCCGTCGCCGCCGTCGCCACCGCGGCCAGAGACTCCACCTCGAGACCGCGCGAGACCGGCCCCCGCGGCTTCCGTCAAAGAGGCTGGCTCGGTTCGTCCAATCCTGAGACGGCAGGGAGAGAGTGCCCGCTCATTGGTTCTCTCTGCAGCTCCCGAGCGGCCGGTCGCGCGCACTCGCGCACCTCTTAGTATAAAAAGCGATCTGCTTCAGGCTCGCAGGCAACCGGCAGTTGCTTTGAATTTAAACCTGCGGTCGAGGCTGCGTGAGGTCATGAGGGTGCCTAAGGCGAGCTAACGTTCTATATAGCTCTTGGATCTGCAGCCTTTCCTTGGATGATCGTCATCTGCTGAAGAAAATCCGATTTCCCTCTGAGGCGACTCCTTGTTTTGTTAAGCATGTCACATAATCTAACATTTGTTTCAAGAATAAGCCATGGCATGATTTAAAACCTGGTGTGTGTAGCGTCCCACGGAAGCATCCCCTACTACGACAGAGGACTACAAAAAGCTATCAGCTGGGACCGAGTTTTCTGAAAACCTGAAAGGAAGAATGCATAGGACTAAGTCTTGCTTTTGGAATGGATTTAGAGTTATCTAAGCCAACGCCTAGATACTTCTGTCTTGGAAGTACAGCCAGAATGCTCCTTTGAAGGATGACAAGATTTTGTCTCAAGTGCTTTGGACATGTTATCACGTGGAGCCCTGGTGGCATACTGATTAAGAGCTCTGCTGCTAACCAAAAGGTCAGCTGTTCAATTCCACCAGCCGCTCCTTGGAAACCCAATGGGGCAGTTCTTCTCTGTCCTGTAGGGTCGCTGTGAGTCTGAATCAACTCAACAGCAATGGGTTTGGTTTGAGGCCAACCCTAGGCCAGCTGGACAATGAATAAGGAAGACCAAGAAGAACTGATACCTTTGAATTACGGTGTTGAATATACCATGGACTGACAGAACGAACAAATCTGTCTTGGAAAAAATATAGCCAGAATTCTCCTTAGAAGCAAGGATGGCAAGACTTTGTCTTACGCACTTTGAACATGTTATCAGGAGGGACCAGTCCCTGGAGAAGGACATCAAGCTTGGTAAAGTAGAGGGTTAGTGAAAAAGAAGAAGACCCACAATAAGATGGATTGACACAGTAGCTGCAACAATGGGCTCAAACAAAGCAATGATTATGACGATGGCGCAGGACCAGGCAGTGTTTTGTTCTATTGTACATGAGGTCGCTATGAGTTGGAACCAACTTGACAGCACCTAACAACAACAGGCCAACCCATATCCAACACAAGGCTGGTCCTCTCAGGACCTGTTTATGCTCTGTTCTGAATAAGGCAGAATTCTGGGAAAGTGAGTTCCATAGGGCAAGAAATTCAAAGCAGATTGAAATGTGTTCTAACCATTCTATAGAAGAAGCTTGATCAAAAGAGGGAAAGTGTAGAACAGAATTTAAAATTTTTATGGACTCCAGACTTCCTGGAGCCATGAAGGTTGAATGAACCGCTGAAACTGTTGCCCTGATATAATCTTTGAGCCTTGGACCAAAGACATCCCCTGGGGTCTTCTTGGAATCAAACAATAGGTTAGTTTAACTAGAGAAAGATATCTGCCTTGAGCATAGTACTCTTTTGAGAACTATCTATATGGGATCAAATTGACAACAGCAACCTGAAAGACTGGATGGGCACCTTAGGGGGCAGTGAGTTTGTTAATGGCAGAAGCAATTCAGAGGGGGAGGGTGGGTTGCACAGCTTGAGGAGTGTGATCAGTGTCACTTGATGGTGCGTGTGGAGGCTGCTGAATTGGTGTATCTTTCACTGTGTATATTCTCAACAACAAAATAAAGAAGTTAAAAAAAAAGCTTTCTAACTAGAAATAGCAGCAAATTTGCCTCAACACTTATAATAAAAGCCATTGTATGGTCTCTGCTTTGACAGTAAGCAAGAACTCTGCCTTCCAAGGCACCTGTCCCACTTTTGAACAGTGCTAATCTTTATTAATCAACCTTTTGATTAGGCTGAAATCTACTGTTCTGTCACTTCTGCCTATTGATTCTAGTTTCTGCTAGAGACATGCTTATAGTACACAGCAACCTCTTCCTCACAGCACTTCTGATATATCACTTATCATATCCTTTCTCTTTTCCTGTCATCATGTTTTCCCATCTTCTCTCCCAATATGCCCAGGTCCGTACTTTCCAGTTCTTTCACCTTCCTCCCCCCGACTCTCCTCCGGACATCCTGTGGGTGAACTGTGGTGCCCTCGACTAAGCAAATCACTGTTCCAGGTGGTCAAGATCTTTTCGGATCCTTACCCTTCCTAGGGTTTTTATCACCCTCATATCTGATCAGCATTCCAACCAAGTCTTTATCCCAGTCATTTATAATTGTTTAATAAGACACGGCCGAGGATGGGACTCTGCAACATGCCACTAGAGATCTTAACCCTCCTGCCATCAGACGTTTATCAGTAGACTTTGAGTACAGACAGACAACCAGCTCCAAATCTACCTAACTGAGCTGTCTTCCTGCCATTTTTGTCCACGAAGATACCGTGAGAATTTGTGAAATGCCCAAATGAAATCCAGATAAACAGTCTCCAGGATTCCCTAGAAACTGTTACCCATACCCAAAAAGGAAAAATGTTAGCATGGTGCGACTTATTTCCTTTCTAAGTTCTTAAATGCATAAAGTAAATCATAATTCAAGAAGCTTCCACTAGCCTGGGGTTTCTCAACCTCAGCAGTATGGGCCTTTGGGGCTGGATAATTCTTTGTTGTAGGGGGCTGTCCTGCGCATGGTAAAATGTTGAGCAGCATTCCAGGCCTCTGTCCATTAGATGCCAGTAGTACTACACCACCCCCACCCGCCTCAGCTGTGACAATCAAAAATGTCTCCAGACGTTGCCAAAGGTTCCTGGAGGGGCAAAATCACTTCTGGTTAAGAACCACTGATATCTAGCTGTTCAATCAACTGACCTCTATAAAGAGTCTTTCAAACCAATACCTTCTAATTACCTGGTCTCAGGCAGTACACGTAGTCCTGGACTTACGACATATTCGAGTAACAAAGAACCTCACTTACAATTTTCCTTTTTTTTATGATTTGTGTAATATTTTATGTACACGTGAATGTATTAAAATATGTCTGTAAGTTTATATGTAATGTTTCCAACCCTCGAAGGCAAATGAAGATTGGATTTATAAAGACACTGACAATAAAAGGCAATAATAATAAAAAAAAAATTTTTAATGAGGTGCTCTACTTAGAACCAACTTACAACAGAGTCGCCAGACAGAACCCCATTGTAAGTCAGGGATGACCTGTATGCAAAACATCTCCGTCTGAATGAACCCTTCAGGTACCTAGACTTGCTCCCCCAGCTGCTCAGATCCCTCTGTCACAGAACCTCATCCTGGAAAAATTATGGTCACTGTCAGTCTGACATACCAGCCACCGCTCTCAAAATATGGGGAAATTCCTTTGTAAAATGTTATACAGATGTTTATTATTATCTCCTAAAGGTAGTTTCACCTTAACAGAGGGCAGTAAAACCTATGGCAAATAAGGAATCTACTCTCTCATAAACTGAGCCATTCTCAGAATATCCAAATGACACCAATTACTGGCCTTGTTTGAAGGAAAAAAAGAAAAATGAAGGGTAGCTGAAAGAATAGAAGGTATAGAAACTGGAGGCAGGGTGATTGAATGTGAGTTTTAGCTTCGTTGAGAAGTAGTTCTGTAATCTGGATGCATGACAAGCTTCCTGGGCCTAAATTTTCTCATCTATAACGTAAGGGAGTTAACTGCTAAATAATTTTTTCTAGTTTTAAGATTCTGGTAGCCTTGGCACATGGAATCTAACATGAATACTATATCCATTGCCGATGAGTAGATTCCAACCCATAGTGACCCTACAGGACAGAGTAGAACTGCCCCCATACGGTTTACAAGGCTGTAATCTTTATGGAAGGAGACCTGGTGGTGCCTTGGTTAAGCGCTGGGCTTGCTAATCGATTGGCAGTTTGAACCCACTGGTTGCTCCAAGGGAGAAAAAGATTCCGTAAAGATTACAGCCTTGGGAACCCTAAGGAGAAGTTCTACTCTGTCCTATAGGGTCACTATGTATTGGAATCAACTCAACAGCAACTGTTTTGATTTTGTAGTATTTATGGAAGCAAACTACCACATCTTTCTCCTATGGAGCCGCTGGTGGGTTCAAACCGTCGACCTTTTGGTTAGCAGGCAAGTGCTTAACCACTGTACCACCGGGGCACCTTATGGATACTATAGGCATTAAGAAAATATAATATTCATCTAAAAATAGAATGAAATGGGTAATCTGCGGTTTAAAACCCTGTCAGAACAGTTGTTCACCCTTGTCACGAGGCAGTTCATCCACTGAGTCATCCTGGCAAATTTGTAACTAAGTATTATGGGTGAGTAGTGAAAGCCAAGCTGTAAAGTCAAGTGCACAACAGAGAATAACCGTAATAAATACTTTTCCTCCTTCCTCATCTTGGCATCTGCTTAACCCATCATCTACCAATATCCCCTATTACACGTCTATGTAATAAAATACCATGTTATTTTATTTCATTAAAGGTTTTAGGAAAACATACTAATATTGCACCTGACCTATTTGCAACAGGTCTGAAATCTCACTTTCCAAGATTCTACCACTCACTATTATATAAGAAATTTTTAACTAAGGTTATTATATTCCTTATATTCTTTTAACTAAGGTTATTATAAGGTTTTGTCACCTCTATGTACTAGTAAAATCCAAGTTTTCATAACTAAATTACTAGCTTAATTACTTATAATTTTACGAACCAGATGATCACAGATAATGTAAATCAAAAGCAGGATATTCACTGATTCAAATATAAGAGAAGTTATGAAACAACAACAAATTAAATAGGTACATTAATTATTCAATAAATATCTAAAAGAAAAAAATACAAAAAGCAAACCAACAAACCATGAACATTTCTAATTTAATTGGGTTTGGATATTATTACTATTTTTATTTTGATGTTTGTTTAGAACTTCCTGACCTTTCATAAATGTAGCTAAAAATACTGTCCCTAAGGTAAAAACATTATACACTTGTTGCCATGTGGAATGGGAGATCCCAGTGTCTCCAGTTAGCATCAGTATCGTTCAATACAGATCAGTATCATTCAACTCCATTGATTTTAATACATATTCACTCATTTAAAAAGTATATAGTGAGTTCCTCTCATGTGCTAAGCATTGTGTCACACAGAACCAAACCAAACTAAACCGGTTGCCATTGAGCCTATTCCGACTCACAGCTACACTAGAGGACAGAGTAGAACTGCCCCATAGGATTTCCAAGGCTGTAATCTTTATGAAAGCAGAATGCCCCATCTTTCTGCCTTGATGGGTTCAAACTGCTGACTTTTATGGTTAGCAGCCAAGCATTTTAATCACTGCGCCGGCAGGGCTCCTGCTATAAAATTACTCGTATCTTTTTCTCACCAAGCTCCCAATCAGATTTCCATTTTGTTTGTGTAACAAATCTCAGCTGCTGCTTTAATACATACTAGTATGTGAATACCTGTGACTGGGTCTTGGATGGTGTCTGAGCTGAACTCCAGAGTTGTCTAAACTCACTTGTTTCTAGCCTCTTCCCTAATGCTCTCTTGAGCTCATTCTAGTTAAGATTTAACTCCACCACTCCTTCTGTCACAAGTTACCTCCACTTTGTTAAATGCAAAGGTTATTTTTCAGTCCTCATCTTACGTGACCTGTGAGCGGCATTTTGTGCAGTTAATCATTTTTTACATTTTGCTCACTGGCTCCTGAAATCCCATTCTCTCTTTGCTTCTCCTCCTATGTAACTGGAACCTCCTTCTCAGTCTCCTTTGCTGGTTCTTCTTCATCTCTGAGTGCTAAAAGTTGGAGAGTTTCCAGGCTATACCACTGAATAGTTTACTTAAATCACAACTCTACCACTTGCCAACTAGAAGGCAATGAGTTTGATTTATGGACCGCTTGCTAGTTGTTTGATGAAAGCAAGTCACTTAATTTCTCTGATAGTTTCCTCATCTATAAAATGAGGATAATAAAAATAGCTACTTCCCATGTTTGTTATGAAAACTAAGTGAATTTATGTATGTAAAATGCTTAGAACAGTGACTGGCACCATATATGTTAACTATTTGATGTAATTTTTATTATCATTTTCTTCATTATACATTCCCTAGATGATTTTATCTAGTTTCATGGCTTTAAATTCTATCTACACAAGGTCAGCTCCCAAATTTATCTCTATCCTGAACCTCTCCCTTGAACTCCAGTATCATGTATCCAACTGTTGACTCAACATCTCAACATCTCAACATCTAATATGCATTTCAAATTTAACATGTCAAAGCTTCCGCTTTTCAACCAGTATTTTTTTTTTTTCTTTTCCATTTCAATACATGTTAACTCCATAATTCCAGTTGTTCAGGTTTTATTTCACACTGCACTGCCAATCCGTCAGGAAATCTTGTTATTTCCACCTTCAAAATATATCCAGAATCTAACCAATTCCCACCAACCCCACTGCTACCACCTTATTCCAAGCCATCATCATCCTTGCCTAGATTACTGCAATAGCCTCCTCGCCCACCTCCCACTTTATCTTCTCAGGATAGAAAACAGAATGATTCTGTTAAAACAAAAGTAAAGTCACTCTTCTGCTCAATAGCCTATGGCCCAACACTATCTTCACCTCCCTGACCACAACTCTTGCTTCTCTTTCCCTTTTTCATTTCATTTCAGCTTCTGCCTCAAGCCTTTGAATTTGCTATTTCTTATGCCTAAAAAGTCCAACCTCCACATGGCTACTCCCTCCTTTCCTTTAGGTCTCATCTCAAATGTTATCTTAGCAGTGAGGTGTTTCCTGTGCCACCCTAGGTAAAATAGCAACATCTCGCCACACTCCCTATGCCCCTTACCTAACTACATTTTTCACTGGACTCATCATCATCCAGCATATTGTGTATGTACTATCTATCTCTCCACAATAAAATGTCAGCTCCATAAGGGCAAGAACTTGATCTATTTTATTCACCACTAGTTTTATATATATCCCCAGCATCTAAGCCAGTATCTGACACATAGCTGATAATAAATGCTTGAATGAATAAATGAATGAATTAATGGAATAGATAGAAACAGGTAGACTAGGAATGATGAAAGGGTCAAAAAGGTTTGTCAAATACTTGGTGGATGGCTAGCTTTGTGTTAGGAATATTATCTATGTGGCAGGAGGGAAAGAGGGGGAGATGGGGTGACAAGTGCAAAAAGAAAACTATTCTTTTACCACCTCTCTCCTTTGCTTCACAGGTCTCTCCAGCTACTACAATAATTCCTCATCTAATTGATATAGCTGAGAATTAGAAAGCAAAAAGTCCCTTCAAAAGCTAAAATAGATACAACTAATTTATTGCACTTTACTTTTACTCCTGAATTTACACAAGTTTCCAACAAGCTAAGATAACTTGTTTCTGACATGTAACAGATTATAAGGACTCTTTAATGTGTGACTCTTTAGTGGATGCGTCCGTTCAGAGCATACATACAGCTGACATGGAACTGGCTGGGGTATGGCTCAGCCTGAATAAGGGAGTTTCTGGTGGAAATTACATATCAGATATATAAGGGGTAATTCTAATGAGGAATTTGCAAAAACTGTCAATGGAAGCAGATTTCTGAGACTTTACAAACTTCTTTCTTATGGAAAATCCATCACCTTAACATGAGATAGACTCCAGCAGAATTGGAATTGCTATTGGCCCTCAACCAAGTTTTTAAAAATGTGTAGATAGAACAAGAGATCTGGAGTACAGTGGACCCCTTTAGGGTCATTACGGGAGAAAAAAAAAACTGTTATCTTTTCCTTTTTCCAGAGTAATTTTTAGAAGAATTTTTCTAACCTTATTTAGGAATATAACTTTTGAGATCAAGTGAATGTAAACAATGTGTAGCTGGCTCCAGGGCCTGATAACCAAGTACTCAGACTGAAAGTTTTCAGCCCTGCAGGCCTCTGGGTAACACTTTAAACAAATGCAGCAAGGCAAAGCAGCAAACACCAGTCACCCAAGCCTTGTGATCTCAGCTCACAATTTGGCAACAGGAATAAAAATGCACTGCTTTTTTTTTTTTCTTTTAAGTTTAGGATGAATGTAGGAGATGAATACATCTAGGATCTTGGTAAAATATATGAACTAGCTTTTAAGAAAGCTGACCTCCAAAGTGTTATCTAAACTTGTCAAAAGGGGTTAAAACTTCAGTTAACATATTTCATGAAAGGTTTGGGAGTTCTCATATAAAATATACCCAGAAGGACAAGCTCTTCTAATAGTAGATTTAGGGGATAAATGAGACTTTGTGATGCAAAGTTACACGCAAAGTTCATTTCTCTGGGTAAGGAAACCCAGAGCAGCTTAGCTGGGTGGTTCTGGTTCAGGGTCTCTCCTGAGGTTACAGTCAAGATGTTGCCTGGGGCTGAAGTCTTCTGAAGGTGCGACTGGGACCGGAGGATCCCTTACTAGAGACTCACTCACACATGGCTGTTAGCTAGAGGTCTCAGTTCCTTGCAGTGTGGATGGCTCCTTAGGACACGGCACCTGGCTTACCCCAGAGCAAGTGATCCAAGAGAGTCACCAAGACAGAAACTACAACGTGTTGTTATAACTCACTATGCAACTCCACATACCATCACTTCCAGCCCACACCCAAAGGAAGGGGAATTAGGTTTTCCCTCTTGAAGGAAGGAGCCTCAAAGAATCTGTGGACATATTTTTAAAGTCACCACATAATCTAATGTTTGATAAGTACTATAACCTGTAATCAGTTAATGTCAAGTGGTTCATGACTCATGACGACCCCATGTGTGCAGAGTAGAACTGCTCCATAGAGTTTTCAAGGCTGTGACCTTTCAGGTGCAGATTGCCAGAACTTTCTTTCAAGGAGTCTCTGGGTAGCTTCTAATAGTCAAACTTTGGGTTAGTAGTCGAGTGTTTAACTGATTGCACCACCCACAGACTACTGATAAGTACTATGTTGTTGGGTGGCATCGATTTGGTTCTGACTCATAGTGACCCTATGTAGAACTTAATGAAACACTGCCCCATCCTGTGCCATCCTCACAATCATTACTATGTTTGAGCCCATTGTTGCAGACTCTGTCAATCCATCTCATCGAGGGTCTTCCTCTCTTAGGCTGACCCTCTACTTTACCAAGCATGATGTCCTTCTCCAGGGACTGGAGATAAGCACTATAGACTATTAAAAAAAAAAAAAACAAAAATTGACCTGTTGCCGTCGAGTCAATTCCTACTCATAGTGAACCTATAGGACAGAGTAGAACTGCCCCATAGGGTTTCCAAGGAGTGGCTGGTGGATTCGAACTGCCGACCCTTTGGTTAGCAGCCATAGCTTGCCATAGCTCTTAATCACAGCACTACCAGGGCTCCACTATGGAAAAAAAAAAAAAAAACCAAACCTGTTGCTGTCTAATATTATCGTGTTAACACATTTAGGGCTGAAGAGTATTTTATCTGTGATCTTGGAGTTTTCACTCTCCTCTGAGCAATGACCACTAGGATCAGCTAGATAAAATCAAGTAATGTTCAAAGCATCATCACACTCCAATGTCTGTGTCTACATTCACTCTAACAATACGTGTAATATCGGCTTCCCTCCCAACCCCCTTGAGAGCCTGCTCCAGTTCTTGCTGAAAACCCTTATCCTTTCCCTCACTTTTTACAAAGAGCATAGGAAATGCCTTACCCTACAGCAGGGCTGCTTTCCATCCAGAGCAAAAGATTTTTGATGTAGCACTTTATCAAAAGTTCAAATAAACTCACACTCCAAAATCCTATGGAGTTGCCCTTCTCTTAAAATTTAGTCCTCAGTGAACTTAAATAGATTCCTGTGGCATCAGTTGCCCTCTCAGAAGTCATGTTACTTTTCCCCTAGTAAGAAAGGTTTGGACGGAGCCCTGGTAGTGCAGTTGTTAAGCTCTCGACTGCTAACAGAAAGGTCTGTGCTCCACAAGAGAAAGATGTGGCAGTCTGCTTCTGTAAACAGCCTTGGAAACCCTATGGAGCAGTTCTACTCTATTTTATACAGTGGCTACGAGTCGGAATCGACTTGATGGCAATGGGTTTTGTTTTGTTTTGTTTTTAGATAGGTTTCCCTTTGTGCTCAACGAGCCTCAGAGACTTTCTATCCCCCTGCCCCATCCTCTAAATCTGCTGGATGTATTCAGAGACCTTCCAAATAACAGACAAATTATAATAATGGTGAGGTTTTCATACCAGTTCAAAAAAAAAAGGCACAAACAAAAAACACCCTAATTTGACCTATGATATACCTATTATAGAACCGCCCCATCAATCAATAGGAAAATGTGTTCTTAGTTGAAACTTCAGACTCTGGGAATTGAGCCATTCCTATACCACCCACGCTGACTGTCCAGTGACAAAATCCAGGACCCTGGCTTTCAAGGTGGCAGCATTTGTAGTAGCAGGGAAGATGGCTGCCATCTCTGTGTCAGGGGCTTCTGTGACAGGGGCTTCTGTGACAGAGGGAGTGTGTGACTGCTGATGTCTTAGCCTGTTTTTATCTAAGGACTCTTCTACTCAAGTATTTCGCATTTAAGGGTCAATCAAAGAGATCATCTACTTCCATAAAATAGGCTCCAAATTCTTCAAAGAATTCATAGAACATTCCTGAAACGGTAACACTTTGCCTCCACTTACAACAGCCATAGTAGGTTACTGGTCTTTAGTTGACTTTTGCTTAAATACTGACGTTAGCCAGACCATCCCATAGAATTTGACAGCCAGCTGCACTCAACATTAATATCTGGTAGTTACATGTACCACTCATTTTTCCATTTGTATCAACATTATCTTCATTTTATTGAAATGTTTTGAAAGTACAGATTTAAAAAAAGAGTAATGAAAAGGCAAAATAGTGAATATATTTTCCTTATAGTAAGTGCTGTCTTAAGAATTGTGGTTGATAGCACAGATATAGAACATTTTCATAATTGCAGAAATTATATGGACAGTGCTGTTCTAAGGAGTCAATATGTTATCCCATGAACTAGTTTTACAATAGGTTGATGTGGGAAATAAGATACATAAAGGAGTACTGATACAAGATTCTAGAAGCTTAGGTAAACTTAAATGGAAAATGTAATAAGCCTGTCCTGTGTGTTGTTACAAAGAATGATGAATATTGTTATGTCTTAGTTATCTAGTGCTGCTGTAACAGAAACACCACAAGTGAACGACTTTAACAAAGAGAAATTCATTCTCTCACAGTTTAGAAGGCTAGAAGTCCGAATTCAAGGCACCAGCTCCAGAAGAAGGCTTTCTTTCTCTGTTGGCTCTGGGAGAAAGTCCTTCTCATCGATCTTCCCCTGATCTAGGAGCTTCTTAGTGCAGGGACTCCAGGTCCAAAGGACACACTCTGCTCCTGGCTCTGCTTTCTTGGTGGTAGGAGGTCCTTCTCTCTGCTTGATTCTCTCTTTTATAACTCAAAAGAGATTGACTCAAGATACAACCTAATCCTATAGATTGTGTCCTGCCTCACTAACATAAGTGCCTCTAATCCTGCCTCATTAACATCAGAGAGGTAGGATTTACAACACACAGGAAAATCACATCAGATCACAAAATGGTGGACAACCACACAGTACTGGGAATCATGGCCTAGCCAAGTTGACACATGTTTTGGGGGGACACAATTCAATCCATGACATTGCAGAAAGTTGAAATAACCCAGTTATGGGATATTAATGACTTTTCTTTGGCTACAAAGCCTATATTTAAGAAAATTATTTCCACACATTGTTAAAAGAAAGCAGGGTTGTGTGTGTTATTTTTAAACATAATTAAAATTTGCAATTTCATGCTAAACTTCAAGTTTTTCTCTTCTATAAAAATACAGAATTACCTTCTAAAAATCTGTTTATTGAGATGTAATTTGTATCCAATAAAATGTACTCATATTTAGGTAGTAAGTTCAATGAGTTTTGATAACTGTATACACGATTGTAACCACCACCCCAGTTAAGATATAGAACGTTTCCATCACCCCCAAAAGTTTCCATGTGCCATTTTAGAATCAATACTGTTCAGCCCACTCTCCAACCCAGACAACCATTGATCTAATATGCCTCTATAAATTAGTTTGCCTTCTAAAGCCTCATATAAATGGAATCATAAAGTATGTACTCTTTTTATGTCTGGCTCCTTTCACTCAACATGTTTCTGAGATTTGCTGGTGTTGTTTCTTTTTGTTGCTAAGTAGTGTCACTGTATGAACATACTACAATTTGTGTAACTATTCCCTGTCTATGGGTACCTGGGTTGTTTCCAGGTCTTGACTATTATGAACAAAGCTCCTATGACCAATTGTGTATGGTTTTATCCTGAATATGTGTCTTGTTATGAACACGTTTTCATTTTTCTTGAGGAAATGCCTAGGAATAGAATTTTTGGGTCACATGATAAAAATTTTTTAACTTTATAAGAAACTTCTAAACTGCTTTGCAAAATGTTTTTCTACCACAGTGTTGAAAGATAGTTGTTCCACTTATTCACCTCCACTTGGTGTTGCCTGGTATTGCCATTTGAAGAGCTACTAGGTAATGATAAGTCATACTTGTGACTTTCTTTCCTAAAGAATCAATTTGTTCCAGATAATCTGCCTCAGGGAAAGATTTCTATAATTAAATAACCATCTTCAAATTAGTAACTGTTGGTTTATGTATATTCCTAATTTGAAAATGGCCACGACGGTAATTTCTTCTTGGTTTCATGGAAATCTCCTTTTCCACTCTTGATTGTGGAGGTGGGAAAGAAATCTCTTTCATTTTTGGAACAGCATGGAAAAGAGGAGGAGAAATCTCCTGGGCTGTGGGCCAAGGGGAATGGGTGGAGGATTTTATTCTAGAGGGACACTGTCCAATAGAAATATGTGAACCACAAATGTATTTTTTTCACATATGTAATGTTAAATTTTATAGTAACTACATTAAAAAAAAAGAAACAGGTGAAATTAATTTAAAATATTGTTATTTAACCCAATACATATATAAAAATATTATTTTAATACATAATATTAAAAATTTTTAATTAGATATTTTACATTCTATTTTTTTCATACTGTCTTTAAAATCCATGTGTACTTTACACTTGCAGTACATCTGAATTCAGATGTTAAATTTTCAACAATTGAAGTGAAAAATGCAGACCTACTAAAATAACAAAGCTGTGGTTAATGGAAAAATATTTTACACTGCTTCAGTTTTTATTTTTACAAAAAAAAGCAAAACAAACCCACTACAGTAGAGTCAATACAGACTAATAATGACCCCATGTGTGACAGAGTAGAACACCTCTCCAGTTTTTCTTGGCTGTAATCATTACAGAAGCGGATTGCCAGGCCTTTCTTTTGTGGCCACTGGGTGAGTCTGAACTGCCGATCTTTAGGTTTGTAGCAAACCATTTGCGCATTGTGGTTAAAACATAAAATTTACAATTTTAACCTTTTTTTAAGTGCACAATTCAGTGGCATTAACTTTATTCACAATGTTATGCAACCATCACTGTTTCCAAAAATTTTCATTACCCGTTATCTTACTCATCTCATGCTGCTGTAACAAAAATACCACAAGTGGACGTCTTTAACAAAGAGAAATTTATTCACACGCAGTCTAGCAGGCTACAAGTCCAGATTCAAGGCATCAGCTCCAGGGGAAGGCGTTCTCTCTCTGTCGGCTCTGGAGGAAGGTCCTTCTCATCAATCTTCCCCTGGTCAAGGAATTTCTCAGGCTCAGGGACCCCAGGTCCAAAGGATGCACTCTGCTGCTGGTGCTGCTTTCTTGGTGGTATGAGGTCCCCAATTCTCTGCTTGCTTCCCTTTCCTTGTAAGATAAAAGGTAGTGCAGGCCACACCCCAGGGAAACTTCCTTTACATTGAATCAGGGATGTGACCTTAGTAAGGGTGTTACAATCCCACCCTAATCTTCTTTAACATAAAATTACAATCACAAAATGGAGGACAACCACACAATACTGGGAATCATGGCCCAGTCAAACTGATACACACATTTTTGGGGGGACATAATTCAATCCACGACACCCATACAGAAACTCTACCTATTAATCAGTAACTCCTCCCCCACCCTGCCCCACAAGCCCCTGGTAACCTCTAATCTATTTGTTTCTCTATGAATTTGCCAAGTAGAATCATACAATATTTGTCCCTTTGTGCCTAGCTTATTTTGCTTAGAACAATGTTTTTCAAGGTTCATTTGTGTTATAGCATTCATCGGAATTTCATTCCTTTTTATAGCTGAATAATATTTCATTATATGTATATACCACATTTTGTTTACCAGTTCATCTATTGATGAACACTTGGGTTGTTTCTGCCTTTTGGCTGTTGTGAATATGCTGCTATGAACACTGGCATACAAGTAATTGTTTGAGTCTCTGTTTTCAATTCTTTGGGTATATCTAGGAATGGAGTGGAATGGAGCCCTGGTGGGGCACTGGTTAAGAGCCCAGTTGCTAACCAAAAAGTCAGCAGTTCAAATCCACCAGCTGCTCCTTGGAAACCTTATGGGGCGTTTCTACTCTGTTCTATAAGGTTGCTATGACTTGGAATCGACTTGACAGCAACAGGTTTGGGAGTGGAATTGCTACGTCTTATGGTAATTCTATATTTCACTTTTTGAGAAACCACCAAACTGTTTACCAGCATGTACAAGAGTCCCAGTTTCTCTACATTCTTGCCAAAACTTGTTATTTTTCATATTTTTGATTATAACCAGACTAGTATGTATGAAATGGTACCTCATTGTCCTTTGCCCGTATTTTAATTTGGTTTTTGGCTCTTTGTTATTGAGTTGTAGAGGTTCTTTATATATTCTGGATATTAAATTCTTACCAAATATATGATTTGCAAATATTTTCTCCTGTTTTATGGGTTGTCTTTCCACTCTCTTAATAATGTCTTTTGATGCACATTTTTAATTTTAATGTTTAATTAATTTATTTTTTTCTTTTGTTGTCTACGCTTTTGGTGTCATATTTAAGAAATCATCGCCAAATCCAAGGTCATGCAGATTTGCCCCTATGTTATCCTCTGAGTTTTATAGCTTTAGTTCTTACATTTAGGTCTTTGATCCATTTTAAGTTAATTTTTGTATATGGTGTGAGGCAAGAATCCAACTTAATTCTTTTGCATGTGGATAAGCAGTTGTTCCTGCACCATTTGTTGAAGGCACTGATCATTCTCCATTGGATGATCTTGATACCCCTGTCAAAAATTAATTGACCATATATGTGGGGGTTTATTTCTGGACTTTCTATTCTATTCCACTGGTCTATATGTTTGTCCTTATGCCAGTACCACACTGTTTTGTTATTTTTTTTTATTTTTACTGTTGTTGAGAATAAACACAGCAGAACATACACCAATTCAACAGTGTCTACATGTGACATTAGTTACGTTCTTCAATTTGTGCAACCATTCTCACCCTCCTTTTCTGAGTTGTTCCTTCCCCATTAGCATCAACTCCCTGCCCCCTAAGTTTCCTATCTAATCTTTCGAGTTGTTATTGTCAATTTGATCCCATATAGCTAGATCTTGAAAGAGCACAATGCTCAAGGCAGACATTTTTTACTCATTAAGGTAAATTATTGTTTGATTTTAAGAAAACTTGAGTATTTTGGGTTTAAGGTTTAAAGATTATTTCAGGGCAATAGTTTCAGGGTTTTATCCAGCCTCCACAGCTACAGAAAGACTAGATTCCATGAGAATTTGTTCTGCATTTTCACCCTTTTGATTAGGATTCTTCTATAGAATCTTTGATCAAAATATTCAGTAATGGTAGCCGGGCGCCATCCAGTTCTTCTGGTCTCGTGGCAAAGGAGGCAGTTGTTCATGGAGACAATTAGCCACACATTCCATATCCTCCTCCTATTCCTAACGCTCTTTCTTCCTCTGTTGCTCCAGGCAGATAGAGACCCATTATTGTGCCTTAAATGGCTGCTTGCAAGTTTTTTATTTTTATTTTTAGATATTTTATTGTGTTTTTGGTGAAGTACCACACTGTTTTGATCACTGTAACTTTATAGTAAATTTTGAAACTGGGAAGTTTGAGTACTCCAGCTGTTATTCTTTTTCAAGCTTGTTTTGGCTATTCAGGCTCCCTTGAAATTCTGTATGAATCTTAGGACGAGTTTTTCTATTTCTACAAAAAAACAAAAACACTACTGTGATTTTGATAGGGATTACATTGGCTCTGTAGATCACTTTGTGTAGTATTGCCATCTGAACAATTTAAGTCTTCCAACCCATGAACATGGGATGCCTCTCCATTTATCTAGGTTTTCTTTAACTTCTTTAGCAATGTTTTGTAGTTTTCAGTGTACAAGTTTTTCACCTCCTTCCTTAATCAATGCCTGATATTTTATTCTTTTTGATCTATTGCAAATGGAATTGTTTTCTTAATTTTCTTTTCAGATTGTTCACTGCTGGTGTATAAAAACACAACTGATTTTTGCGTGTTGATCTTTTTCCCTGAGACTTTGCTGAATTCATTTACAAGCTCTAGTCATTTTCTTGTGCATTCTTCGCAATTTTCTATATACAGGATATGCCAGTAGAGATAGTTTTACTTCTTCCTTTCCAATTTTGATGCCTTTTATTTCTTTTTCTTGCCTAATTGCTCTGACTAGAACGTGCATTCTTGTCTTGTTTCTGATCTTAGGGGGAAAACTTTCAGTCTTTCACCACTGAGTATGGTGTTAGCTGTGGGGTTTTCTTAATGCTTCAGTTTTTAAATTTAAATTTATATTAGTTAAAATTAAAAATTTGGTTTCTCAGTTGCACTAACTAGCCACATTTCAAGTGTTCAATAGCCACATATGCCTAGTGATTATCATTTGGATTGTGCAATTCTAGAGGGATGTCTTGAAACAGAAAGGGAAAGGTGGAGGTGAGCATATTCCCCGTTTCAACTCAATTCACAGTAGAAATACTAGTACTATTTGTGGGAAATTTAAGTTAAACGTATTTCTGTGGTCCATTTAAGAACCTAAATACCATTATCTCTAATTGAAAAGGCACGAGTTCTGATGTGAGTTGTGAATTTTCTTTTAATTTAGCTGTTGAATTGCCTGGGTTCAAATGCCATCTCCACTATTTTCTATCTGTGGGACTTTAAATAAGTAACTTAGCCCATTTAAAAATCACTGTCACCATCTGTAAAGCAGCAAAAGTAATAGCACCCCTCAAACTATTACGGAAAATTAAGTGAGATAATGCGCGTAAAGCACTTTGTAGAATGACTAATAGCTTTTTAAGAAGTGGTTGCTTTCAAATATCCCAACCATTCCTTGGGTGGGAACTGTAGCTTCTTTTTGATTTTTTAAAGTATAGGGACTGTTTTTAGCTTTTTGAAAATGGCAATTGTTGATTCAATAAATGCTGTGTCCTCAGCTAGAACACACCGATGGGAAGGACATGGTCCCCACCCTCCTGGCGCCCACAGTGCCCAATGTGAGAAACAACACAGCGTTGGGCCAGTATCTGAATGAGAAAATTAATCAAAGAGAATACCAGTGACCCCAGAAAAAAGAAGTCCGATAGATAAAAACTGAGTTTATGAATTGAAAATCTTATAGTTTTACACAGTTCCCTAGCTTACTTTAAAATAGATTATCCACAATTAAACTACTTATGATTTAAGAAATTAAACTGACATTGATTTAAATGCTTGATGATCAGTATTAGCCTTTATTTCTGCCACATGGAAGACAGTGCTTTGTTTTTTCCTTGGTTGGTTGTCCATTTCCTAAGCTGTGCTTGTCTTTCAGTTTCATGCTTTGTATTTTTCTGACCAAACAAAAAGAGAGAGAGAGAGGAAGAAAGAAAAGATGGAGACGTGAGTTCAATTTATTCAAATGTCTGAAGTGCAAAATATATTTTAAAAGTTATTACTGTTAAGTATAAAACACTTGTAAAAACTAAATATTGAGTAAAATAAGCAATTGAAAAAGTAAAATTACATTTATAGTAGTGTTTCTTCTTAAAATAAAAATAAGGATCCTTTGGACATACAATGTCATATTTTAAATCTAGAGGTTGAAACAATGTTAAAGGAACCTTCTATTTTCTTAAAATTTTGGTTTGGGAAAAGTGTTTCTACCCTAGTAAGAGCCTAAAGTTCAAGATGTTAATATTAAGATTACATAAAAGGGCTAATAGAAGGGCTTTTATTCTCTATGTATATGCATGTCATTGTTTAAATTATTTGCAAGTTCTTAATCTGTGCGGAACTGTGTCCTAAGATTCTGCAAAGGTTAGAATAATACCTTGAAATTTATATGCTCAGTGTACATAAGGACTCAAAAAACTTTCACATTATTTTAATTGTAATAATATGAAGACTGTATTAGTAATGAATTATTTTCACCTTAAAAAAAATCATCTACCTTTCCCCATAAATCAGCAATTCACAATTTAAGTATTTGGAAGCCACTTTTTCAATTTCAGGAATCAAAACATAAGTATGGTGTATAAAAACAAAAAAACCAAACCCGTTGTCATCGACTGGATTCTGACTCAGCGACTCCATAGGACAGAGCAGAACTACCCCATAGGGTTTACAAGGAGCACCTGTTGGATTCAAACTGCTGACCTTTTGGTTAGCAGCCGTAGCTCTTAACAACTGTGCCACCAGGGTTTCCATGGTGTATATATATACATATATATATAATCATTTTTTTCCATTCCTTGCATTTGTAAATCTCTCTTTTAATGAGACTTCACTATTTGAAATTTTATTGTTATAGAACATATCAATCAAAGGATGAAATCAATATATAAATTACTAGGTGATCTTTAATGGAATTTCTCTCTCTAAATTCTTTATTGTGTAATGGGAGAGATGGCAGGGCCCAGGACTCTCCCTAGGTAGATGTAGAAATCAGCACAAATCACTCTGTGTGTCACCTCATCACTGTCCACCACTACAGAACAAGTTAAAGGGAATATTCAGAGCATGCTTAAGGGGGAAAAGAAGTGACAAAAGAACAGGTACAGACAAGGAGGGTGTGGGTCTTCGTGACATTTTGGCCACATTGTTTTCCTCGGGACATTACCTCTTGTGCATGTGAGCATCTTGATGAGCCGTAAATGAACTAAGTGCTCTGCTCTCCACGAGCCAAGAGGTGAGCATGCCACCAAAGCCAGGCCAGGCGAGCTCTTCTCTCGCAGGAGAGCAGAGTGACATAAAGGTGGAAAGATTGGCTGGTGAGTCTCCATTCAATCAGCAGTTCAAGTTGTTGAAGGTTCATCAACCTTCCCTTCAATTCTGTGATCTCACCCCCTACACACACACACATACACACACACACACACACAGCATTAGCTATGATGGCAGAGGCTAGTGAAGAGAAGAACCAGCCTTTTCGCCAGGCCATGGACACAATGGCCAAAAGTTGTTGCTGCTGCTCCTACTCTTTCTGTGTCTCTGGGTGCTGCTACCATGGCTGAGGAAAGTTTCATTCTTGGCAACTCACTGCAAAGCTAGTGTTTCAAAGAAACCTAGAACACAGTAGACTACAGCGGTGCAGGATGTGCACGGCACATGGGCTATAATGTGCATGGGGCCCCCAATCACTCTGCCATGTGTAATCTGAACAACTGTACACAACAGCTCTGCAGGCACTCTATAAATATTTGTATAATTTTGGTATGAAAGAGAGAGATCTTGGCTGTATCTGCTAATCTAAGAAAGCAGGTTGGAAAAGAGTATGGATGAGGCACAAAGACAAAGAGAAGGGATAAAAATGAAGTGTTGAAAAATGAAGCATTGCAGTAGCAGCGTGTAATTCTCTTCCAGTGCCTCACCCCTGGCTCCCTCCTTAGCCTCTTGGCTGATGTCACATTTTGACCCATGATAATCCTAGAGCAGAAACTACAAGCCCTAGTGACTTCCCTAGCAATATTTTACCTCTATATTTTCTACAGGAAGGTATCCTCAGAATTATTACAACAGAAATAATCATTCCATGTTAAAAGATTCAGTTTATTGACAACTTTTTTGTGAAAGTGTTATATCTATTCTTTATAGCTATAGAAACATAATTTTAAAAATTACCTGTAGGTTGTCTTACATGCTTCTTCATCACCCTTTTTTCTCCTCACACTCATTCCCCTGAGAAAAGGGTTGACAGATGAGGCACAGGTTGAGGAAATTAGAAGAGGACTTGATGTTAGGGGAAAGCGCTAGAGGAAAAAAGGTGGGAAAAGTGGAAGAGAGATCATCAGAGAGGGGGAAAATGAGGAAGAAAGGAAAAAGAGTGAGGAAGAAAGGAAAAAGACAAAAGCAGGGAGAAAAAAGGCACAGAAGGAGAGAACTTAATTTGGGTCTTAAATTCAAATGATGTTCTAACCACCTCGCCAAAAATGTCTTTAATCTTTCCAGTGGAGTCCATTGTTAAACTTCACAAACAGCTTCCCTTTTAGGGTCCTCCCACCCTTTCTCTTTTTAGCCTGGGTTTCATAAACAGAGACTAACCT
The DNA here is from genome assembly GCF_000243295.1 of Trichechus manatus latirostris. Lineage (NCBI taxonomy): Eukaryota > Metazoa > Chordata > Mammalia > Sirenia > Trichechidae > Trichechus > Trichechus manatus. The sequence continues at coordinate 19,439,081 of NW_004443946.1, read as the reverse complement.
GACTGCTTAGGATTCCAAGGAATTTAATTTGTAATAGTTAAGAGGGAAATGGTGAAGGAAGATGGGTAGCGGTGGGAGGAGATACCCAGTATTTCATAAATGATTTCCCCCTCTCTTCTAGAATCTCTATCCTCTGTCTCATTTAGTTTCATCTTAGAAAAATACCATAGAATGATAGATAAGCCTATGTTTGAGGTTCACTGTAAAGAAATCAGAAAAGTTAAGGAGAACAAACCCTAGAAACGTAAGAAATCGAAAAGTCAAAAAAGAGATGGACTCAGGTCTAGAGAGAGAGTTTAGCCTGAACCCTGCCTTGCCTTTTCGTAAAACAGTGCATTTGAAGGGCCACTTTACCCAACACCTTACTCAGAAAGAAGAAAAAGTGTAATTCTTTCAAACTGTTGAGAGGTTTGAGAGATGAATTAGAGACAGTGGTCCCAATTATCATTGCCCAGGAGGTGGTGAGTGTGATTCTGGAGAGGTTAATAGTACCCGGGATTCATTTTACCGCAGTGGGGAGGAGATGTGATTCTGGCTTCTGCCTAGAACTGAAGTCAGAATTACAGGCTCATTTCTAATCTACACTCAGTCTGAATTCAGTGGAAGGAGAGATTAAGATTCTACCAATCTTTGCTTTTCTTGGTGTTAAGGGTGTAAGTGTGAGTAATAGAATGTGAAAGAGGAAAAAGAAATGATTTAGAGGAGAGTGAAGATGGGGAAAGAAATGCTAATCAGAGGGAAAACTGAAAAACTATATAAGCCTAAGAAAAAATGGGAAGATATAGGAGAGAAAGATGGAAAGAATGAGAAAGTAGGTGAAAGAAAACAAACAGGGAAAATAATTAATACTTTGTGGAAAACTGCATGCCAAATTTGTATATTGTGCCATCGTCGGGATTTAAGAAGTTTGTAGTGGAATTTTGCTGAACATTTGCTGTATCTTTTCCTGGCTCCTAATTTTCAGAGTTGCGTTTCAAATGCCTGCTGGATTTTCAAAGATGGGCTACCAGGACCTCAAACACACCAGCTTATAGAATCGTAACAGCAGAAAGGGCCTTGAGACAAGCAATCATGCCCTCAACCATATGCATACACATTGATTGCTGAGGAAACCGTGGCCCCAAGAGATTAAATGACACGTTCATGTAACAAAGGCAGTGCAGAAGCAGGACTCAAACCTAGGGGTTTTGATTCTAAGTTCAATGTTTAAGAGCTGATTTCTCCATCATGTCCTTCCAAATTTCCTCCAATTCCTTTTCCCAGTTTGTTTCATGGACTCATTACCTCCCAGTCATGTAGTCTCCCAAATGCTGTCATACCCAGTTTTTGTTTTTTTTCTCTTGTCCTCACAGGTAGTCAATCAATAAATCTTGCTGACTTTGTCTGCAAGCCCTCGTTTCTATTCTGACTGCTTCTTCCTTGATTCAGGACTTTGGCACCCTTTACCTGGACTATAATTAATGGCTTCCTAACTGGTCTCCCTACCTCTCACCTAAGCGAACCAGGTTCTCTTAGGGATTGTAACCAAAGTAATCTTCTTAAAACATAACACTAATTTTGTTGTTTCTTTGTCTTTCAGTGGCTCCCATTACCTACCTAACAGTAGTATCCTAACTTAGTATGGCCCAAGACCTCCACAATCTGGCCCCTGCCTAGATTTCTAGCTTGCCTCTCCCAACAGTTCTAAACTGAACATGCCCAGCCCTTCCCCATTTCTTTGATATTGCGCTATCATTCTCTATATCCATCCAGGTTATCCTCATTTCCCTTTTCCTAACTGTCTCCTCCACAAAGTCTTTCATAATTCTTTCTCCTGAGCTAAAATGGAGGTTCTCTGCTTCTCTCTTAAAGCACCGATATTATACTATGATTTATGTTATTTGTGCACATGTCTTGAGGCCATGTAAAATGTCTTATTTATCTTTGTACATCTTCCAGAGCCTGCCACAGTGCTTCATATATAATGTTGTTGTTGTTAGGTGCCGTCAAGTCGGTTCCGACTCATAGCAACCCTATCTACAACAGAATGAGACACACTGCCTGGTCCTCCTGCGCCATCCTCACAACCGCTGCTATGTTTGAGCCCATTGTTGCAGCTACCATGTCAGTCTATCTCATTGAGGGTCCTCCTCTTTTTTGCTGACTCTCTATGTTACCAAGCATGATGTCCTTCTCCAGGGACTGGTCCCTCCTGATAACATGTCCAAATTATGTGAGACAAAGTCTCATTATCCTCATTTCTAAAGAGCGTTCTGGCTGTACTTTTTCCAAGAGATTTGTTTCTTCTGGCAGTCTTTGGTATATTCAATATTCTTCACCAACACCATAATTCAAATGCATCAATTCTTCTTCAGTCTTATTTATTAATCGTCTAGCTTTTGCATGCATATGAAGTGATACAAAATACCATGGCTTGGGTCAGGTGCACCTTCATTCTCAAAGTGGCTTTTTTGCTTTTTAATACTTTAACCCTTTTGGGACTGGTGGTATATATAGCTGCCACTTACTTTTTGTGCCTCTGGGATTCATTGGGAAGCCACTGTCCCACTGACAGTATGTGCTGCTGGCAGGCAGGGCTCTACATAAGAGCTTGAAATGTAAAAAACAGGCATGTACTGCAAATTAATGTTTTTATAAGGTACTATATGAGCTAGTGCTGAATCATTGAATTTTTGGTAGGAAAAACATGAATTTTGAAAATTTTTATTTGGTAAACATAAGTACCTCTGGGTTCTGTGAGCAGAATTTGTGTTCACAAGGGATACACACATGTACCTCTGGACTCTGAGGGTGTGATTTGCGGAATGAAGCATAAAACAAAAACCATACTACCCACCAACAATTCAGACACACTCAGTAATTCAGCAAGCCCTCCATTACTGAAAACACATAGTATCAACAAAAAATTAAAAGGAAAAAATAATTAGGTCACGGCAGGTTAAAGAGATCTTTGCAGCAGATTTGCCCGATGCAATACATCATTTGATTTCTTGACTGATGCTTCCATGGGCGTTGATTGTGGATCCAAGTAAAATGAAATTCTTGACAACTTCAATATTTTCTCCGTTTATCATGATGGTGGTTTTGGTCCAGTTGTGAGGATTTTTGTTTTCTTTATGTTGAGGTACAATCCATACTGAAGGCTGTAGTCTTTGATCTTCATCAGTAAGTGCTTCAAGTCCTCTTCACTTTCAGCAAGCAAGGTTATGTCATCTGCATATCGCAGGTTGTTAATGAGTCTTCCTCCAATCCTGATGCTGTGTTCTTTTTCATATAGACTAGTTTCTTGGATTATTTGCTCAGCACACAGATAGAATAAATATGGTGAAAAGATACAACCATGACACACACTTTCCTGATTTTAAATCATGTGGTATCCCCTTGTTCTTTTCGAACGACTGCCTCTTGGTCTATGCACAGGTTCTGCATAAGCACAATTAAATGTTCTAGAATTCCCATTCTTGGCAATGATATCCATAATTTGTTATGATCCACACAGTTGACTGTATTTACATAGTGAATAAAACACAGGTAAATATCTTTCTGGTATTCTCTGTTTTCAGACAAGATCTATCTGACATCAGCAATGATATCCCTAGTTCCACATCCTCTTCTGAATTTGGCTGGCAGCTCCCTGTTGATGTACTGCTGCAACTGTTTTTGAATTATTTTCAGCAAAATTTTACTTGCATGTGATATTAATGAGATTGTTTGATAATTTCTGCCTTCTGTTGAATCACCTTTCTTTGGAATAAGCATGTATATGGTAGGCACATATATGGATCTCTTCCAGTCAGTTGGCCAGGTAGCTGTCTTCCAAATTTTTTGGCATATATGAATGAGCGCTTCCAGCGTTGCATCCGTTTGTTGAAATATCTCAATTGGTATTCCATCATTTCCTGGAGCCTTGTTTTTTGCCAATGCCTTCAATGCAGCTTGGACTTCTTTCTTCAGTACCATTGATTCTTGATCACATGCTACCTCCTGAAATGGTTGAACATAGACCAATTCTTTTTGGTACAGTGACTCTACATGTATTCCTTCCATCTTCTTTTGATGCTTCCTGCATCATTCAATATTTTGCCCATAGAATTCTTCAATATTGTAACTCAAGGCTTTAATTTTTTCTTCAGGTCTTTTACATATAATAGGCATTGAATTTGTGCCAGAAGATAAGGAAAGAATCAGTCATATATAGTATAAAGATAACAATACTCAACATCCTACATCAATTTTAAATTTCCACAACTAAATAAACAAGGACCTCAGAATGTTCATGGAATGTACTAATATATTCATTATATGCAGTGTTAGTAGTAATACTGCCACTAGAGTTATCCTTGCCTTTAGCAAGTTCGGGAAAATATTTGCTTGTATTGGGCATCCCTTGATTTTTTCAAGTTTAGTTTGATTTCTTTATGAAAAAATATTTGTGGTAGAAATTGACAGATGAAAATTCTGTAAACTGCAAAGGAGATTTTGCATTTTTCTTATAAAGTACAATAGCATTTTCTTACAAGCTTCTCCAGTTCATTAATATAGGTTGGAATATAGGCAAAATGACTTTACAGAGAAGTTCATCCGGTACTTTTGGAAACTAAAGCCCAGTGGGAAGTCTCAAAGACAAATCCCATTTGTATAAAAATCTATCCCATAATCATTTGCTTTTTTGTAGGACTCTTGCAAGTGTACCTAAAAATACCTTGCAAGTGTTCTTGGTTTTTGAAGTTTTTTTTTTTTTCTCTCCATTGACGTCCAGTTAAAAGTCCCTCTGTTCCTTCCATGATGTTGTTTTACATACATGACTGGAGCTGAAGCCTACTGCATCTACTCAATTAGATAGTAACTTACAGGTGGGTCAGCAGCCAGGAACAGGAGACATCCATTATTGTCTATAAAACAACCTCTACATCAAACATTCGTTGCTACAAGTTGAAGGTTCTTATACATGGGACTATGTAAAGAAAAAACTGCTGAAAAGCACTGAGTGATGTCTGCTTGGTGAGGTCAAGGCCAAAGATATAAGCAGGAAGAAAAGAGGGGCTAGATTATTTTATATTTACAAGAAACTTAGCTGTGGACCACTCTTCTTCTGAATCAGCAAGGATGGAGTCCTGTTACTATTGTAGTTTGGGTTCTAACTGCAGAACTCATCTTGGAGCTGTTGTACATGCCTGATGTGTCAGAGTCAGGGAACTAGGAAGGAAACTGAACTCCACCAGCACAGAGAAAAGAATCTGAAGTGATGCCTGCCACTTGAGAGAGAGCCTGAGGATAGGCTTTGAGGAAGAGTTTCTCCTGTGTAGGACGCAGAATGGTGCAAAGGCAGGGAAGGAAATGCATCAAAAAATCTGACTGGATTCGTTTGTTCTTAATTACTCTATTCCAGAAACCCGAGATGACTACTGGATACCATGGATCACAATGAAACGTGTAGTGGAATTTGTTCCATACCTGAAGAGTCTGAATAAGTTCTCATGCTCCTGTAAAAACAAACGGCATATCTCAATATTTTGGCAGCCTAACCACAAATATTTACAAAAGAATTACTAGGTATGAGATAACTAGTCATTCCCCAAATGCTTTGTGGGTAGTAACAAAACATGTTCAGCAAGCTTAGGGTATTATTGGTTATAATGAGAATTAGAGTAGATTCACCTAAATTTCTATAACATGCAAGCTAATCAACCTATAAAATCCATGGAAGTGAACTGTATGTAATAACATAGAATCTATTTTAGCATATCTATCACCACTGTGCAGGAGAAAGATGTATCAGTCTGCTTCTGTAAAGATTTACAGCCTTGGAATCCCTATGGGGCAGTTCTACTCTGTCCTATAGGGTCGCTGTGAGTTGGAATGGACTTGACAGTAATGGGTTTGGGTTTTTTTTTTTTTTTTGGATCACCAGTCACTCAAAGGGGCAGCCCCATCTCTGCTGCCTTCCCTGCCCCTGAAAACTCTTGGGGTTAACTGATGATGCTGAGGGATTTAAGTAAGTACAGTCAATTGTTTGGGAGATTTAGGCTCTCATAGAGGCCTGAGGAAAATTCTGGAATGGGTAGATGTCTGGAGTTGCAACCTCTGCTAGCTTCTTCCCCACCATCTCTATGGCCTTGCTGGGAATGGCACTTGGGAATCTTTCAGGCGAACAACATACCAAAGTGTTCACCCAGGTTATTATACTTTTTATAGATTAGTGGGTAAAACAGGAGAATCGCAGTTAGTTTTTTAGGCTATTTCAATTTCAGAAATATCTTTGGATAAAAAAATTCATTTGTTTGCACTCCTGACTTTCTAAAATTAGTAACAATAATTAAACGACTTATTTTCTTAACGTCCCTGGCATGTTAAAACATAAACTTAAGTAACTTATTTTTCACCAAATCCTCGTTTTGGGTCCACGTTTTTAATAGATATTTTGGAAGTATTGCTGTTTGGGTAAAAGAAAGAATTTGAGAAGAATAAGTACCCTTAGGTATTATCTTCTCAGGTAAGTATAGAAAGACATAATTATGGTCCACTTTAAGGGGTGAGCAAAGGTACCCAGTTGGAGTTCTACAATGAATCTCTCAGGAAGCAAATGTTAATGATTTTCAGAGGTGTCTGCAAATAAACACTCATACACCAGTTGCCATTGAGCTGATGCCAACTCATGGTGATCCCATGTGCGTCAGAGTAGAACTGTGTTCCATAGGGTTTTCAATGGCTGATTTTTTGAAAGAAGAATGCCAGGCCTTTCTCCCAAGGCACCTCTAGGTGGACTAGAACCACCAACCTTTTGGTCAGCAGCCAAATGCGTAACTGTTTGTGCCACCCAAGGACTCCAAATATTCATATAGCCTTCACTAAATGGGTGCGGTGATTTAAATGAAGGTTGAGCTTACTGATAAAATTTTTCATGTGGCTAAGAAATATCAAGTAAAAGTACTTTAAAAAAAGGTACAAATTATAATAAGGTCTGCCATTATTCTCTTTTAAACAAGAAAAAGAGTCACAGTGGCACTATTGTCAAAATATGAGAAGGAATGTAAATGCTTTATAAAGTAAATCCTTCACTTCTAAAGGTCCTATTGTGACATTATACAAAAGTTGAAGTCTTCACAGTTTTTCACTCTTCTAGATCTAAATTGCTCTATTAACATTTTAAAGACTAGGGAAGCTGAGGGCAGAATATTCAATAAGGTCATTGTTAATTTTTTTTTTTTTTTTTTTTAGAATTACGTGATAACTATTTGTCAGGGTTGTATTCATGAATTTTTTTTTTGTTCAGTGTTCCAAAGTATGCAATTATAAAGTGTCACTGAAATCCACGGTCTTGGAGAAGAAAAGCAATATAGAGAACTTATTTATCAACCTCAGCGTGTCTTGACTTAAATCCTACAAATGTCCCAGGAATAAAGTATCAGTGGATTCCATTCTGTTCTTAGATATTACATCTTTCATTCATAATTAACACTCTGAAATTAGACTCTAGCTAGTAAGTATGTTCCTGATGCAAATAGGCAATAAAAAGGAATCTATGCTTGATTAAGTTGGGCTTAAGAGGATTACTTAGAACTAAAATTTGTTTTTTGCTGTGTTTTATTTTGTCTGTTTTCCCTAGTAGAAACCAAAAAAATAAAATAAAACCTGTTAGCGTCAAATTGATTCCGTCTCATAGAGACCCTGTAGGACAGAGAACTGCCCCATAGGATTTCCAAGGAGCAGCTGGTGGATTTGAACGGCCGACACTTTCAGGTAAGCAGCTGAGCTCTTAACCACTGTGCCACCAGGGCCCCTTCCCTAGTAGAGTCAGCAGATAAATGGCACAGGAAGCTGCGGGGGGGGGGCTGGAAGGGCAGGTCCTTGAAGAATTTGAGGTTTGCTAACCTTCAAGATTCTTATCTTTAAAATGCTATGAATTTTATTTTTTGTGTAGAGATTAATTTTCTCATCATTTCTGATAGTGATCTTAATACTGAAACTAACAAAATGAACAACTGCAAAGCACTTTTCTTCCTAAAATTTCAAGTTTACCTTATAATTTTTGGTATTTTAAAAAGCCATTGAGAGCTAATCTAATGCTTCAGGGCGTATGTCACGTGCAAGGAGCAAGGAGAGAAGCTGAAATGATTTAAACAGTTCACTTTGTGAAATTTTGAATTGTGGTATGTTTCTGAAGCATTAGAGAAGGGCAGGCGGGACACTGGATCTGAGGCATGTGAATGAAATAAAGCAGAAGAAAGACACAAGAGTGAAAAGACCTGATCAATTATTCTTTGGGACAAATTCCTAAATTGGAGGGATTCATTTTTATCTTGCTGGGTTTTTTTTTAGAAATCTTAGGCTTTTCTATTAAAGCTACACTCATGTATAGTAGTTAAAGGTACTTCTCCTACCGAGTAGCACCTTCATCTCTTTCTCTGCATCTTTTTTGTTGTTGTTGTTGAAAATATACACGTCAAAACATACACCAATTCAGCAGTTTCTACATGTACAATTCAGTGACATTGTTTACATTCTTCGAGTTGTGCAACCATTCTCACTACCCTTTTCTGAGCTGTTCCTCCCCTATTAACATAAACTCACTGCCCCACAAGTTTCCTATCTAATCTTTCAAGCTGCTTTTGTCATTCTGATCACATATAGACAGATCTTGAAAGAGCTCAATGCTCAAGGCAGACATTCTTTACTTGTTAAGCTAAATTACTGTTTGGTTTTAAGACGATTTGAGGGGATATTTTTGGTTTAAGGTTTAAAGATTATCTCAAGGCAATAGTTCCAGGGTTTCATCCAGCCTCCATGGCTCCAGAAAGGCTGGATTCCCTGAGAATTTGAAATTCTGCAATACATTTTCCCCCTTTCGGTCAGGATTCTTCTACAGAATCTTTGATCAAAATGTTCAGCAATGGTAGCTGGGCACGATCCAGTTCTTCTGGTCTCATGGCAAAGGAGGAAGTTGTAGTTAAAGATACTTTTTTTACTGAGTAGTACCTCCATCTCTTCCTATGCATCTTTTTATTTTATTTTATTTATTTTGTAGAGGCAATTGGCCACGTATTCCACATCCTCCTCCTATTCCTAACTCTTCTTCTTCCTCTTTTGCTCCAGGCAAACAGAGACCAATTGTTGTGCCTTGGATGGCTGCTTGCAAATTTTTAAGACCCCAGGCACTACAAAACGAACTAGGAGTAGAACAGAAGCACTAAATGCATTATTAAGCCAATTAACTGAGCTGTCCCATGAAACCATGACCCTAAAACCTCCAAACCAAGGAACCAAATCCCATGAGGTTTTTGGTTGTACATAAGCAGCCTCAGCAGCTACTCTTTTTTTGGTAAGTATATCTATCACACAACTTTTGCCAATTCAGCTTTTTACAGGCATAGAACTTATTGACAGCAATTGCAATAATTGGCTGGGCAACCCTCCCCTTGATCTTCCTCCGCGTCTTATATGCCTTTTCTTTCTCCTTTTTCTCACTAGTTCTGACTGGTGGTTTCTGTTTCTATCTCCTTTCCTTACTTTTTCTCTCTCCTGTATTTTTTCTTCTTCTTCTTTGTCCTTCTTCCTCCCTAACACATCAGACTTAACAGCAGTCCTCCTGGTCATTCTTTAATTCTGCTGAAAGAGCTCAGTAAATAATAGATCAATGTTTTAAGGGAAACTTTTCTATTTTGGCTAGTTCTCCACCCTCAATCTGAACACGAAAATTTCCGTGGGAGGTAGCAGCATTTGTCATGTTAAATCCTGTTTTTCTTTCTTCTTGTTTTCGAATGCAAATTTCAGAGCGCCTTGAAGAAAGACCTAGTGAGTCACTTCTGAAAAATCAGCCATTGCAAATCCTATGGAGCAGAATTCTACTCTGACACACATGGGGTTGCCATGAGTCAGAGCCGCTCCATGGCAACTGGTAAGTCAAGTAGGAAAAATTCCTGAAAGAATCTCCTTTGACTTTGAGCTGATAGTTCTTCCTCTGGCTATAAATGGGGTTCCTTATTTTGACTATGGGCCCCAGGAGAAGCCCTCACAAAAAAGAGATCTTTGCTAAGCCCACTTTGTACCTAGGTATAGCTTCTCATCAGGCTTGTAAACTTGAGCACACATCAGAATCACTTGGAGGTCTAGTAACACAGAATGCTGTGCCCTGCCCCCAGTTTATGATTCAGTAGGATGGGGTGGGGCCCTTTGCATATCTAACAAGTTCCTTGGTGATGCTGCTGCTGCTGGTCCAGAAGCCACACTTAGAGAACCACTGGTATAAGAAAACGCTAGGTATCAAGCATTGTTTTGCTTGAGCAGACAACCTAAAGGATTGTAATCCAGATCCACCAACACCTTAAATGTCTTGGCACTTGGAGCTAGAGGCAGTGAGAAATTCTGAGAAATGTGGAAGCCCAGGAGCTAAAGGAGAGATTACTCTGAATTCAAGTTTTGCCAGTCTTCTAAGGATCAGCCATATTCCTTCACTTCCCTTGACTTCTACATTAAAAAAAATAAGAGTTGCCATGGAGCCCATTCTGACTCATGGTGATCCCATGTGTGTCACATTAGAACTATGCTCCATAGGGTTTTCAATGGTTGACTTTTTTGGAAGTAGATTGCCAGGTGTCTCTTCCAAAGTCTGCCAACCTGTCAGTTAGCAATTGAGCCCATTATGACTGAGGGACTCCTACCTCTACTTAGCTACGAGAAAAGGTTAAAAAGAAAGCCAGCTTTGAGTAGGTACTCCTCACTTAAGATATTTTGAAGAAGCTATTTCTTGACAGAACAGCCAACTTTCTACACTATTGGTAATTAATTATTGACAGTAGTTATTATTTACATAGAGCCCTAGTGGTGCAATGGTTAAGAGCTCGGCTGCTAGCCAAAAGGTCAGCAGTTCAAATCCACCAGCCACTCCTTAGAAACCCTATGGGGCAGTTCTACTCTGTCCTATAGGGTTGCTACGAGTTGGAATCGACTCAGTGCCCCAAGCACTTAATGTGCTTTTATCGATCTACATCTAGGAACATTACAACATATCTAGGTGTGTTTACTGTTTCAATTCCATCACATTCCTTTAAGAAACCCCTCCAAGCACGTTTATATTTGGCTTTAGCACGCATTCTATAATTTATTTTCGTAGTAGATTGCCCCAGTGATTGAAATCACATGATAAGAAACATGAAAGAGTCCAGAACCCTGGCAGGAGAATGCCTAAAGTTCATTCAGGACAAATGGCTCAATGTTCATTTCTGCAAACTTCCAGGGACAGGCTCCACAACCTGCAGAAGCCCTTTCTGTAGTTTATCACCATCTAATCAGATCTGTATTTTATAAACATGTGTTTGTTTACTGAGTGTCTGCTGTATTACTTCACTTTATAATAAAATTCTTCTTTGTGTTCAGTTAAAAAGACTTTTTACTTTAAATCCACTTTTAGAATTTAGCCTTCTGTGGACTTGAGAACAATTGGTCAGTATCTTCCTTATATACTGGAAGATGGTAGCTGTTACCTACTGGCATTCTCCTCTTCGGTTTACATAACCTCAATTTCCTTACTGCGTTAACAAATAATTTAATACATTTTGTGCTCTTTTCTCCAGTTACTGTCTAAGTCCCTTGGAAACTCTATAGGGCAGTTCTACTCTGTTCTATACAGTCGCTATGAGTCGGAATCGACTTAATGGCAACAGGTTTTTTTTTTTTTTTCTTCTAAGTTCAGTTTATTGAGTAGGATAGTGAAAACATTGTTTCAGAGGTTCTACGATGTAAGATCACCTTTCTACTGTATTCAGTGTGAGTCAAATGAGTCAAATCTACATTAGAGTCAAAATCTAACCTAGAATCGGAACCTTTTACTCTTCCTTCCTTCTTCCCTCCTGCTTCACTCCCTCCCTCCCTTATTTTTTTTTTCCCCCTATATTTTATATTTCTGTTCTTTTTTGGAGCAATTACCACATTTCTGGCATTGTGCATTTTTTACTATCAGCTTATCTAGTCCTTCCAACAACTCTGTTGTGTGCCATGGAGGGAATTTCGACTCAGTGACCCTACATGACAGAGTAGAACTGCTCCACAGGGTTTCCTAGGCTGATTGCCTGGTCTTTTGTCCTGCGGAGCTGCTGGTGGGTTGGAACCTCCCATCTTTGGATTAGCAGCCGAACCCATTGCCGTCCAGTCAATTTGGACGCACAACAAGCCTATAGGACAAAGTAGAACTGCTGCATAAGGTTTCCAAGGAGCGGCTGGTGGATTCAGATTGCCGAACTTTTGGTTAGCAACAGAGCTCTTAATCACTGATTAACCATTGTACCACCAGTGCTCCTTATTGCTAGAACTTCTTAAATTATATTACACAGCCACGTTAATGGAAACATTCTTAATTTGTTCTAAGTTTTAAGTAGAATGCTTCTAGAATCTCTTTATTAAAAATAATGTTGGCTCTCATGTAAATAGTCTCTTTTTTTTTAGTTTCTTTTGGAATATTACATAATTTATTTTATTCTTTTTTTTTTTATTGTACTTCAGGTGAAGGCTTACAAAACAAATAGTTTCTTATGAAACAGTAGTACACATATTGTTTTATGACATTGGTTAACAACCCCACAACACGTCAACCCTCTAACTTCTCAACCTTTTTTTTTTTTGGTGAAAATACACATAGCCAAAGATACACCATTTCAAAAATTTCTACATGCACAGTTCAGTGACATTGACTAC
>NW_004443946.1:19405546-19424786 GCF_000243295.1 Trichechus manatus latirostris | reverse complement strand
AAAGGAAATGAACAGACACTTCACCAAAGAAGACATTCAAATGGCCAACAGACACATGAGGAAATGCTCGCGATCACTAGCCATTCGAGAAATGCAAATTAAAACCACAATGAGATACCATCTCACCCCGGCATAGAGTAAATATTCTTTATCATGCTAAAGGTAAACTATATTTTGTAAGACTATCAAGAATGAGTATCAAAATTTACCAAATATGTTTAAAATATCATGATTTTTCTGCTCTTCTATATTTATGAAATGATTTATATTGAGTTTTTGTAATTTTTATTCTAAGCTTGCTATATTTTGGCTCCTAAAGTTCTAAGAATTTAACACTTATCGTCACAAGTATGATTAACCTAGAATTTTCTTTATTCTATTGTCTTTGTCAGACTTTACAATCCAGATAAATTATTTGCTTCATACAGTTAGGAAAACAAGACTTGATATTTTGTCTATAATTCTATATTTAGAAAATATTAGGTAAATAATAGATGATCTTTGCATATCTGAAAAATAGTCCAGTAAAAGTCAGGACTAGGTCCTTTTCTTTTATGGGAGCTCTTAGATGAATTTTTTTCTATTCAAGTTTCATTGTCTGATTGTGCCAGTTTGGGCCCCTCCGCATTTTTGTTAAAGTCATTTATTTAATTTAGGTTTTCCAGTTTATTAAAGCAAGGTCGTATATTATCTTTCTTAACAATATTTTGCTATTCTTTCTGTTGGTTGATGTAACTCCTTTTAAGTTTCCAATTTTATTCATTTTAAATGACTACCCCAATGGTTTGCCAGGTTTGTTGTTATGCTTGAAGAATCAACTAAGCTTTTTCTTGGCGCTTCAAATTATTTTAACAATTTCTAGTTTATTTTCTTTTTAGGTTGAAGTTTTCTGTTTTCTCCTTTTCTAACATATTTAAAAATATTTAGACATAATTCCTTATAATCCTCATTTTCATACTTGCTAATATAAGCAGTTAGATTTCTGAATTTTCCTCTGTTTTCTTTTTAGGTGTTATCCCAGAATGATCAGGTTAACGTCTATTTTGATAACACTATAACACTCACTAACATTCAGCTTGCAATTAAGCTATGGAAATTATGACAAAAAATTTTTTCAGATTGCTAAATTATTAGTTGAAAATGTAGAGAAATATAAAGATAATAACAAAAAGTACCTATAATCCCTCACCCTTGAGATAAACACCCCTAAATCAGAAATAAGGAGCCCTGGAGGCTCAGTGGTTAACAGCTTGGCTGCTAACAAAAAAGTCAGTAGTTCAAATCCACCTAGGAAACCCTATGGGGCAGTTCTACTCTGTCCTATAAGGTCACTATGAGTCAGAATGGACTCGAGGGCAATGGGTTTTGGATTTTTGGCGGTGCAATGGTTAAGCACTTGGCCGCTAACAGAAAGAGAGAAAAGACCTGACTATCTGCTCTTATAATGCCTTCGGGGTCATTCCGACTCATAGCAACCTTAGGGGACAAGGTAGAACTGCCCCATGGGCAGTGGGTTTGGTTTGTTTGTTTTTAATCTTTAGGGAAGTAGATTGCTAAGTCTTTCTCACACTGATCCCCTGGGTTTCAACGCCTATCTTTTGGTTAGCAGCCAAGTACTTAACCATTGTGCGACCAGGGCTTCCGCCTGTAAAGATCATAACCTATGAAACCCTATGGGGCAGTTCTGCTCTCTCCTATAAGGTCACTATGAGTTGGCGTTGACTTGAGAGCACACAATAGCAACAACAACAACTGCAAACTGTGAACTCTGTGAGTCTATTATGTTTTCTGAAACCCACACAATTGACATCAGGCAGGCAGCCCAGAATGCCAACTGAATGATGAAGTTGGTGTGAAAATAAAAATTAGGCAAGTTTGAATCTAATGAGGATTTTTAGAGTTGACTATATCATCATTCAATGACACTGTCTCTGTCTCTGAAAATCTTCAAGTACCAAACACCTGAATTACACAGACTTTAAAGAATACACAAATTTATATTACTTTAGGACTTAGAACCCCTCAGCATTTCCCTGCCTCACATACCTGGATTTTTCAACCTTGAGAGCTGTATTCTTAAAATCAGTCTTTTCTGCAGAGGTTATGTCATCCATCTCTTCATGTACATTTGCCTCATTTTTTTCTGGAGTTAAGGTAGTTTGGAAATGTCTTTCACCTTCAAAAGTCAGCGTTACGTTTGAGATGGTGACATGTTTGGAGGGTCCTTTGGGCTCATTCTTAGTTTTTATATCTCGTAGACACCCAGTCCTCAGAATGTTTTCATCTTTTGCCTTTGAAAACAATAAGCAACAGCAAATTGGGTATTAGAAGAGCATCCTACGGAAATAGATTATTTATGCAGTGTTTAATAAAGTGATCACTCATTTCATTCACATGTGCTGAGTGCCCAAAGGTGTGTAGGTGCAATAATGATGGAGGGAGGCTTGGGCGTGGGGACCACTAGGAAGAGCAGAGGCTGGTGTTGGAAGGCGGCTCTCAGGTTGGGGCTGGGAGGCCTGTCCTACTGCTGCCTGACACAACGCACTTAAAATCTCATGTTGTTTCTGGAGCCATTGAGGCTGGATGAACACCTGAAACTACTGCCCTGAGATAATTTTTAAACCTTAAAGTTCAAAACAAAACTTTTTCCAGAAGTCAGCTTTGAACCAAGTAACAGTTTAACCTAATTAGTACAGGATGTCTGCCTTCAGCATTGTGCTCTCTCAAAGATTTATCTATGCAGAATCAAACTGACACAACTCATCTCGAAAGGTTAGATGAGAAGCTTAGGGGTCAGTGACTTTACATTAATTGTGGTGGAATAGTTTGGAAAAGAATAGCACTTGCTCTTCCTCAGTGTTGTACATTTAGGTTGTTTCTGTGTTTCCATTATTTCATTATTATAAACATGGTACAATTAACATCTTTGTAGCTAAATGCTCTGTCTTATTTCTGATTAAGTCCTCAGGAAAGATTGCTAGAAGTACAATCACTGAGTCAGAGGGTATTAACATTTTTAAGATTCTTGATTCATTATAATTTCAAGAACGTTTGTACCAATTCTCACCCCTACCAGGAATGTACGTGAGTTCCAAGTTCACCATACCTTTACTAATGTTGAATTTTTTTAAATTAGCAGTGTCATAGATTAATTTTTTTCTAAATACACATTTCTTTGGTTACTAGTGAGTTTAAACATTGTTTTACTATACTTACTGTTTCTTCTTCTGTGAAATACTTATCCTTAGCTTTCACCATTTTTCTACTGTGGCCCTACTGGAGGTTTTTCAGCAGTAGTCTTCAAACTGACCTCTTTAACTACAATCCATCCTGCCATCAGATCAATCTTTTACACATACAGCTCTTCATGCCCTTACACAGAAGCCTTTGGTGGCTAAGGCTTGCCCAAAGAGTGAAGTCCAAACTTCTTAATTTGGCATTCAAGGGTTGCAAGTAACTTCCTAATCCTGCATTCTAATATTCTCCATATATGTTATGCTCCAGCCTAACTGAATTAACCATTCTTAGATATGGCTCTGTGTTTTTTTTACTTTCTGGCCTTTTCTAAAGCTACTCACTTCTTTCAGTTTTTTATTTTCCTCCTTCCAACCTCGTCTTTACCTACATAAATTTCATTTCATCCTTCAAGGTACTGGGTCTTTTTATATACATTTAAATCTTAAAATAACTCTTGCATCATATTAATATTCTCCTTTTAGAGACAAGGAAACTGAGCCTCATGTAAGTCCAGTGACTAGTCTAAAGTCACTCAACTAACGTGCAGCAGAGTAAGATTCTACCTGGGCCTTCTAACTTAGATTCCAGCATCTCTTCCACCAGACCATGACTTCCTGATACTGGGTAAAATCTGATGGCAAGAACGGTCACTGCCTATCTCAGGACATCTTCTAACAACTTTATACTAGGTTCCCAGGGATCAAATCTCATTATTAAAATTAGGTCAGTTAGAGGAGGCAATCTGGTAATCAATGTCAGTCAGCTAACCAAGGAGAGTGAACTTGGTTGTCATTCTTGTTCTTGATTATTAAAGAATGAAAGTCCAAACATCAGAAGCAACCAAGATGTCCTTCCGTAGGTGAATGGATAAACAAACTGTGGCACATCCATACAATAGAGTATTATTCAGCAGTAAAAAGAAATGAGCTATTAAGCCACAAGAAAACATGGAGGAACTTCAAATGCAAACTGCTAAGAAGCCAGTGTGAAAAAGCTACATACTGTGATTCCAACTATATGTCATTCTAGAAAAGGCAAAAATATAGAGACAGTGAAAAGATCAGTGGTTGCCAGGGACTCCGGGGGAGGAGGAGAGGGATGAATAGGTGGAGCACAGGGCATTGTTAGGGCAATGCAAATATTCTATATGATATTGGAATGTTGGACACATGACAATAAGCATTTGTAAAACCCCATAAGACTGTACAACAAAAAGAATGAACCCCAATGTAAACTATGAACTTTGGTTAATAATAACATTATCCATATTAGCTCGTCAATTGTATCAAATGTACCACAGGAATGCAATATGTTAATAATAGGGGAAACTGTGTGCAGGGGAGACAGGGCATATAGGGGTGTATATGGGAACTCTGTACTTTCTGCGTAATTTTCTGCAAACCTAAAACTGCGCTAAAAAATAATATATATTATATATAGAATGAAAATCTTCCACATCACTTACCTTTTCCTCCTCCTTGGCCCTTAGTATGTCCTCGTTTTCAAACACCACTGTGACCTCTGACCTGTTTGCGTCATCAGCTATGTCTATGACTTCTGTGACTTCCGTGACGATTCTTACATCTGGGGTCTCTGTAATCTCATTTTCTGGAACATCTGTGACATCAGTGACGTCGGTGACGTCTGTGAATTCTGAGAAATCCACACTATCCATGGCACATGTGGGGTCTGTGCATGGATGCACGTAGGGGGTCTGCAAAGCCATGAATGCTGCAATATCCATGATGTCCACAGAGCCTGTGATTTCTGTGCTGTTTGTGATTTCTGAGAGGCTTGAGACTTCTGATACTTTGGAAGTTTTGTTTTTCTCCTGATTTAAGAGGGCAATGAGTTCCACCCATTGACAAAACAGGGCTTCCTGTTTATATGCGGGGGCGCAGAGCTGTAGGTAGTAGGCTCGACCACTCACCAGCTTTACTTTGAGGCACATATTCTTAGCATCATGCACAGAAAGAGTCACAAATTGCAGAGGAAGAAATCTGCAAACAAAGGCAAATGTAACATCATCTGGAGGTCTAATTGTAATAACACCCTTCATTTTATACTTTGTAGCAGTTTGAAGAATGAGACTTATGACCACAGGCTTTTCTCCTAAACAGGTCTGAGTGGAGGAAGGCATGAGTGGGGCAGTACCTTACTGTGGTCTCCATGTTCCCAGGTCTAGTTCTTAGCTTTTGAGGCTCTGGACTTGGATTTTTAGTACACTGAGAGATAATCAGGCTCCTGTGGGCCATGTCATCTTAATCATACTCCTAAGACCCCAATGTACTAAAAAATTAGAATGTCATAGCTAAATAATGGATTGGCCCACAAAATAAAGAACATCACCCATGAGTACTGTGCTCTTTTTAAACAATCATCTATACGAGATCAAATGGTCAACACTTACTTTAAAACAAAGATGAGAAGGTAAAGGGGAAGGGAAGATAGATTAATGGAAACCGAACAACCAGAAAGGCAATAATGAGAATGTTCGTGCATTGTGTAGAATGCAACCAATGTCACTGAGCAATTTGCATAGAAATTGATGAATGGGAACTAAGCTGCCGTATAAACCCTCACAGAAAACACAATAAAGTATCACTGAAAAAAAAATTCCATGTCAACTGTTATGGATTGAATTACATCTCCCCAGAAAGATATGTTGAAGTCCTAACACCTGGTACCTGTGAATGTGCCTCTGTTTGGAAATAGGGTATTTGAAGATGTCATCAGTTAGGTTAACACAAGGTCATACTGGAGTAGGGTGGGTTCTAATCTTATATGACCCCGTCCTTATAAAAAAGGGAGAAGATGCACAGAAACACAGAGAGGAAGAACGCAGCCGCAAGCCAAGGAATGCCTGGAGCTACCAGAGCTGGGATAGATTCTCCCTAAAAGCCCCAGAAAGAGTCAACATAGCTGATACCCTGATCTCAGACTCTCAGACTCCAGAACTGTGAGATAATAAATTTCTATTTAAATAAGCCACCCAGTTTGTGGTATTTTCTTATGCTGCCCTAGGAAATGAATACATCAACTATTTACCATGAAAAATGATCCTATTTAGTTAATCCTACAAAGTTGATGCTTAGAGTAGGGATTTGCTCAAGATTATACAGCAAATTCTTGGAAGAAAGACCCAGTGATCTGCTTTCAAAAAAATCAGTCACTGCAAACTGTAGGGAACACAATTCTTCTCTGACACACACGGGTGGCTGTGAGGTGGAATCGACTCAAAAGCAGCAGTTTTTGTTTGTTTTTATACAGCAGGTAAGTTGACTGAGAAGACCAGAGCTAATTCTGACGGAAGGTGAGGATTGGAGCAGGGTGAGGGGCATGTTCTAGGGAGGTAGTTTACTATAGGCTTCGCTTCCTGTTATTTAAATTTAATTTTGAAAAAATTAACCACCTGTTTGACCACCAGTTTGTGTAAACGTTTCCCCCAATTTTAAGGATGCAACTCTTTTGTCATTCGCAACAGGGATTGCAAGCAGTGGGTTGCTCCTTTGGAGAAATTGTCAGAGTTTTCATTTTCAGCTCCTAGGGGAGGGGAGATAAAACACGTTTTGTGTAAGATTCTTAACCTTGTTCTTTTGTAACTCACCTGGTGAGCACCAGTTTCTCTGTGGAAGGAGATGTCAGGAGACTTTCAAACGTGGGTTCTGTATCTTTCTGGGCAGTGGGTGTCAGATGTGCCAGGAGCATTACGTTGGGGATCTTCTGGGTGTGACTGGAAGAACAGATGCCTACGGTCACCCAGTTGGCTCGGTTATGAAGGTAAATGGATTCGCCTCTCCTGTTGACCTGAATGCAGAGAACGGGAAGAAGAGTTTTCTGGTCAAGTACATGGTCTCGACAACCAGAGCAGTGTAAGGGAGGAGAGGAAATAGAGGAGAAATGAATCACAATGCATTTGTTCTTTCACTTGTTCATATTACTTCTTAGAGGTACCACAGTGAACAGACAGGCACAGTCCCTGGCCCATGGGGTTCTACCAAGGAAGGCAAACATTAGACAATTAAGTACATATATATATGTATACTTTTTATTTACTTACATATCATACAATTCACTCAGTGTACAATTCAATGGTTTTCATTACATGCAGAGTTATACAGCCATTGACACAATCAATGTTAGAACACTTCTATCACACCAAAAAGAAACTTCAATTGCATCATCTCCATTTCCCCCCAACCTCCCCATCAGCCTTAAGCAACCACTAATCTATTTTCTGCCTCTATAGATTTGCCATCTTCCGGACATTGCTCATGAATGGAACCATACAATATGTGGCTTTTTGTGTCTTGCTTCTTTCACTGGGCATAATGTTTTCAAGGTTCATTCATGCTGCAGCATATATCAATCAATACTTATTCCTTTTTATGGCCGATTAATATTTCATTGTATGGATATATCACATTTCATTTATCCATTCGTCAGTTGACGGCCATTTGGGTTGTTTCCATTTTTTGGCTATTCTGAATAAAGTGGCTATAAACATTTGTGTACATGTTTTCGTGTGGACATATATTTTCATTTCTCTTGAGTATATACCTAGGAGTAGAATTTCTGGGTCATATGGTAAACGTGTTTAACCTTTCAAGGAACTGTCAGATTGTTTGACAATTAAGTACTTAAGTATGATTTGAGAAGTGTTACCGAGTCCAAGTTCAGGGCGCTATGGGAGCGCATAACAGGGGACTTGACTTAGCTTAGACTGGGGATGAGTGTTGGTGAACGTTTAACAACTGGTTCTCAAAAAACATATACATACACACACACATATTCCAGTTTATTATAAATTTTACTGATATAAAAGATGAGAAGCACAAGTAGTAAGATACAATAGTCTTTATTTTAAATGCCATATAGCCAACTTATTCTCACAGAAGTCCTTACTGACTTTTGCCAAACTCTTACGCCTGTAACCTCAAAAGCATAAATGTTAATATTAGTAAAATAATAGAAATAATGAGTTTTTAGTATTTACTGCCTTTGTTTTGAAGATAATTTATTTATCAGTGTATGTAATCTAATTTTTATAATGGTTGTGTTTAATGACAGAGCAACTTTGCAGACTTCCTGAACACTTAACTATCAGCCAGCTCCATCCAGCACTCCCTAGAAATAGGGTCCCAGAAGTCTCCCCCGAGGAAGGGACTTCAAGCTGAGACCTGAACAATGAGGGAGAGAAACTAGCTGTATAGGGAGGAGAGTTTTCCAGGCAGAGGAACCAAAATCAAACCAAACCTGCTGCCGTAAAGTTGATTACAATTCATAGCAACCCTACAGGACAGAGTAGAACTGCCCCATAGGGTTTCCGAGGATCACCTGGTGGATTCGAACTGCTGAACTTTTGGTTAGCAGCTGTAGCTCTTAACTGCTACACCTCCAGGGTTTCCAAAACTCTAAAGCCCAAGAATCTTGGCCAGTAAAATCTCTGCCAGTTGGCAGAAGAGGAAACTGGAAAGTGGATAGATAGGGATGTGAAGGAAGCCAGGAAGGGGTTACGCTTGGTTTCTCGGCCATACAATAACTGGTTCAATTGAAAAATGAATCACTTAACAACCACTACGTTCAGAAAGAGGTTGTTGCACAATGTTGATTACCTGCCGAATGACATGGCCTTCTTCTTCCTGATTAACAGAATCCTGATTTTGTCCACTATCCACCCTCAAGGATGGTGACCCAGCTCAGGGGTAAATCCTGATTAACCTAAATCAGTCATGGTGATCCCAACCCCCTTGCTAGCGATTGCTGTCAGCAGGGGCATGTGACCCAGGCCTGGCCAGTGAGACACAGAGCAGACCTCCTGGTGGCTTCTGGGAAAGGCTTCCCAGGCCTCACAAAGAGACACAAGGATGAGACATATGTTTTCTGTTGCTGGCAACTATCATTGTCTGGTCTGGATGTGATGTTGGGAGGGGAGCTAGCTTGAGGATCACAGAACTGAAAAAGAGAACTCGAGTCCTTAATAACTCCCTGGGAGTGGGCTGATACCCCGTAGCTTTTTCACTGTATGTGAGTTAACTGGTTTTCCTTTTCATTTAGGTCTGTTGGAAACCCTGGTGGTATAGTGGCTAAGAGCTATGGCTGCTAACCAAAAGGTCAGCAGTTCAAATCCAGCAGGCCCTCCTTGGAAACTTTATGGGGCAGTTCTAGTCCATCCTATAGGGTAGCTATGAGTTGGAATTGACTTGACAGCAACAGGTTTGGTTTTTTTTTTTGGCTTAGGTCTGTTGAGTCAGGAATCTTGTTAGCTTGGTGCCAAAGACATGTAACTGAGAGGGGTTGTGTATCTTGAAGGGAACAACTTATCAAATTATGATACGGAGCCATGCCCAGTCTGCAGACTCTTAACTACCTCCCTGGGTGTAGTGCAAGCACCATGTAATTTCATTAGAGTGCAAAAGGTAATTTGAAAAGGGTACAAGGAGAAATGTGAAAAAATAAAACAATTACCAGCAGGAATGAAGTATGAAGAAAGTAAACCACAGCAAGTCAGGACTTATTACATGTGTTCTGGGGGCATCCCCTGAACATCCGATGTTTTTCGAGGCTTTACTTCTGCTGATGGCACACTGGAGGTGATGAGGTCTTGCTAGTAACCAGGTATCAGTGTAGAGAACATGTTTATGGAAGATGAATTTTCCTTACTTTTTGAAGAAGTGTCTGATGTCCTTCCTGCCCCGTCTCTACAGAATCAGCTGAGTAGCTAGCTGCTTAAATGTATTGGAGTTAGAAGTAATAGCTTAGTGTTTAGTGTTAGGCTTTGATGTGGCATTTGTATGGAATTTGGGAGTGTACCCTATACCATTTAACTCATTTCCTCATTTCTTGTCTGAACATTTTAATGCTGAATGCTTAGAGGAAAGCTAGAACTGCTCCCACCTGCATTGAAACATACATTCTTCTGACAAGGAGACTTTTCTCCACAACACTATTTGACAATTATATTTTCCCTTGAGTCAAAATTCAGTTTAATCCCTAGTTATGTCACAGATTTTATTCTTTAAAATGTCTTTTAAATCTATGAAAGCAATTACCTGAATGGTTTCCTGTGGCAGGATATTCTAAAAATCACTGTAATCCCTTCATGTAATTTTGGAAGATTATGATAGAATGATAGATTATTATGGTAGCATTAGGACAGAATTTCTTGATAAGGGTTTGGTGAGAAAATTTGAAACAAAGTAATTAGACTTTAACAGTATGATTATTTTTGATTGTTTAAGGCTCCAAAACTATTCCCTTTAATTGTACCACACATTCCCTTGCCATATTTAAAACAATTCTCCCCTCAAACTTTTCAGCTGTCTTTGAGAAAATTAATTACTATGGTTCTGGGAAATCAACTCAGAGTTTGAGTGTTATTTACCTGGATAAAAGTGCTCTCTAACATGGGAGGAGATACGAAAGGGGGATACTCTCCTCCATCCAACATATTTTGAAGATCCCCTGGATCCTGGGACTGTGGGATGTAGAGGTCACCTGGCTCATCCGTTTTCGTGGTAGACATCCTGTTGTTCTTCTTCATTGTGCTTACAGACGAACATAGAAAATTGAGAGAAAGGAAATACGATTACTGGATATAGAGAGAATTTAACGGAATAATTGAATTGCCTCATTCGTTCATTCAATGAATTTTATCAACACACATGATATCCCAGGCACTATACCTGGCACTGGAGATACAGCTAAACAGGAGTGATAAGATTCCTGCCCTCATGCAGCTTATTCTCTATTGGGAAGATAGATTGTTGTTAGTTGCCGTCAAGTCAGTTCCGACTCATGGCAGCCCCATGTGTGCAGAGTAGAACTACTCCGTAAGGTTTTCAAGGCTGTGACCTTTGAGAACCAGATCACTAGGCCTTTCTTCTGAGGAGCCTTTGGGTGGGTTCAAACCGCCAATCTTTTGCCTAGTAGTCAAGTGCTTAATCATTTGCACCATCCAGATTAGGAAAGCAAAGGAAAAAAAAGATGTTGGATGATAAGGGATATAAAGACTAAAATAGATAAATGTATCAAAAACTGACTGGAGTGTAGGGCTGGCAACACTAAATATGGTGATTAGGAAAGGCCTTTGGGAAGTCTCCCAACATATGCTCCCTGGTCTCCCCAAACCATTATTTTCTTCTTTCTAATCAACGGTAGGAGTCCTGGTGGTGCAGTGGTTAAAGTGCTCGGATGTTAACAAAAGGTCAGCGGTTGGAACCTACCAGCAGTTCCACGGGAGAAAGATGCGGCAATCTGCCTCCATAAAGATTTACAGCCTTGGAAACCCTGTGGGGCAGTTCTGCTCCGTCCTACAGGGTCCCTGTGAGTCAGAATCCACTTGATGGCAATGGGTTTTTTGGGTTTTAATTAACGGTGCTACCAGCCTTTCCACCACGCAGGGTTCTCAAATCCTTTTTTGTAATTAGGTAGGGTATCAAAACTATACTAAACTGAGAGCACTTCTTTCAGACCATTCACCCATGACCGAGCCTTAGGTCTTGGCTGGGAGGCAAATACCTCTCATTGACGACAGTCATTCATCCCCTGCTCTCTCATTTAGCTCTCCCTCTGGAAACCACTTCAACTGAGGGCAATGGCGCTGCTTCACAGGATTTTACCTTTCATCTACCAGAAAACGACAAAATTCTAAGAAGGGAGCAAGGTCCCAGATGCAGTTCTGCTCATAAGTTCACAAGATCACCCTCTCTTCTTCACTAACTCCAAACCAGTTAGAGGTAGGGGACTTAACTGGCAAGAGATAGCTCTTGTATGTCTACGTCCATATCAGTCCTTCCTCAGAGACTCTGTTGTTTGGTCTTCCTTGGAGATTTTTCTCCCTAGCTCAACTAAAGGTAAGTGGTGAAAATGCCTCATTGCTATCCGAGACAGGGCTGGAGAATGCAGAAACCACGCTGCGCTGTCTGACACCCTGTGAGCATGTAGTGCTGGGGCCTGGAGAGCCGTGAGAATTCCAACTTGAGCAAAACCATCCGCATTAAACCTTCTGCAGGTGTCAACCCAGTGACTTCCTTCAGCACATCTCAGGCACATACAAAAGGGAAAGTAAAATGAGTCAAGAAGAGAAGGAAGGGGAAATAATCCAAGAAGCTAAAATGTAAAAAAGGAGTGAGACAATAAGAAAGAACATTCAGAATAAAAGATGAGATAAAAAAAGAAAGAAAACAACAACCTAAAATAGAGGATGGAAAATAACAATCAATAACATTTATTTAATGCTTGTTTTGTGACAGGCAGTAAAGACTTTACATGCACTGTCTCATTTAATTCTGATAACATGATGCAGTAGGCACTATTAAGATGCTGGCTTTAGAGACCATGCAATTTAGGCTTAGAGAGAGGGAAAGTAACTTACCCAAGGTCACATAAGTCCCCAACGCAGGGTTCAGACACTTAAAGTCTGACTAGAGGAGTTTATGCTATATCGTATCGTTCAATTCTGCCTTGAGTGCTTGCCTAGATAGGTGTAAGAGTCGGCAAAAGTAAGAGGGGTCAGGATAGGCCAAGATGGATGGGAAACAGGGGAAGGAAAGGGAGCAAAAGAATACCAAAAGTGCCCTTCTCCTTCCTCTTCCTATTTTCTTCCCTGCCTGAACACTTCAGTCCTACTAAAGGTGGGAAACAGAGAAGTAGGAATCTGTGCTGGGAGCCACAGCTCCGAACCGAAGGAAGGTAAGAGGGCATGTATTGCTGGGGAAGAGGAGACGCAGCCCAGTTTAAGGAATCAGCGTCCAACAGAGTGAGGAGGGAGTCTGCGCTGTAGAGAGGATGGTGGAAGGGTTGTGAGATTGGTTACATACATGGGGATTGATTAAATGAAATTGGAACTATGAGAATCTATGGAGCCCCTGGGTGGTGCAAACAGTAACGCTTGGCTGCTATCTAAAAGGTTGGAGGTTCAAGTCCACCCAGAGATGCCTTGAAAGAAAGACCTGGCAATCTACTTCAGAAAACTCAGCCACTGAAAATCCTGTGGAGCACAGTTCTACTCTGACACACAGGGGGTTGCCATGAGTTGGAACCAACTCAGTGACAACTGGTTGGTTGGTTGGATGAGAATCTATACTGATATAAATACAGGAATTAAAAGCTTGATAAGGAATAGAATATTTACATAGTTTCAAAGTACTCCCACCAGGCAGATGCTATCTTAACGAAGTGATAAAAGTGAACATCACCAGTAATGGGACAGATCAAAATCGGGCACCCCCTGATAGGATGCAATGAGAAGCACACTGCATCTCTTCTGTGGCATTCCTCCCAAAGATGCATGCCATGAATCCAATCAAGAGGAAACGGAACCAAACTGAAGGACGTTTTACAAAGTAACCAGCCTGTGAACTTAAAAAAAAATCAATGTCTTAAAAGTTAGACAGACTGAGGAACTGTTCCAAACTGAAGAAAACTACAGAGACATGAACAACTGAATGCAACACAGAGTTCTGAACTGGATCCTTTTACTCCATAAGCCATTATTGGGACAACTGACAAAATTTGAAAGAGGTCTCCCAATTAGACGGTAGTAATATGCAATGTTCATTTGCTGATTTTGATGGCTATATATTGGTTATGTAGGAGAATGTCCTTGATTATAGGGAACACAAATGACAGTATTTGAGGATAACAGGTCGTCCAATTAGTAAATTACTCTCAAAAGATTCAGGAATAAAGTTTTTGTATTGTATGTGCAGCTTTTCTGTAAGTTTGAGATTGTTTCAAAAAAAATTATTGGGAATAGTATTACAAAGAAAGAGGGGGTAAAAGAAAGTTTAGAGGAAAAATACAGAGGAAGGGAAATAGGGTCTGAGTTTAGAAACTGAGTGGAAAAGCTGTATTTAGCCACTTCAGGTTTTCAGGGAGGGAGCTTTAAAACAACAATGGAAGAATTCTCATGGTGATTGGAAGATTAGAAAAAAAGCACAAAATGGCATCATTGTCATCTGTTTTTCTTGCCTCAGTAACTTATCTAGTCGGACAAGGCATTTATTTTACCATCCGTTGGTGGCTGAGAGACAATGAGGCTGCCTTATAGAATCAGAGGACACAGCAAGTGCTCAAAAGGTCAATTGAATTCTTTGGGGCCTAAATATATGTGGTCTTCCTAGGATAGGAGAAGAAATGATTAGAAAATCATTAGATGAGAGCAAGGTGTGATATAGGAAGGAAAGCAAAGGTCAGCAACCTTTTGGCTCAGGGTTACAGAGCAGGACTAAGCAATGTCACAGTAACTGTTCACCCTTAATTTTTCGGTACAGCTATATCCCTTTCAGTTCACATCCTCCTCTTGAGATCTAGAAAAGCTGATCACTGTAGGCAGCATCCTTAGTACACTGAGTTCCTGGGAGAAAGGAAGAAGAAAGCTTGGAAAGTGAATTAAATAGAAGAGGAAGGGAGAGAGAAAAGACGACAGAAAAAGGGAAGGAGAAGGTGTAAAGACGTATGGCCCGTATGTACAATCAATTCTTACCTCAATACAGGGCCAAGCCACAATCCGTTCTTGAAGATGAAGTTTTTAACTCACTTCAGTTTGGGCTTCCTCCTTTTCATGATGAAGTCTTTTGTGAAAGAAACATAAAAATAGAAAGTGAAGAGTATAGGAAAGAAGCTCATTTCAATATTAATTTTTACTCTTTTCCTATTTCAAATGTGAAGCACCTGCCTGAGAAATAGTTCCTCTTTCAACTAAACTAGGTGGGTGAAATATAGTTAGAGGGCTGCTGTGTATGATTGAGCTGAGCTGTTGTCAATGATCCTAATCATGTCTTTTGGTGAGTGAAACCAGACAAATAGTCATGAGTTCATAGGTCATAAACAAACAAACAAAAAACCAAAACAACCAAACCCGTTGGCTGTCGAGTTAATTCCGACTCATGGCAACCTCATGTGTTACAGAGTAGAACTGCTCCATAGGGTTTTCTTGGCTGTAATCTTTACAGAAGGAAATCACTAGGCCTTTCTTCTATGGTGCTGTTGGGTGGATTTGAACCGCCAACCTTTAGGTTAGTAAACAAGCACAAACCATTTGCATCACCCAGGGACATTCCATAGATCATAGCTGGCCTAAAACTGTCAAACAGTGAATTCCTGGGCTCCTCTAGCCAATGAGGGTATTTGATAATGTGACACAGGAAGTAAAATAGACTCAAGTATCCTGTGTGCAATGGAGGGTCCTAATAAGCCTGAGAATTATTTTCTGTCCATAAAAAGCTAGAGTAGTCTATACAACTCTCTAACTTCCTAGCTGATGGGAGGAAGGTGTATATACGTATATGCTTATACATGCATATGCTTACTATTTCATCACTTTTATATAAAGTTCTCACAGCATAATGCGGTTGCAGTCACTGTAGACAATCGCCTTTTCCCCTCCATAAAATTCTGAGCTAAATAGTCCCTTCAGGAATATCTCGGCCAGGTGAACAACTAATCATTGTTGTCAGAACTCAAATGCCAGGCCAGTAATGGGACTGGAATAGTGGCAACATAATGGACTTGAAGTCAGACACATCCAGGTTCATATTTAGGTTCTTTCACCTGCTACTTTTGTGACCTTGGGCAATTCAGTCAACATATCTGAGCTCAGTTTCCTCATTATAAAATGAGGCTGATACTACCCAACTCAAGGCAGTCTTCCGATGATTAAATGCACTGATGTATAGAAAACGACGAACATCGTGGCTATCACATAGTGAGACTTGTATGGTGGCCGAATAGGGTCACTACCTGTTAGATGTGCTACATCTTACCCTGTGTTGAAAAGTATAATGGACCCAGCATTTGCTAAACAGGGTTCCTTCTCAATTGCTGCTAGTTGCATATTTCCCAAATTTCATCCATTCTAAGAAACAATTTTTTTCTCAGCTTAACAACTCTGAAATAGGATGTGCCTTGCAATCACTCTCAGCGCGGGGAGAAGGGGCTGGGCGGGGGAGTGGGCAGTTGTATTGTGGTTGTCGTTGGTTGCTTAGGCATGAACGTAGTTGTTCATATTAAATTACGTGCATTGATTGTACTACATGGGTTGCATTTAATTGCCATTTAAAATGTTCCTAATGGTTACCTGAAAACCTTTTGCTGACATCTTCTGGTAAGATTAAGAAAGTTCCAGTAAAAACGTTAAGAATGCATGTCAGAGGCTTGAAAGAAAGCCCCGGAGACTAGAGTGGCGCACTCTCAAGAAATGCGCAGAGAAGGATGGCACAAAGGACCACAGGGTGTGGAAAATTCTAAGTAAGAAGAAAATATTGAGTTATATAATTAGCAGCATTTTTTTTTTTCTTTCTCAGTGGTACATAAAATAATGGAATATTTTACAGTTGATGGATCATAGATTTGATGATGCAGTATCTTGTGAAACAAACATAAAAATAGAAAATGAAGAGTATAGAAAGGAAGTCAATTTCAATATTAATCTTTAGTCTTTTCTTATTTCAAATGTGACGTCCCTGCCTTAGAAATAGTTCCTGTTCCAACTAAATTACATGGGTGAAGCTTAGTCAGAGAGGGCTGGTGGTCTTTTGGTGGGTGACATGCAGCAGTCAATTCTTGCTCATTCAGAGGTGGGTAATAGAATACACGTTTAAAAAAACAAAAATCACTCTGAGAAAGTGAAAGCATCCACATATTGGAAGGTGTATCAATGCTAACAAATACATGCTAATTAGTAGATGCCACATGGTCACTGAGACTAGGGAATGTCCCTTCCCAGTGCAGCTATTTATGGGGCCTCCTGAATCCCACCTCCCCCTAGAACAATCCCTCCCAAGTGCAGTCAGCAGATGGCCTCCAGGCTCACAGAGC
Source organism: Trichechus manatus latirostris (assembly GCF_000243295.1). NCBI lineage: Eukaryota > Metazoa > Chordata > Mammalia > Sirenia > Trichechidae > Trichechus > Trichechus manatus. The sequence goes on along the minus strand of NW_004443946.1, from coordinate 19,407,728 downwards.
TGGGGGAGGAAATAAGAAAGGGAAGGGAGTTAGCAGGATGTGCAGCCATGACTGGTCCCTCTCGGTCCTTTTTGAACTCTGGAACATAGGTGAGGTCAGCTAAGGAGCAGAAAATGTAACATAGACTCTTATCAAGCAATCGATGTGATGTTTTTGGTTTCTAAAACATTTCTTCTGAAATTATTTTGACACTCTGGGATTATGTGTATAGATAGTAAACACATGCTGAATTTTGACTAGTTTTGTGATTTGAGATTATCTGTATACCCCCACCCCCAACCTCTCCAATTATCCTGGTTGATTAGAGTCAAGACTGAATTAGATGGCACAGCTCTTAAGACATCACACACAGACACATACATGCACACACACACTACACTTTGTCAGTAGGTAAAAATGAACTACCTACTAATGCCACTCTAAATACCTGAAGACAGCATTAAAGTTTTGGTATATATATATATCCTTCGACTTGTACAAATAGCTTTTTCTTAAATATACATATTTTATCTTATGGGGAAATATCCACATAGATTCAAATATACATATGAATATATATTCAATTTATTCAAATATATATATATGAATATTTCCCGATAACATTACATATTTTTTATAACAGCAGTTACCAATCATGATGTGAAACTGTTTGGAATATCACAATTTATTGTGAGATGTGCCAAAGTTAATTGTGTCCCATAGTTAAACCCGTGTTTGAGAAATAATTTTTCTTTTCAAAAAGAAGTAGATGAACTCGAGCTTCCCTTGCGCTCCCCGGGGCTTTCTTGGCTGCAGGAGGCGGGCATAGAAAAACGGGCAGCCTGATGGGCAGCTCACAGCCCTCAGCCCTCTTATCCAGCGAGCAACCCTTGCTGAGATATGGTAATTAATTTTGGTGATTTAAAATAATTGTAATTTGCATACACTGGAATTTCACAGGTAGTTTTTTTTCTATTAATTTTATCCATGAATAAGTTTTTAAAATATTTATTGAGATATAATTCACATACTATAAAATTCACTCATTTAAAGGGTATAATTCAATGATTTTTGTTATTATTGTTGTTGTTGTTAGGTGCTATCAAGTTGATTTTCAACTCATAGCGACCCCACATGGCAGAGTAGAACTGGCCCATAGGGTTTTCTTGGCCGTAATCTTTATGAGAGCAGCAATATTGCCCTGTATCTTGCTTACTGAATTAGATGAATAGGACAGCTGCTCCTTGGAAACCCTATGGGGCAGTTCTACTCTGTCCTATAGGATCGCTATGAGTTGGAATCAACTCAACGGCAATGGGTTTTGTTTTTGGTTTATATAAGTATTTTAAACAATAAAGCAAGGCTTATTTATGCAATTTCTTTTTGAAAGTTCACACTATCATGCTTTATTGATTATTACTATGGTTTACTACATGTGCCATAGAGGTTTACAATATAAAACTCACAAATAAAAGGTAAATTTTAGTATTTAAAATAGGTTAATCACATTAGAGAGCTACTAAATGCATACATTATAGGATTACAGTAAATATGTGCTGAATGAATGTGTGAATTAAAGCAGAAAAGCAAAGCAGGGATTCTATAGGCCATCATGGGAACACAAAACTAGCTTCATTTCACAGATATACAGAATCTTTCTATAATTTGTTCTGCCAGGATTGTGTATTAATTTTCACAATCACTGTTTATAATTTTCCAGTAATTTATGCCTTTGCTAGGTCCATTAACTGTCCTATACATCTGTCATGGATTGAATTATGTCGCCCAAAAAATGTGTGTCAATTTGGCAATTTGGAATGTCATGGATTGAATTATGTCCCCCCAAAAATGTGTTTATCAGTTTGGCTAGGCCATGATTCCCAGTATTGTGTGATTTTCCTATATGTTGTAAATCCTGCCTCTATGATGTTAATGAGGGAGGATGGGTGGCAGTTGTCTTCGTAAGGCAGGACACAATCTATAAGATTGGATTGTGTCCTGAGGCAATCTCTTGAGATATAAAAGAGAGAAGCGAGCAGAGAGACAGGGGGACCTCATACCACCAAGAAAGCTGTGCCAGGAGCAGATCGTGTCCTTTGGACCCGGGGTCTCCGCATGGAGAAGGTCCTAGTCCAGGGGAACACTGATGAGAAGGCCGACAGAGAGAGAAAGGCTTCCCCTGGAGCTGATGCCCTGAATTTGG
>NW_004443946.1:19366732-19405446 GCF_000243295.1 Trichechus manatus latirostris | reverse complement strand
AATTTGGACTTTTAGCCTACTTTACTGTGAAGAAATAAACTTCTCTTTGTTAAAGCCATCCACTTGTGGTATTTCTGTTGTAGCAGCACTAGATGACTAAGACAACATCTAATTAAGCAAGCAAGATACAGGGCAGTATTGCAGACACGGACTTCAACTGGGTTGCAGAACCAGGACAGCATAAAGGAGTCTAAAACTGAGACAGACTCCAATTTATCCTACCACTCATCGATTCTTTATATTTTCGGTTGTGTCTTTTGAATTAGTGCTTTTTGCCTTTCAATCTTTGTTTCTATTTTTCAGTTCCAACGGAGTGAAGAATTAATTCAGCAGATAGTCACACCAGGTTGTACTTTTCTGAAGAATTGAAGTATAATTTTCATTTGAAAAATTATTGTTGGCTACTTTAGTAAAGGAAACGGTAGAGAGATTCCATATTAAATCTGATTACAGACCAGAAACCAATGCCCGCTATTTAGTGCGGAAACCAAGCTCAGAGAAGGAATGAGCTGTGTATGTTTCAGGGGTGGAAGTACTTCAGCTTTGCTCTATACTTTTTATGATGTTATTAGGAAATTTGATGATTTGCTTTTTAATGGAAATTGGGTAAGGGGAGGGAGTGGGAATCCTGGGAGCCAGCATCAAACGGTTGGCTTTTCTGGCTGCCTGATTCAGAGGTATGTCTATAAATGCCCCAAAATGTTCTCTACAAGTGCTTGCTATTTACCACTCCCCACGTGGTTCCTCCTTCTCCCTCCAGTATTTTATTATAAGGAATTTTCAAATATATGGCAAAGATGAAAGAATTTTATAGTGAACACCCATACACCCACCACCTAGATTCTTATGTGGTCTCGTTCTTTTTATTGTGTAATTTCTTGTTTATAATTACGTGGTGTTTGCCTGTCACCCATGAAAGCTGTTCTCTGGGATACTTAGTGCTTTGAGATGAATTCTTCATAGACTTTAAGCATAGCATTTACTTAGATGACTTTTCTCTAAGATTCTTAACACACCAATAAACCTGTTTTTAGGATGAGCCCATCACAATCACTTCTAGGTTAGCATTCTGGCTGCACCTTTGTGACAGTCTGTGACCCTCTCTCGACATTGGTGCCCCAGCTAACCTTCCAGCTTTTAACAGAAAGCCCTGTGTTCACCATCTTCTATCCCTTTTGAATAATTAAAAACGACAGGCTTTTTATAAATTCATTCAGTTCTCAGTCACTTATGGAAGAAAATTGTGGTAATGGTTCAAAAAATCAAAATATAAAAATAATCCAGAGAGCTTGTTTTCAGTTCCAACTCAAATCCTCAAGAAAAAGAAATTCACTAACCAGGTGTTAATTCCCTGAGTGTTCTTGCTTGCTCTGGTTGAGGTACAGCAAATGAAACTAGAAGGGAAAGAGGAAGATGGAAAGAGAATAGACACTCTGCCCTTGAGTTACTAGAATTATTAAAGAACAATCCACTCCCTTCTCCTTCATGTTCACACCAAAGTTGCAGAAACCAGATAGTCACTTACAGTGAGGTGAGGCTGAAATAGATCTCTGGAGATGTCCTGATTTCGACCAGGAGAATAGTCTCCAAACAGCACGTTTCCACTCTTTTCACATTTCTTTAGCAGAAGGTGTTTCTGTCAACCAGGAAGGCAACTAACTCCTTAGTGAAAGGAGCCCCAGGCAGGCCGCTACGGGCATTGTTCTACTGCTCGTGCATCACAATGTGGTGACATAGCCTCTGAAGTAAGAGGAGAACACTGGAAAGGAGCAGTCTCCTAGGTCAACCCTGAGATTCAGTGTTGTCAGCATTCCTGTGGAGTCAAGATAGCTCTGGACAGGAAGTTCTGGTTTGGTGTGAAGTTTTCCTGGGAGGCTTCTTGGAAAGAAAACTCTATTCAGCAATGATACAATCGTGGAAAATATATCATACACTTTACGCCATTCAGTCACCCTATATCCTAATTCCCAGAGACTTCAACATATTTAAGTGACTTTGGACCTCTGTGAGGAAAAGCTTCAAAAGAATATAGCATACTTAAAAAGCAGTGACTTCTTCTTATTTATCTTCATAGCTTCAGTATCTAGTGTATTCTGGACAGATGCTATACCCCCTTTCCATCGAGTCGATTTGACCCACAGTGACTCTATAGGGCAGAGTAGAACTGCCCCATAAGGTTTCCAAGGAGCAGCTGGTGGATTCAAATTGCTGACCTGTTGGTTAGCAGCTGAATGCTTAACCACTGCACCACCAGGGCTCCCCGACACATGCTATAGTAGACCCCAAATAGTTGTTTGTTGAGTGAATGAATGAATGAATGAATATAAATACATGATATACTCTCTCTGAGTCCTGGTGGCACAATGGTTAAGCACTCGGCTGCTAACTGAAAGGTTGGTGGTTTGAACCCACCAGCCACTCGGAGGAAGAAAGATGTAGCAATCTGCTTCCTTAAGGTCACAGCCTTGGAAACCCTATAGGGCAGTTCTACTCTGTCCTATAGCGGCCCTATGAGTTGGAATGGACTCCACAGCACACAACAACAGCAGCAGCAGCATACTCTCTCTGAAGCTGTCCTCTCTGGAGGATATGTGATTTGTTTAAGAGATTCCCCTCTTCCCTGTACTATAGCATCCTTCTTCACCTTGGTATTTTAATCAAGTGCTGCAGGCGCCCACTTGTCTGGCTACCTCCGTGACTGCTCATGAGGATGGAAGGGCACCAGGGGATACTAGCTGACTACTCAGGCCTCAAGGGTGGCATTATCTTGCTGAATTAACTTCATTTGGGTCATCATATTCCAGATTCAAGCACTTGCTTTTGACAGGGTGCAAAGGAGATTTCACTCTCTGAATAAACACAGATTATGGAAGTTTCCGAGAGGATGATGCTCCTATCTCCTCTAAGAACTATAACTTCCACTAGGGACAAGGTGTTGGTGTCGCAGGAGACCATGGCATCCTCTCCCATAGGATGCATATTTGGCAGTTTTCCCAGAAGCAGTTGAGGTTTGGATGTACAGCTTGAATGCTTAATGGCAGCAGGATCTAGTGGTAGCTCTCCACATACAACTGGCTCAGTCTGCAGGCACAGGAAGCCCCTCCCTGTGCAGGCCCACACTGCTTCCCTTGTTAATCTTTGCCTCAGAAGCTCTCGTTCCCATAGTCTAAACCAGGTACCCTCTTTTGGAAGAACAATTTCTTCCTCTAGTCATAAGTACTTTCAACGAGGCTTCTAATACATTTCTTCATTCCACATATTTATTGCATGATCACTACTTGCCATGTTCCTGCTCTTCCTGCCTCAGGCACAGGGCACAGTTTTGCACAAATCTGATCTCATCTCTTCAGCGTTGATGTTATTAATTCTTAGGTAACTTGCTGTAACTCTTTCGTATCATTTCACTTCCAGTTTTTGAGGCTAGTGGTATATTAAAAAGGGAAGAAACACAGAGGGTTATAAAAATCAAGGCATATTTAAAATTTTTACCTTTAAATAAAATATTAATGCTTTTTAACATGCACAGAATATAAAACTATGTGTATCATCTCATTTGGCGATGATGCCATGAGTCTGAATTTGAGGCTCTTTGTCAAAGTGAGGTCTGTGACCAATTAGCCTTCTGTCCTGGCCCCTCATGAGATGGGCCCTGCTTGTTCATGCCTGCATAGGTCCTCTCAGTTGTGAGTTCCAAGTCTGGGATATGAAAGTTTCCTGCAAAGTTGTGTCTCTGGCTTCCTGGCGAGTGTTGAGCGAGGCCAATTCTGTTGTTCAGTTCAGTAATGAGTACCTACCACTTACTGGGTACCATGCCATGCTGGGGCTGCAAAATCAACAATCTGTGCTCTCCACTCCAGGAATTTACTGTCAAGTGGGGGAGGGGCTGTGTAAGCAGATTATTTCGAGGAGATGCATTGATAAGAGAGAGGGATGCATAGGGGGCTCTGGGAGATGAGGGACACTTAGTCCAATTTGGGACTTATCGAAGGCTGCCCAGAGAGTTAATACCCAAGCTAAATTTTGAAAGATTAGCCAGCATGAGCAAAGGCACTGAGGTATGAAATAACATGGTTTGAGGGGGTAATTGAAAATTATTTGGTGTTATATAGTTGGAGGGGAGAAGAAATGAAGTTGGAAAAGGGAGGCACTAGATCGTGGAGGGCTTTGAGTGCCATAACTGGGGGCTTGGACCTCATCTGCTGTAGAGGTTTTCTAATGATGAGCTTTAGCATGGGGAGAGTTAGTTCTGCATTGACACTCTGGTGGTGGTGTGAAGGATCGATTTGGGGAGGGCAGTTCTGGAGGCACAGACATCAAGCCAGTGGAGAAGGAATGGAAAGGAGGGGTTTAATTTAGAAACTATTAGTCAGTAGAGTTGACAGAATTTAGTGACTAACTAGAGGTGGGGAGGGAAAAGTAGGATGACTCAAAGGTTTCTGGTTTGGGGAACTGGATGAGTGGTGGTACCACTAACCAGGAAACAAAATATAGGCAGAGGAACAGGTGTAGGAGGCAGAGAGAATGAGTTCCTTGTTTGCAGGAGCCCTTGTCTAGCATGGTGCCCTGTATTCAGTAGGTATTTAGTAAACAGATTTTTTTTTCTTCTTAAACCTTCTGTGGCTTCCCCATGCTCTTAGAATAGGTGAGATACATATAAATGTGTGTGTATTTAGTATTACACCCAAGAACCTGTATGTATTTGTGAGCTTGATCTGGCTCCACTGTGGCTCCAGTTCTCTCCAACTATATCTCAAACCACTTCCCCCCTAATCACACTTCTGTCTCCTTTCTGATGTTGTACTCCTCAAGCCCTTTTCTCTGTCTGAAATTCTCTTCTCCCAACTCTTAGCAGCATGTGTGGCTTATTTTCATTCTTCAGATCTCAGCTAAAATGTCATCCATTTAGAGGGCCCTTCCTTGATCCCTAGGCCAGTTGACAAGTGATTGCCTCTCGGCTCCAAGTCCACCACTGTACACTCTGCATGGTGATGCTGGGGCTGGAACTCTGCAAACTACTTTTCTCTTTCACCAGCTGGGTTCCTCTTAGGGTCAACAATAGGCTGTAGTAGACTGGAGGGAGCCTGGAAAGCAGGAGGAGGGAAGAAGGGAGTTGTGTTCCTTCTTGTTTGCTTGTTGTTTCTGTCAGGTTCACCCTGGCAATAGCAGCTGGTTCTGGCCTCCATTTTTCTTTTCTTTTTTTGGTACTCTCAAATTAGCAGCTGAGCAGTATCCCCTCCTTAGAGGGTTGAGTCCCAGCTCCAAAGGGCTCTGAACTTCTAGATTCTGATTAACCTTATCTTTTTTTTGTCACCACCCCTGCCTCCAGCCCTAGTGTGGATGTTGCTTCCTATAGTTATTCTCTCTGATATCTCAGTTTCCTTTTGCTTCTCCAGGGCTCCAACACCAGTTTAACTTATTCCTGTACTGTTGTTTTTGTTAGTTGCTGTCGAGTCAGCTCCAACTCATCGCAACCCCATATATAACAGAATGAAATGTTGCCTGGTCCTGTGCCATGTTCATGATCATTGGTATGTTTAAGTCCATTGTTGCAGCCATTGTGTCAATCCATCTCACTGAGGGTTTTCCTTGCCTTTGCTGGCTCTTTACTTTACTGAACATGATATCCTGCTCCAATGACTGATCCCTCTTGATGACATGTCCAAAGTAAGTGAGTGGAAATCTCAGACAATATTCTGTGATCCATATGGCTTTGATTGGCTGATTTTTGGAAGTAGATCACTAGGCCTTCCATCCTAGTCTGTTTCAGTTTGGAAGTGCCACTGAAACCTGTCCAAGATGAGTGACTCTGCTGGTATGTGAGATACTGGTGGCACAGCTTCCAGCAATGTAGTAACATGCAAGCCACCACAGTATGACAAACTGACAGACAGGCTGGTGGATTCCTATATTAAAGCCCTTCTACTGAAACACTGGAGTCTTGGTGGAGGAGTGGTTAAGAGCTTGGCTGCTAACCAAAAGGTCAGCAGTTCAAATCCATGAGCCACTTCTTGGAAACCCTATAGGACAGTTCTACTCTGTGCTATAAGGTCGCTATGAGTCAGAATCAACTCGACGGCAATGGGTTTGGTTTTTGGTATTGAAAATACTTCGTGCGATTTCTGCTTTTTTTAAAGGCTGGACTCTGACACAATCACCAAATCTAAATGAAGCCTCCACCCAGTTACTCTCTAACATAGCTTTGGATTTTCTTCATAGACTTTTCATAATCCGTATTTTTTTATTTTTTGCCTTCTCATAATCTGTCTCCTCCACTTGGATATCAGACTTTGTCCATTCATTACTGTATCCTCAGTGCCCAGCATGGAGCCTGGACTATTGTAGGAACCTAGCCAATGCTTGTTAAACAAGTGATTGAATTACTACAAAAGTCTACAGGAGAAACTGTCCAGAAAAAATGGGACAGAATTGAGCAGTTCTTTAACTTTTGGTTCCAGCCCAAGTTATTATGTGTTCAGAGTACTGATGAACTCTGTAATAATGTAACTCTTTGTTACAGAAAGTCAAGGGTAATACTTTTTATAATCAAGTTAGGATGCAATGCATTATTTAACCTATATCCTTCATCACTGGAATAACAAGATAGTTTATTTGCTTGGAAGTCTGTACTTATGTAAATCCTTACTTTCTAAAATTGGGGATGCTAATGACTTACCTTGGTAGGTTTTCATAAAGATCAAGAGTTGGTATGGGTTTGATCCACAAAGTTTTGTTGCTTAGCAAACAATTAAAAAAAAATTAAAGCCATCCAAAGAATTCATTTGCTGGAACATAAAACATCACTTAGTAACATTTACTTGGTAAAATTAATCTGTTTTCTTTTTTCATTGTGTTATGTGGTTTGAAACAACCAAAATATAGAACCATAAAAGCAGATTAAAAGGAAATGCTTAACTTCCACAGAACTATAAATAAGAATCTGAAAACGTCTTCTACAGTCTTTTATTTAAGTACCTACCACTAAGACAAAGAAGAATTGCAGTTAAGTCAAATATGCTTAATTCTTAAATAATTTTGGTCAAATAAATGCAAATAGATTAGATGACATTGACTTCCACTGTGTCAAGTAGAGCAATTTCATTGGACCTTAACTTTTAAAATTTCGCTTGTATCTACCTCAAATGTATCCGTATCCTTTCTCTTTTCTAAATCAGAGGAAAAATGTCCCTTTTCTCCCCCAGGCTAATTGGGCCACCACGCTCCTTAAATCCAGCCTATCTTTCCTCTTCCTCCATATGGGGTCTTACACTTGCATCTTTAGTATTCCCACTACTGTTATTTCTTGTGTCTCAAAACACGCAAACAAAAATCTTTCCTCCATCTTGTTATGGGTTCAAGCTATCATCCTGTGTCTATCTTTCTTTTCTCATACACAAGTTCCAGATAATTCATATTCACAGCTTCTATTTTGCCATCTGACTTTTGCCCTCTGTCCACTATTGAAACTGCACTCTTGCAGTTCACAAATGATTGCCTAATCAGTAAGTCTTTTTCAGTCTTCATCTTTCTTGCCATTTCTTTTGCATTTGACAGTTTATTATCTTTCCTTCTTGTAACTCTTTCCTTGGTTTTAGGGACACTGCATTACCCTGTTTCCTCTCTTCCATAAACTGCTCTTTCCTTCATTCCATTCATGCCTTTTTCCTCCAATACCCCAAAATTAGATGTTCCCGGAGGCCCTGTACTCTTCTCATGGCAAGCCCTTCCTTGATATTCTTTTCTATCCAACCTTACATATCAAATACCACTTTTATATTGAACAATCCCTAAGGTTGTATGCAGTCAACATCTCTTTTGTGAACTCTATCCTGTACTTTCAAATGCCAACAGGACATGCACTCCTTTGGCAGTGTAGACAAACACAACACATCCAAACTCGTTAGCTCTCCAACAAAATCCATTTTTCTGACTTTTTTTTCGTTAATAGTGTAGCATTTTCTCAGTCAGTCAACACTGAAGACTTTGATTCATCATTTACTCCTCAACCTTCCTTTGCAAAACTTGAAACTAGTCATAAAATTCTTTCCATTCTTCATCTCCAGAGGCATACTCCTCTGTTCCTGACCTTCCCATCACCATCACCTCCACCACCTTGGTTAAGGTTGCCATCACCCCTCATCTGCACAGCCATGATCACTTCCTACCCGGTGTCTCTCACTCTAGTTTCTCCCCTGGCCAGTCTCTCCTACTCAATGCTACCAGAACATTTTCCCTAAAAGGATAGCTCTGATCATCACACTTCCCTGATCAGAAATCACTAATAGTTTTATTGTCTCTAGAATAAATCCTGACCCCTTAACCTAGTATTCAAGAACTTCACTGTTTGGGCCTCAAACACATACTTTTTCAGTCTGACAAATACTATCAATTTTCTGTTTCTATAGCTTAGTGCTTAAGGGTATGGACCCTGCAGCCAGACTGCTAGGTTTGAATCCTGACTCTCTTCTTACTAGCTATGTATCGTGACCATGGACAAGTTTCTTAATCTCTCTGTGCCTCATCTGTAACAGAAATAATAACCCTCATAGAGTTGTTATAAAAATTAAATATTTGAAAAATGCTCAGAATAGTGCCTGGCATTTATGAAGCACTATATAATGTGTTTTACTGAACAAATATTTACTGATAACTATCATGTGCCAAGCGCTCTTCTAAACCTGGGGATAATAGTGAACAAAATAAACAATAATCATCTTTTTCAAAATTCTACTCTTTCTTCAAGACTCACTAAAATGTCATCTTACTCCTTAAATCTTACCTTGTAGGATGTTCTCATTTTAATTGCTCTAGCCCTTTATATCTGTCTTATGGCATTTATCACATTCTACGCATTGTACCCTGAATTACAGTTACCTATACATGCTTTTAACGGAGTGCAATGTCAGCTACTACGCCCTATTCTCTTTCTAAATAGTGGAATGATATACATTGTATGATGTACATTAAAAAACAAATAAAACCAAACCCATTGCTGTCGAGTTGAATCTGACTCATAGCGACCCTATAGGACAGAACAGAATTGCCCCACAGAGTTTCCAAGGAGCGGCTGGTGAATTCAAACTGCTGAACTTTTTGTTAGCAGCCTGAGCTCTTAAACACTGCACCAACAGGGCTCCATGATGTACACACAAAAAAAAACCCAAACCTGTTGCTGTCCAGTCAATTCTGACTCAGAGCTACATAGCAGATGCTTAATAAATATTTCTTGAATAGATGCAGGTAAAGAACTCTTTGCTTGCTCTTTCATTTGGCCTCGACTAACTTTACCTTCCTCAATTGCAAATATAAAAGAAAACTTAAAATAGAACAAGTTATTTTTAACTCTGTAAATATCAAATATTTGTTGTTTACGACTTGGCTTTATTTATCACCATCATTTGGCACCTCCTTTACTAACGGGCCAATCTTTGTAGTTTTGTTTACTAAGTATATTCTACAACACACTTAATGCTCCCGTTACCACCATTTGAAACCAGACCAAACCAAACCCATTGCCATCGAGTCTATTCTGACTCATAGCGACCCTATAGGACAGAGTAGAACTGCCCCATAGGGTTTCCAAGGAGCAGCTGGTTGAGTCAAACTGCTAACCTGTCGGTTAGCAGCCAAGCTCTTAACCGCTATGCCACCAGGGCTCCACCATTTGAAAAGTACCTTTAAATTTTTACTAAAGGAGCCAATGTGGATAGAGTATATTTCATTTGTTGTGTTTTCTATGGTCAGCACAGATTTTTCCCATTTCTCATTTTCTTTTTAATGGGATAAATTTTTTTCCAGGTACTCATCTGCAATTTTTATGGTTCATTACCTATTTTTTCCCCCTCCATTCTAAAGAGCTGTAGATTTTTGAAATTTACTTTTATGGCCTGTAAAATAAGGATTCGGCTTTTTTTTTTTTTTTTTTTAAATCATTAAGTATCTTTCCTTTAAATTTGCTTATTATTCTTCAGGTATAAACTGGAAAAAGCAGATCAATGGCAGGTTCTCTCCTAGTTTCTCATTTGTGTTTTCTGGATTCCAATGCTATTTTCTCCAAATGCTATAGAAAAATAAATAGCTATGTTTCCTAACATTTTGAATTGCCTTTATGCCACTTAACCTTGCTACTCATATTAACTATTCCTTTTATCCAGACAGAACTCCATCAGAATGGTACGACAGTCTTCCCTTTCAATAACAAGGCCAACACAGTAAATTTTTAAATAATGATCAAGGATTTTTTTTTATTCATTAAGTTTCAGTATCATTACAGAAAATGTTATGGTACAGAGTTGTTTAACATTATTTTTTTCTTTGCTCTTAGTTTCCACATGAATGCTGGTAACACTAATATCTGTACAAGATCAGTCTTTTGATTTTATTTTTTTGTTCTGTACAATTTTAAATATATTGGTTAAAAAGGCTGTCAGCACTTAAGGAAGCATTTTTCCCCCAGTTTGTTTGTTCAAATAAAAGGTATCCAGTTACTGCCCAAGAGTACTGTGCCATGAGGCTACTGGGCTGAGAAACCTCCCTGGACGCTCTGCAGGGGACGGTTCTCCTGGAGGTGGCGCAGGCCTCCACCCAGTCACTCTTCTTTTGGCACTGTGCACATAAACACAAGAGACGTGATAAAGAACAAGCAAAGGCTCTCTGTAAAGCTGTTATGAAGCATACTAAGAAGGGAAATCCAAGTGTTGCCTACGCTAGTATAAATAAGCAGACAGCCTTGATTTAAGAGCATAAGTAGTTGTATTTTAAAGATGAGAAAAACACAAGTTCTGCAGGCACCTACCGCTGTCTACTAAAAGCTATCGCTATCAGACCTAGCATTGGACACACAAAGCAATTTGCAAGAAAGGAAAAATTTGCTTTGATAGAATCAGAATAGAATTGTCTGTTAAGGTTTATTTTTAGGTGTTTTTTTCTTTAAAAGGTATTTAAATTCATTTGAAATATAGTTCAAGATGTTGACTATACAGATCAACTTTTATCCAAATCAGAAAAACTAGCTGTGCCGTTGCATATTACAGGATACAGTCAATGATATGTGGACATGCATCGAAGCTTTCTCCTGCTGGTGACCATCATAGCCGTCCAATGACCATGACGTCCACCACCTCGCCCTTGTGGAGCTCCACGTACTGCTCTGTCTTTGGAGGCAGCATCAACAACCCGTTGGCGCTGCGCATGCTCATCAGACGGCTGCTCATCTGATTACCTAGAAAGAAGGACTCTCATTATAGCAGCATAAGCATCAGTCCGTATATCTGGAGCCCTTGCAGTTCCTTCCAAGCTGAAAACTGACAACAGAAATGTGGGTCTTTGAGGAGGCGAGATGATCCGACTTTCCAGTACCTTTATCAGGTGGCCATGCTGCTATATCCTCCCACCTTCCCACTAACACTTTAGAAATAAGCATTAGAAATTATTGCTTCAAAGAATAAAAGCAGGATTTCATAGCATTGTGCAGGATGCTACCACTTTCTCCATTCAGGCAGAAATGTTGTGTGTCTGAAGAGACCTTTAAGACCTTTTAAAATAATGATGTTGATAATAGCAGAAATCACTATTTAGTATTTACTAAGTGCCAGACATGACAGAAGGCATTTTACTTAATTATCTTACTTGATTTTTACAAGACTCAAAAGAATTTAGGCAGCTTGTCTATGGTCCTAGTAACTAGTTAGTAGCCAATTTAAATACAAGTCTTTCTCATGGCAAAGCTCATGTACTTAGTTACTATGTTAGTGAATGTCTGCACTTGACAGGATCTTTGCTAAAAAAGTGATACAGTTTTTCTGTGGAGCATCAAAAGGTAGGCAATACATGACTAGAGAAGTTGGGGATAAAAGTTTAACAGAGGCAGTAACTATAGAGCTCTAAATTATTTTTTTTAATTTAATTTTATCATTCTTATTGTGGCAAGTATATATATAAACAAAACATTTATGATTTTAACATTTTTTTACCTATATAATTCAGTTAATTACATTTATCATGTTATTACTGATACTGATTTCTCTGCCCTTAAAATTTACCAATATCTAGAGTATAGTAGGGGATACAGAGAAGCACATTATATTTATAATAGGGCCTTTAGCTCACATTTCAGGGTATGTGCTGGCATAGCCATAGTCCCTACAGCCAAAGTTATGCTCAGAACTCACTGACTGAACAATCTTCTATATCTCTTATAGAAAATATAGAATTATCTTCTATAATTTAACATTTGTAAGTTCAAGTACCTATCTAGAAAATATGGTTCAATGAAATAACTAAACCTTTATTTAATTTTTAAAAAATTCTTGTCCTGTTATGCTGTCTGTTTAGGAATAATTTATTTAACTCATCAAACCTTTAAAAGGAATGTGTATAATAGTTTAAAAATCAGGTATACATAAGTAGGGAGATTATATATAAATTTGTGTTTTAACACGATGGGTGCATAGGATACTTGGAGGTGTGAATGACTAACCTGTACTCTGTGCCCAAGGCAGTGGTTCTTGGTGATGCCAAGTCAGTATACACCGATGGTATTCTGGGCGAGGATCCAGTTTCACATCACATGATAACTACAGAAAAAAGAGAAAAAGAAAACAAATCTGATTACCTGATCAACTCTCAAAACTACAGGGTGGTGGGATTATGCAAATTAACATAGTGGACAAGGGAAATATCCTTGACACTCTGCTCTGGTCCACCACTGCCACCTATGTTCTTAACAGAGGAAGTTCAGGGGTTGGGTTGTGCTGGTTGGAGGAAAAAAGAAACCTAAGAAGCAGATGAAAAGGATAAGGTCTATTTTTGAGGTCTACTTATATGCGTTGTGATGACAGAAACCTCTGTACTATGAATTGAGAAATCAAAGGAGGTATATTAACACTGAAAATAAAGGAGGTCTACCTGTTTTATTTATAAGTTTATAAAGAATTTATACTTTTTATAAATATATTATTTATAAGTTTAAATATATAAGAATCAAATAAACAAGCTCAATGTCCATCTGTCTGTCTGTCCATCCATCCACCCATCCATCTAGTAATATTTGCTGAGGAGCTAACATGTGCCAGGCACTGTTCAGCTACCCATTTACACACCCCTCTTCAACATAAAAGGGATAGTAACTTTCTTTTTCTCTTGAATGTTCCCTAGAGTCACAATACTGATACATAATTTCATTATGGCAAATAAAAAAGTAGTCTCTACCAAAGGTTATACCATTTTGGTTTAGTCACATCATTAAAAGAGTTGGATGACTGTTTCCTATGTAATGGCAAAGAACAAAGTAATCCTTGACTTTTAAATAACGATTTCAGTTCACATACATGATATCATAGAATGACAAATTCATCTTGAAGCCAGTGGGTTTTTTTTTTGGTGTGTGCGTGTATGTCATTAAATTCATCCTGCAATCTGATAAGTTAAAGTGATAATGTGCTGGTAGCAGGTACCTCAGAGGTATTCCTTGAACATATTTACACACAGTCTATAATTCTGGACTAGTGGACTAGTTCAAGGGTCAGTTCAATGTTAGGAAAAATAAGACCTGTTCCAGTAAAAGAGAATCAATATTTTCTATTGGTACAATAATCATTTAAATTTTTATATCTGAAAATGGTCTAGAACTCCTTTATTCACCTAAAAAAGATATTACTTAGATCAAATAGTAAGACAATTAAAACTTCAATATCCTGGAAATTTTGACTCAAGTAAGTCTATCTCCAATCTATTCAGGCTACTATGTCTTTAAACATTCCAAATACTCTGACAATCCAAGCTTCTCCTCTGGAATCCAAAATAAAACTCAATTCTAGGGTGTTTTCCCCTTGATTAAATCATGTCCAATTCTTTTACTTGATATTGATTATGTTTATACTCTATTTCATATCTACTGATGAAACAAAAAAAAAAACCAAACCCACTGTCGTTGAGTCGATTCCAATTCATAGCGACCCTATAGGACAGAGAAGAACTGCCCCGTAGAGTTTCTAAGGAGCGTCTGGTGGACTCAAATTGCCAACCTTTCGGTTAGCAGCCATATCAGTTAACCACTCCGCCACCAAGGTTTCCATCTACTGATGAGGTAAACCAAAAACCTAACTCATTGACACTGAGTTGATTCCGATTCACAGAGACCCTAAAGGACAGAGTAGAACTTCCCCGTAGGGTTTCCAAGGCTGTAATCTTTTTGGAAGCAGACTGCCACATCTTTCTCCCGCGGAGCAGCTGGTGGGTTCTAACCTCCAACCTTTTGGTTAGCAGCTGAGCACTTAACCACTGGGCAACTAGGGCTCCTTACTGATGGAATAACTTGGCATTATTCCTAATTGTTTTGTGCTTCTCTGAGAGTAAAAATCTCTGTCTCTCTGTGTGTGGTGTTTTCCAGCATGAAATTACAAGAGCTGTTCAGATAGCTGTGCTATCTGCTAACAGTGTTTAAGCAAATTTTTTTCCCCACTGATGGCATTGATTGGTTGATGGTAGTGTAGTCTGGAACAAGTACTAGATTGGGAATCAGCCACCTAGGTTCTATTCCCAGCTTCACTGCTAACTGGTTATACTGTATTAGCAAGTTATTTTGCTTTCCAATGCCTACTCATCTACAAAATGGGGTTATAGTACATAATGGTTAAAGTGCCTTCTAACTTTGTGATTCTAAAGACTTTAAACGATCATTTTCAGTCAATTTAAAAGAAATTTATTTTGTGTTAAAAGAAAATATTTATGTAAATTTAAGAAACCAGATCAGTTACATCAAAATGAAATGAATAATTTTTTCTTATAGTCTCTTCACAAACAGCTGTTCCTTTTGCAATAAGAGATTAAACTGATTAGATTTTTTATGGTGTTTGACTGAAATGTAGAATACTTTATTAACCAACATATTTGTTTGTACAGACATTATAGTTCTGGCATTTTACATCACTTAGCTTAAGAAAGTATAAAATTACTATGAGTTTCAGTATGAATCATGGGTAAATGCAGATACACAGTTTTTGGTGAAAAAGCATTGCAAATGGCTGATGTTTCATTTCCGATGACTTTTTATATTCATTCAAATTTGGGCAGTCATGGTGGGCTAGGATTGTTTCCTTTGAACATCTGCCTGGCACACAGTAGTCACTCAAGAGATAAAACTGTTTATTATTTGGTATAGTATTAAATAATATGTTCTACATGTAAATGTCTAAAGGAGAGAAATGAGGGAAAAAAAGGAGAATATTCTGTCCTTCCTCTTTGTCATGCCCATCTTACAGAGAAGTGACCTCAAGGAATTCTCAAATAGAGTAACCAATTAATTGCAAATACAGTGTAATAATGTTACCACAGAACTCTTTATGTGGTATAGAGGGGCACCCTTCTTAGGGATCTTGATAAAGGTTTCACAGGGAAGGTGATGCCTGAGTCTTACAGGATAAGTCAGGAATTTTCCAGGCAGAGAAAGGAAATGTTGGAAGTGAGGGAAGGAGACTTTCTAGGAAGGAGAAGAAGCACTGGCATAGGCAGGGGACTTCATGTCCATGCTGGAATTAGCAAATAGCTTAGGGCCCTGGTGGCACAGTAGTTAAGAGCCCGGCTGCTAACCAAAAAAGGTTGGCAGTTCGAATTCACCAGCTGCTCCTTGGAAACTCTATGGGGCAGTTCCACTCTGTCCTATAGGGTTCACTATGAGTTAGAATCAACTCCATGGCAACGGGTCTTTTTTTTTTTTTTTTCCACTTTGGTACGGTCAGAGTGCAGGATAGGAAGCAGATGAAGCTAGAGAGGAAAACTGAGGCTTTGGGATGGTGAGCCTCCTATGCTCTCTCTTTTTATATATACATATATATATAAATAGTGGTAGATATATATATGTAACAAAACATTTTCTTATGCTCTCTTGAGGAGTTTGGATTTAACCCTGCGGGCAAGGGAAGCACTGAAGGATTCTAACTGAAGATTACAACATGATTACACAGGAAAGTAATTAGAGGAGCCAAGATTAGAGGATGGAAAACTATTAAACATGCTAAAGGTTATAATATTCATAAATGTTGGTGCTATTATGCAAATACAGGCTTATTTGGCCTCCAAACTCAGGGGACATCGATAGGAGAGGAAGCCTGAGGAGAATGGTGAAGATCTGGAAGAATGCAGTAGGAACAGGGATTAAGTAAATAAATAAAGAATTGTCAATGGAAATTTTGGTCCCTTCTGAAATTGGAGATTTATAAACTATAAGTGATAACTCAAACAGCTGTATACTTCTTGTTATGGATTGAATTGTGTCCCCCCAAAATATGTGGTGTAAATCCTAACCTCTATGCCTGTGGTTCTAATCTCATTTGGGAACAGGTTTGTCTTTGTTACGTCACTGAGGCAGGATAGTATAGCTTGTGTCTTGAGTTAATCTCTTTTGAGATATAAAAGAGAGCAGAGCAAAGATGGGGAAAGATGCCAAGCCATGTGGAGATCTTCAAGGAACCACAAAACAAGATGAAGAGACAAGGGCCTTCCTCCAGAACTGACAGGGAGAGAAAGCTTCCCCCTAGGGCTGGCACCCTGAATTTGAATTTCTAGCCTCCTAAACTGTCAGAGGAGCCTGCTGGCACGTGGTTAAGCACCGGGCTGGCTAAACAAAAGGTCGGCAGTTCTTATCCACCAGCTGCTCCTTGGAAACCCTATGGGGCAGTTCTACTCTGTCCTATGGGGTCACTATGAGTTTGAATTGACTCCATGGGAATAGGTTTCATTTTTGAAATAGTGAGAAAATAAATTTTTATGTGTTAAGATCCACTTGTGGTATTTCTGTTATAGCAGCAGCTACCTATCTATTATAGGTAACTAAGATATTCCTTTAGATATGCTTAGTGGTGGCCTGGAATTAAAAGCAAAAGACAAAGAAAGGAGGATTGATCCAAGTTTGTGGATTCTCAGAGTGGGCTGCAGTGAAAGGCAGAAGAGGCAAAAGAGTTGACATACCACAGGATTTACATTGGATGAGTAAAGTGGTGAAGCCAGAGGGGTTTAGGGACTGAGGGAAAAGGGTAGGGTCTCGATGTTTGTTTTATATCTACTGATACGTAACTTGCCATTATTCCTAAATTGTATAGCCAAGTAATTTTTTTTTGTTGTTGTTTAAATTTTGATGTTGAGCAGTTCAGGGTATTGAAAAGGATGTGGGTGTACACTGCTGAAGTACAAATAAAGGTATTTAGAATTATGGAGGTAAAGCAACTGATGGTAGGAGGTGAGGTAGAGAGGAAGACTATTAGAAATTGCCAAAGACCTGAAAGTCTGGGGGAATGGCCTCTGAAAGGTTTGATGGCAGTGAGGAGAAGGTGAAAGCTCCCAAGGACTCAGGGGATCTGTTGGCACTCAGAGCAGCACAGTATGAGGAAGAGAGTTTGTGAGAGAACAAAGGACTACAAGAAAGGAATTATATCTTGGGTGGAAGCCCAGGATGATATACCAGAGGTCCTGGCTGGTAATGGAGGCCTGGACTCTTTTGGGGTCTGATCAAAGCTCCCAAAGAGTGGTTAAAGAAGCTTTATTACAGTAAGTTTTTGATAAGTGCTATAAAAGTTATGAGGCACTGTTCTCATTAGTCTGTTGTTGACCACCAGAGAGATATTTTTCCAATCATTGCCTGTGGCAAGCTGTTAATAGTAATGTAAGTTATCTCAGGTTTGTTTAGAGAGAAAAAAGCTGAGAACAAGAGCAATATAGGAGGCTTTGATGGACTATTAACGAAACACATATTAAAGCTGTCCTTTTATGGAAACATTGGGTCAACAATTCTATTTGATTGTTAGAATTGTGTTTCTGACTGTGTGCTGAAAATCAGAAATATTTCAACTCCAACCATAACTGACCAAGGGAATGGCTAATATATTTATTCTGAACTAATGATCTTCAGAAAGCTTTGATATTAAAGGATGGCATTTTCTTTGCCAATCCTTTAAAATCATAGAGCATTGCCCTCCCCACAGGATGGCTACATCAGAGTCCAGCAGTGTGATTACCATCACTGGCACTTAACACTCCAACTCCCTGTGCCTCAAAGCAGCAAGAGCGGGCAGAGGCAGTGAGTGTGGCAACCATTTTGGCTGAACTGCTAATGGACAATAGTAAGAAGTGATGTCTTTAAGCTACATCTTACATGGTCAGAAATTTACCATATGTTTCAAGGAAGCAAATAGGGTTATGCTCTAAAGTTGCAGTTATGTGTCAGTGAAGGTATGAGAGTGATCTGGGATGCTACAAAAAGAAAAGAAAGAGGCAAACAGCCAAGCATACTGACGAGCCATTCTGGCTGCCCCAGTGACACTGCTCTGTGGGGGAGAGCAGTCTGGCTGATTTTTGAACCAGTTCTCAATTCCCTCAGCTTACATGAACAATGCATTAAGCATCGGTTTGATTAAAGAGCACCATCTAGTCATCCTTGTCAGAATGGATGGCTGCCACTATGTCAGTCTCAAGACCTGGTGGATATTAAAAGAAGAGGTGTGCAAAGTCAAAGAGAAGCCCTCCTTCTCCTTCACAAAAATGGAGATTTTTGTTTCTTAAATTTAGCAAATATGAAAATAATGAGTATTACTGATTTAAATTTCTAAATCTAAGCTTTATAGCTCTGACCTTCCAATTTGATCAGAATACTTTTTGCTTACTGATGGCTTTTTTTTTTTCTTTTTTGATTTAATTTCAAATAACACCATCACTGTGTTACTTTGTTTTCAGAAATACTTAGTAGAATTTTTACTGAAATTTTAAGATAAGAAGACATTTCATCATGTACTAGTCCACAAAATCTCAGTATTTAGGTCAACGTTAAGATTTTCTTAGTATTTTTATCTATCTGTTCTTAGAGTAATATTTTATTAGTATTTCCTCTTTTTCTTCTGCGTTTTATGTTCTTCTTGTCAATTAATCATAGCATTCTGTCATATCTGAATTTATTTCAGAACTCTTGAAAAATAATGGTTTGGTATTGTAGTTCATACTGCCAAGAAAGCTGTTCATTAGTAATACAGAAAGTAAGTAACATAATTAGTTTAATAATCCAACTGAAGTTAGTGTTAGTGGAGAAGAGGACTCAATTTCCAAGTGACTTTACCATAGGTATAACTCCTTGGCCTGTGTTGCCCTCTACCAAATGATATGGTCATCCTTTCCTTCTCAATCAGCAGAGTCTCTTTTTCGTCCTTTGATAGTTATTTTTTTTTTTTTTTGACTTGTTTAAGATATATCAGTGAGGTCACAGAAAAAGTGAGCAAGTTAATTGCTGCCCTCTGTGAGATTACACTGGGGAAACAAAATTCTTGTCCCTTCTTCCATACCGGTCTAGTGTTAGGGTGGTGCCAGCCACCATTCCAATGACCACTTTCCCTTAAGTATCCACTCAAATTCTTAAGCCTTGCTCTCTTGACTCTCATACAGACTACTAGCTGGAGAAAAGAATTTGTTTCAGAAGTCATGAAATAATGTAACAGAGGAATGAAAGGGACTGTTTCCCCCCATTTTCTACCATGAAGGGAAGAATATAACCATATTTTCCCATAAAACTGATATAAAATTCTAGGTGTTTTTTTGGGCAGTTAGGAAATCATATTCTTACTGTTATCAGGCTTCAGCTTTGGTTTCTGGCAATTAGAAAACATTACCCTGGCTTTGATGATGGTTGGCCGAGGATCCAAGATGCCCTGCATCTTTCTCAGTGCAGGCACAACAAAGAGATTGCAGGTGACCACGGCTGACACAGGATTCCCTGAAAGTCAACCAAGCAGTTATTTATAGTACATATATAAAAGCTTGCCAAATAATTATGTCTGTCTATTCCTTCATAGAGAGTGATGGATGCAATTAATTACTATTCTCATCTTCTGAAGCACTTTAAATTCAAAAGATGCCAGAATATAGCTATAGTCAATCAAATGCTACAGAGGATATAAACATTTGGGTCCACCAGTGAAATGCAAAGATGCCCAGAAGCTATTTAACACTATTACAACAGAAATAACAATTTTATTTCTGCTTTCCTGAGGACTATACCTTTAAAGCCGTTATTAACTTTGATAAATTTTAAAGCAGTTCAAAGGTCTTGTGTATTTATATGCTATATTTTAAACTTTTAAAATTACCATAGTAACACATGTTCAGTACAAAAAAAATTAGAAAGTAAAGATAAGCATAAAGAAATGTTATCCATAATCCCCCATCCAGAAATATCCTTAAAATTTAAAAATAAATTTTGGACTTATTCGGCTAAATTTATTTGGATGATTTGGAGTCTTCGAATTCTTTTCATAACTTTAAAGGAATTTGGTATCTATCTTCAAGTCCTTCACATCTTACATAATTTGTTTTTTTAATTAATAATTTTATTAAAAATCTGTAATTTTAAAATGAAATTGTAAATAAAATTTAAAAATAAACCAAAAAATTTAAAATAAAATTTTAAATCATTCAAGATGTGAAGGACTTGAAGATGAACACCAAATTCTTTCAAAGTTATAGAAAGAATTTTAGGGATCCAAATATACTTCTCCAAGAACAAATCTGGATGTGTCATGTACTTCAAAGGAAGGAGGGTGGGCTGTAGAAACATTACCAGGCTGGGAATAAAAGATTTGGTTTCTTGTATGCTAACTGACCAACTTGTGTGACCTTGGCAAGTTCCAAACCTTTCTGAGTCTACTTTATTCATTATAAAATGAAAGGTTTGGGCTACATGTTCCTTAAAGTCCCTTCTGGTTCTAAAATTCTAATTTTATTAATACTTCTATATAGTTGTACGTGAGTATGTATGTATCTACTGGGGGTGGGAAATGGACCATTAGATTTTTAGGTCCTCTTGGCTAAGTCCTAAACAGCTAAGTATTGCAACTGCATCATCAAAGTGACAGGCAATGGTTTGTTTAGTCTATTGTTAGCTATAACCATACCTTTAAATTCTCCCTAACCAGAATACACCCAGATTTGTTCTTGGAGAAGACAGTGGATTCCTAAATTCTTTTTATAAAAGAACTTGTTATTAATTTTCAAGTCCTTCACATCTTAGATCATTTGTTTTTATTTTTAAATTTTAAATGCATTTCTGGGTGGGGGGATTATGGATAACATTTCTTCACACTTATCTGTATCTTTTAAATCTTTTTGTGCTGAGCATGTATTACTATGATAATTTAAAAACTTTAAATCCTGTAATGCTATTATGCTATTATTTTATAAAATGACTTTATAAAAAATGAGTTATCTGTATGAGAAAAAAGACTGGAAGGATAGACACCAGAAAGTTGCAAATAGTGATTATTTCTGGGTAGAAGGGATTATGAACAACATTTCTTTATGCTTGTCTGTATTTCTTACTATTTTTTTTAACTAAGCATGCATTACTATGGTCATTTTTAACTGCTAAAAAAAATAGTAAGTAGATACACAAAATGTTCAAACGGCTTTAAATCTTCTCAAAATCAGTAATGGCTTTAAATGTAGGTCCTTTAGAGAAGAAAGCAGAAATTATATTTTGAATTAGAAAACCCTTGTAAACTCAATTATTTTGCTATTTCTGCAATCTGCATATGTGAGTTCTTGTTGCCCTCTTTTGGTTCATTCAGGTTAAGCAGAGAAAATTTCAAATTAAAAGTACCAATTCGAAAATGGATTATTTAATTTTAACTTCTTTGGCAGATCAACATGTCAAACGTAGTGGACAAAATAGGCTCCCGCTGTAAAGTCCTCTGTTTATACTATCAACTGACGGTATGTAGGCTAAGTCATATCTTCTGTAGATAAAGTAAACAGTCTCTCTGGGCAAAAGAAAGCTAGGAAGAGGAGCATATTTCTTTATATAATAGTTTCCAGAGTACCTATCTAAGGGAGCTCTATGTTATAATTTTGAGGACCACTTTACATGTTCTCTTACAATTTTGTATATGATGAAAATCCCATCTCTTTTATGCCTATAGATAAGGGTTAAAAATGTTTTTGAAGTTTTAAATTCTTCTGCCTCCCTTTTTAAAATATCTCTATTTTCAGATTTGTTCTTTAATATAAAAAGCAAATAAATAATCCAAAGCAACCAGAATTTGAATGTGAAAGGAATAAGTAGATTATATTCTCAAGGAATCTGTGCCCAAAAATATGTAATAGGATGGCAATTTTAAAAGGTTAAGTTTAAAAAGAAAATAGCAAGTAGATACACAAAAATTTAAACTGCTTTAAAACTTATCAAGATTAGTAGTGGCTTTAAATGCATGGCCCTCAGAAAAGTATAAATAAAAATTTGAATTAAAAAATCCTTATAAACTGAACCACTTTGCTTTTTCTACACTCTGAATTTTCAAGTTGCTGCCTACATGGAAGGGGGTGGGGGATAGTCATGTTACAGACTGGTACTGAGTTCGATTTGGCTGAGAAGCACTAGTACTTTTATCTCATTCTTCCCTGCTCCCCACTCCCCCAGTCCAAATCCTGCAATGACCAAGGGCAGCTTTGTAGTTTTTGCTATAGTATTTGCATGGGTGACTCAAAGCCCTTTAGTCTCTTGTGCACAACAGTTATAGTTGTGGGAGGTGACTGGGCTGCTAACTGATCAATTAAGAAAAAGATCTAGTGACAGCTAACACTTGATAATCATCTTTTGGTTTGGGAAGTACTTTGAAAAATACTACCTAATTTGACTGTCACATTAACCCTATGGAGTAGATATTATTCCCAGTTTATGGATGAAAAAACCGGCTCAGAAAGGATAAGCTATGTGTTCAATGTCAAAGAGTTAGCAAGTGGTAAAGCTGGGACTTGAGGCCAGGTCTTTCAGATTCCAAATCAAGTGCTCTGCTAGGGGACTGGTCATGTGGCAAGTACAAAAAAAATTTGGTTATTTTTCTAGAAAAAGCAAAAGAAACTGTTTCAATGACTCTTACCTGGTAGTGCAAAGATTATTTTTCTTACACCATCAATATCCAACGTTGCAAATGTTGTTGGCAGACTAGAGAAAAAAGAGGTTATGTGTAAGTGATTGCTAAGTAATATGAGGAATAAATTAAATACTCCTGTGTTCTTGTCGAGTGACTATCCACACAGATCATTTATCATATAAAAACACTTTTCTGTTGACTCTCGTTTAAATCTTTATACCCTGAAGTGTTTAAAGAACATTTAACTATATTTGTTTTTCAGCATCTTTTGATTTCAGGTAACTACTTTCTGGTTTTCTGTGGCTTTTTTATTTCTTTTCTTTTCTTCTTGCCTGTGCCATAGAAGTGTATCTCAAATCTCGGAATTCCCCACACCGCTAGTTAATAAGGAAACCCTGGTGGCGTAGTAGTTAAGAACTACAGCGGCTAACCAAAAGGTCGGCAGTTCAAATCCACCAGGTGCTCCTTGGAAACCCTACAGGGCAGTTCTACTCTGTCTTACAGGGTCACTATGAGTCAGAATCGACTTGATGGCAACAGATTTGTTTTGGTTTTTTTGCTAGTTAATAATACCTATGCTATTGTCACTGGAGGTTTACAACAATCATCCTTATTATCAGAAGACTGTCTGATCATACATGTCTACCAGATAACCGCCTACTGTTCAAGATGAGTATTTCTTTTTTTGTCTTTCCCATCACCAAAAGTAACAGTGTCTACTCTCTAGAATAAGATGAGTATTTCTTAACATTGTAAAACCATACTCAGTGATAAACATAAAAGTATCCCTCACTCCTATGAAAGGAGTTTCTAGAAATGTTAAAATAAATAAAATACCATGACCAGAACAAAATTAAAGTGATAGTAATTTTAAAATATTCTCAAACTATACTTCCTCAAGACTGTGACAGAGCCCTTATCGTGGGGAGGGTGGGGAGACATGAGTGGCATGGAGGGGGAGGACAGTTGAGAATAGATTTTTTTCTATTGAGTACCACCATTTCTGTAGCACATCAGGGAACATTTTCATTATAATGATTGAACTATGCAGAATCTTTAGGGAATACTGCAATTTCCACAGAGATGAAAAATTATCCCTTTAAGCACCTGAATTGTTTTTATTTTTTCCATTTTTCCAGGTTTGATTTTTCAAAAATGCATTACTCATTCATTATTTTTTAAAACAATATGGTGACATTAACATTTTTTGATGATTCACAGCCATCATTATGAACTCATTCTACTCTGTTATAATATAGTGATATCAGGTTACAGGGGTATTATGGGTTGTTTTCACCTATAAACTGTAACAACCCCACACTGCTGTGTTTCCATAATTTTTGTTATTTTTTTTTCCTAATTTTTTTCTGCTGCTTCTTTTAATGCTAGACTGCTATCATCTCCACCCTTAAAGCTGGCGTTAGGCTTGGGAACCAGACAGCAGCAGTAATAGCACTACTGCTATAGTGATAATAGTAATACAAGAAAATATTATTTTTAAAGTAATATCTATGCACTACATCTATTTTCTCATTTAATTCTCACAAAAATCCCATAAGGTGACAATTCTTAGCCCATTTTATAGATAAAGAAATTGACATTCAGACAGATTAAGCACTTTGGCCAAAATCACTCAGCTACTAAGTGAGGGAACAAAGATTTGAACCAAGGTCTTTCTGACTCTACGGCTCATATCTGGATAAGACTCTAAGAGCGTGTGCCGTGAAGTGTTGGTATAGGGACTTTGTGACATCTATTTTGGCTTCTCTGAGGTCTTTTTTGCTTACTTCCTGATTCTTTGCTGTGTTTTAGAAAACAGAGATTGTCATATCAATTTATGGATCAGTTATCTGGCAATGATTGTTACTGTGATGAAAATAATTTCCAAGACACATTCTTGAAAACAGCTATATTCTTTGTAGATGACCCATAAAAACAGTGATTAGTAGATTTGGTTGATAATATTCCAAATGCTTTTTCTAGTATCTCTGTATCTAAAATGAAAAAAAAAAAAATTGCATTCTGAATGCACTGTATGTGGGAAGAGCAAAGCTAAATTACACTTGAGCTTTTTATATTTCTTTCTGTCCTACTATTAAGTAATAATTACTTGTAAATTCTTCTTACCTTTAGATAAGTATAAAATTCTGGCAATTAAATAAGCCCCATTTAAACTTCTAAACCACTTTTTTTATAGCAAACTAACAGATAATAGGAATGAAGAGGGAATGTGTAACACCTTCTTCCTTCTACTGAATTTAAAGCCAACTTAAATCATAAAGCTGGGCATCTTTTGCATCTTGCAGACAGGTAATGTAATATCTGTAAAGTACTCATTTTAAAAGATTCCATTACAACAAAACGTTTTGTTATTAAGCACTGCTATCATGAGTGTCCTGTTGCTAGACTGTGAGGTTTCTGTTTAAACTCTGGAAAGCCACTTCCTTGGAACTCATCACCTATCATTCATTCTCCTCTTTGGACCACAATGTAATAGCATTTAAGCAATGACTGAAGTCACAGAGTGTCATGACTTCAAGGCAGGAGAATAAACATTAGGAACTGATGAACTCCTAAAGTTGAAACAAGTTGTAAATAATTGACTGAAGAAAGAGTATCAACATTACAGAAGCTGAGATTATTTTAAATCATAAATATTACACAAATAATTCTCTAGAGGTGAGGTCAAGAAATGTTAGCTTCCTTCCCACTGTAAAGACAGCAATCAGTTCAATTTTCGTGGTGAGAAGCACATTGATGCTTTTGGAATGTCCTCTGTATTCTAATCAAATTAGTACTGTCCACAGGGAGAGAATAAAAAAAAAAAAAAAAAGCCTGTGTACCCACAGCATAATAATATTTGCTCATGAGAATATATTATTCGTAATAAGAATGATGAAAATCCAAGCGTTTCAATAATAAAAGGACCCTGACAGTGGCAGCCAAACTGGGGCATACTCGACAGGTAACTACAGAAACACAATGTCAACAATTCTAAATGAAATCAAATGTGGAGAAAGCTTTAGGGATCATCTTAGCTGTAAACATAAATGGCCAAATCATGGGGGTAAAATCTGATCCCTGTTCTTGAACTGACAGTAAACAAACAAAAAACCAAACCACTGCGGTCGAGTCGATTTCGACTCATAGGGACCCAACAGGACGGAGGAGAACTGCCCTATAGGGTTTCCAAGGAGCAGCTGGTGGATTTGAACTGCCTGCCTTTTTGGTTAGCAGCATATCTCTTAAGCACTGCGCCACCAGGGCTCACGTGCCCAATAAATCAGGGCTATTAGGAGAGCTGGCTTGACACTTAAAAGGCTTCTGTAATTTGTTGATGACTACCATAACTGTCTTGTAACAACTGGGAAATCCTCACTCTACTCTCTTTTAGGGTTCACATGAGTACCCATCAGAGTATAATTCTGGACTACAGTACCATTACTGTTGTCTCTGGCAACACGGAGGTATGCTGGGATGCTCACTCATACACTGAGGCCTTTGAACAGGGCATCAAAGCTTCATAGAGTAACAGGGATCTAACCAGGCAGACTTAAAGACATGGCCACACATATTTCACCAACTCCAATGTTTGGCATTCTTTGAGAATTTACAACTGATTGCAGAACCTCCATCAGTCCTTCCTATAAGCTTTTAGGACACAAACAAGATCTTTGTATACAGTCATTTCTTTCTCCTTCTGGGAGGTATAAAAAGCAATATGAAACATCCTGTATGAAATATTCTTACAAAAACAAAGTTTGAATCTGAATCTAATCAAGTCTTTAGATCTAAATTTCAGTCTGTAGAATATAATGGAGACAGAAGAACAAGTTAAACACCACCACAAGGAAGCAGTCAGTCAAATCTATTCTTCAGGACAAGTGACCCAGTGTCTTCAGTAAGTCAATGGTATGAAAAAACAAAGGAAGGGGGAGGAGTGGATATTCTTGTTTAATAAAGACATAACAATCAAATACAATGAGATGACTTTACTTGAATCCTGATTCAAACAAAACAATTATAAAAACACATTCTTTTTCTTGATATTTGAGGGGAAATTTGAATATGACCAGGGTATTAGATGTTATTAAGGTTATTTATTTTTTTTAGGTGAGATAAAACCATTGTGATTACATAAGATAAAGCTATCATTGTTGTTGTTGTTATTATTATTATTATTTGAGATGTATACCAAAATGATGTGGTCTAGAATTTGCTTTAAAACAATCCAGAGCTCTCTTCCCCCACAAAAAAGGCAGGGGCTGGAGATTAATAAAACAAGTATAAAAAATGTTGATAGTTAATGAAGTTGGGTGATGGGTACATGGGGGGCTCATTGTAGTCCCTAATTTTCATTCTAAAATGCTTAAAGAGAAGCAACGTGAGGAGGAAGAGAAAAAGAGAAAGAAAGAAATAGGAATGGGAATTAAAGGAGAAAAGGTTTGGAAAGTTGCTTTGCTTTGTTATATCAGACCTAGTGATTCATAAGGAAGATGAATTCTCATTTCAGGTAGGAGTTGTATTTGTACAAAGAATTCTAATACTATAATATTTCTTTTAATTAGAATAATCTATAATAGAAAATGTAAAAATAAATCATTTAAATCTGTTAGTCAAAGCAAGCCAAACAAAAATCCCATATACGAGATAACAAGATTATTTCCATACCCTGGCTTCATAAAAACCCTGCCAAAATGGATCTGAGCATGAAGATCAATGTCCAGCACCTGCTTGAGATAGTCCTGCAAATATGAAAAATAATCACTTTATTTTCAAACATTTTAATATCAGACTTTCAAAACTTTAAATGAAAATAAAACAAATGTGTAAGATTGAAATGAAAATACTTTTCTTATTTCAGTGAAGTTGATTTGCTTAAGACAAATATTTCTTCATTTATTATTCAATAAGTATTTATTGAGCACCTGCTATATGCTGAATATCATGGTAGGTGCTGGGGGATATGGCCCTAAACAAAAAAGATAATGTCCTCACCCTCATAGACAGTACATTCTAGTAGGGGGAGTTAGAGAATCAACTACATTAACATAGAATATTATTTGATGGGTTACTGTCTCTCGTTTAAGACAGAATTTTATGTCTGAGAAAGGATGGTAACAAATACGCCTTAAGAAGTTGCACCTGGGCAGGGAAGCCATATGTATTATGCTACACTATTCTGGTTAATGCACTTAAAGCAATATACATTCCTTGAGAAGAGACTTGATATTTGCCCACAGGATACCAAATCTAAGTATGTCAACCAAGATGAAAAATAACTTTTATTTAGGGAGGGACCTCTAAAACAGAAAGTCAAGAGAATTTAATTGCTCCATTTATATTCTGCCCACAAAAACACAATCAACCTATAGTTACAACCAACCCAGAGTGATGTGACAAATCCTGATCTTTGTAAACGAAAGGCAAGCTGCCTTGCAGTTGGTTTTGTAGACATAAAAAAAAAAAAAAAAAAAAATTACAGGTTGTATTACCTCTATCTCTATTAGTGAATTCCTGATTCACTAATCCAAGGGTAAGTATAGTAATCTACCCCAAATTTGAATATTTTACAAGCTATAAGCATTTTATTTTATTTTTTGTATGTTTGCGTCTATCTCCACAGCCTCAGCCAACACCATCTCTCACTTGAATTACTGAAACAGCTCTCCCTGCCAGTAGTCTAGGAGCACTGGTGGTGCAGTGGTTAAAGTGTTCAGCTGCTAACTGAAAGGTCAGCAGTTCGAACCCACCAGCCACTCTGAGGGAAAAAGATGTGGCAGTCTGCTTGTGTAAAGAGTACAGCCTTGGAAACCCTGTGGGGAAGTTCTACTCTGTCTTATAGAGTCACTCTGGGTTGGAACTGACCGGATGGCAATGAGTTTTGGCCAGTAGTCTTGCCCTCTTCCAATTCATTCTCCATACAGTATTAACAAAGATACTCTGAAAACAAATCTGATCAAGTCATTATATAATACTTGAATAACTTCCTGGTTCCCAGAAAAAAGTCTCATCTTTTACATATTGTATCTAACATTCTTGTATTTTCAAGCCCCCTTTTACCAACCATTGCTCTCATCACTCAACCCTCTTCTCACCCGACCCTATTTCTCTCTCACAGTCTCTCTCCACATTCCAGCAAGACTATATTTCTTCTAGTTTCTTAAGCTCTTTTGCCTCCTGATCTTTGAAAATGTTCTTCCTTTTGCCTAGAATACTATTTCTTCCTAGGCTTCTCTCTCCACTCCCATCCTCATCTCAATCATCTTCTCAGACTCTCCTAAATCCCCAAGACTGGGTTATTTATTTTTCAAGACTATGTTATTAGAGGAGCCTTGGTGGTGCAGCGGTTAAAGAGCTTGGCTGCTAACCAAAAGGTCAGTGGTTCAAATCCACCAGCCACTCCTTAGAAACCCTGTAGGGCAGTTCTACTCTGTCCTATAGGGTTGCTATTGGTTGGAATCCACTCAACAGCAACAGGTTTGGTTTTTTGGTTTTTTTTTGGTCATATTATTAGATGCAACATGTTTCAAACTGCTACATTTTCCTGATGAACTGACCCTTCTATCATTATGAAATGTCCCTCCTCTTTATATCTAATATTGTATTTTTATGCAAATAACACCTACCTTCTGCATGTGTTTGCCAGCCTTGCCCTCCCCCGTGAGGTATTTTTGTAAGCATGCTATGCTAATTTTTTTACAGCAACATATGGAAGAGGATTATCATAGTGGCGCTTGTGAAGGTGGCCTTGAAGGGGGTGGGAGGGCACGGCTGGCAAATGAACGCAGAAGGTGAGCGTTATCTGCATAAGAATATGGTAATCCTTATCTTAATTTTCTATGATACCAATACAGCTACAGCAACTACCTTTTGGTATAAGTTTTTTGTAATTTTTTACTTTCAACTCTCTGTATCTTTATAAAGGTGAGCCTCTTATAAGTAGCATATAATTAGCATTTCTCAAAAAAATTTAA
The DNA here is from genome assembly GCF_000243295.1 of Trichechus manatus latirostris. Classification (NCBI taxonomy): domain Eukaryota; kingdom Metazoa; phylum Chordata; class Mammalia; order Sirenia; family Trichechidae; genus Trichechus; species Trichechus manatus. Next base: position 19,375,571 of record NW_004443946.1, on the reverse strand, counting down.
ATTAAAAAAAATTTAATTTAAATTTTAATGGAAGGATTTAGTCCATTTACATTTTACATTTAATGTGATTACTACTATATTTGGGTTTAAAACTATCACCATACTATTTGTGTTCTATTTTTCACATCTGTTTTTGTTTTCTTTTATGCCTTCTTTTGGATTTATCAAATCGTTTTTTCTTATTTCCTTTCTCTCGTATTAGCTTGTTAGTAATACATTCTTCTATTATTCTTTCTGTGGTTATTCTAGAGATTACAACATACATCCTTGACTTACTACAGCCTGCCATAATTTGGTATTTTTATGACTTCTCAGACAATGCAAGAACCTTAGAACAGGTTAATTCCATTTACTCCTCCCTATCCACTTTTTTGGTACTACTGTTGCCATATATATATATATGGAATTCTGGTGGCATAATGGTTAAGCACTCGGCTGCTAACCAAAAGGTTGGTGGTTTGAACCTACTCAGCTACTCCATGGAAGAAAAGACCTGGTGATCTGCTCCTGTGAAGACTGCAGGCTAGAAAACCCTGTGGGGTAGTTCTACTCTGTCATAAAATGTTGCTATGAGTCAGAATCAACTCAAAGGCACACAACAACAAACATATATACACACACATTTATTTAAAATATATTTTAAGTATACATTTTACACCTGTTATATATGTTTTCTACATATACTATATACAAAAACAAACAAATAAACAAACCCATTGCTGCTGAGTCGATTCTGACTCCTAGAGAACCTATAGGGCACAGCAGAACTGCCTCGCAGAGTTTCCAAGGAGCGGCTGGTGGATTCAAACTGCAAACTGCTGACCTTTTGGTTAGCAGCTGAGCTCTTAACCACTGCACCACCAGAGCTCCACATATACTCAATATTTTCTACATATATTTTAAACCTTATTATTTTATACAATCAAAACTCATTTACATTTACCCACATATTAACCCTTTGTTTTATTCTTCATTCCCTCCTGCAAATTTCCAGGCTTCTATAATTCTTCCTGAAAAAAATCCCTTTAGTGTAGGTCTACTCAGCTTTTGTTTGGCTAAAAAAAAAAGTCTTTATTTCACCTTTATTTTTGAAGGAAATTTTTGCTGAAGATACAGTTCCACACTGGCAGTTATTTTCTTTTAACACTGTACAAATGCCATCCATTGTTTTCTGGCTTCCATCATTTCCTTTGAAAAGACGTGATTAGTCTTATCATTGATCCTTTGATTCATTGATCTTCTTTTTCCTTGGTTTTCAGTAGTTTTACCATCATTACCAAGGTTTCTGTGTATTTATCCTGCTTGAGAGTTATAGAGTTTCTTGAATCTATGGCTTGATATCTTTTATTAGTTTTGCAAAATTCTCCATCAATCTCTCCTAAGTATTGTTTCTGCCCACTCTCTTTCCTGTCCTTTTGGGATTTCAATTTCTCTTAGGTTAAACCTTTTGCCATATCCTTCATGTCTCTTATTCTCTTTTCCATATTTTTCAAACCTTTTCTAAAATTCTCATTTGATTGTTTTTAATAAACTCCAGTTTGCTAGTGAAAGTATCCATTTTGTCATTTATTTTTTGTAAATGTATTACTTACAGTAATTGAGAAGTCCATATCTGATAACAAAATAACAGGATCGATTTTAGGGCTGTTTTATCACTTTTTCCTCTTAACTTTTAGTTATTCTGTCCTATCTCTGGCATCTCTGGTAATTTTTTTAATTGAAGACCAAAATGTTATATATGAAAAATTGAAGAAGTTCTGGATGATTTATTTCTCAAAAAGTATTTAATTTCTTCTGGTAGTTAGTTTAGGTAAATGGAGATCATCTTGATTTAATCAGGGATTGAGATAATTTGAGTCTGTATTTCAGTCTTTGTGAAGGTTTGTTCATTTCCAGTTTGTCCTTATTCCTAGAGCATAGCCCTTCATGGGTTTAAACTGAAAGCTTGAGATGTTTGCAAGAGGCTCTCTTCCATGGCAGGCCCTGAACTCCTACGACTGCTGAAGATTCTGTTTATTTTATTTGCTACTCTCTCATGCTTGGCTTCTTGGCCTCTTGTACCTTTACTCCTAATACACATACACACACTCCCCTTAGTAATCAGTAAACGCCTTGAAGGAAAATATAGTTAAGAATTCCAGTTTTACTTCTCTATGGTTACTTTTCTAGGGATCTTGGTGCTCTGAGTCCTGGCTACTTTGGTTGTTCTCTTCAAACATTTTCTTTTTCTTCTTTTAAAATATTTTTTATTTTATACAGCTTTCATAGTTGTTCTTGGTGGGAAGGTTGGTCCAAATAAGCTACTCCATACTAGCAGAAGCAGAAATTGCCAGACCTTTCTTATGTGCTCGAATAACACTATGTGCCTCGACATCACACATTTAGCTCATATTGCAATTGTTTGATAACTGATATGTACACCTTACCAAAGGAGCCCTGGTGGCACAGTGGTTAAATTGCTCGGCTGCTAACAAAAGGCCAGTGGTTTAAACCTATCAGCTGCACCACGGGAGAAAGATGTGGCAGTCTGCTTCCATAAAGATTTACAGCCTTGGAAATCCTATAGAGCAGTTCTACTCTGTCCTATAGGATCGCCATGAGTCGGAATCCACTTGACGGCAGTTGCCTTGGTTTGGTTTGGTTATACCTTACTGAACCACAAACTTTGTGAGAACAAGAACTCTTTTTTTTCTTTTATTTAATGTTTTATATTGAGTTAACTATAGATTCCTATGCAGCTGTAAGAAATAATAGAGATCCTTTGTACCCTTTACCCATTTTCCTCCAACGATAACATTTTATAAAACTATACTACAATATCACAACCAGGATACTGACATTGATACAGTCAAGGTATAGAACAGTTTCATCACACGGATTTCTCAAGTTGTCTTATTTTAGTCACACCCACTTCCATCCTATCGTACCCCTTCCATAACCATGTCAGCCAATATTCTGTTCTTCATTTCTATAATTCAGTCATTTCAAAAATGTTATATTGATGAAATCAACAGTATGTAGCCTTTTGGGGTTGTGATTTTTTCACTCAGAAAAATTCTCTGGAGATTTATATAGGTGGGTGTGTGTATCAATAGTCTGTACCTTTTTATTGCTGAGTAGTATTTCATGGTATCCCAGTTTGTTTAACCATTCACCTCTTGAAGGATATCTGGGTTGTTTTCAGTTTTTGTCTATTACAAATAAAACTGCTATAAATATTTGTGTACTGGATTTTGTGTGAACGTTTAAGTCTTCATTTCTCTTGGGATAAATGTCCAGGAGTACAACTGCTGGATTGTGCAGTAGTTGTATGTTTACTTTTTAGAAACTGCCAAACTGTTTTCCAGAGTGGCTGTACCATTTTACATTCCCTCCAGAAATGTATAAGTGATCCAGTTTTTCCACATCCTTGCCAGCATTTGGTGTTGTCATTATCGTTTATTGTAGCCATTCTGATACGTGTGAGATGATATATCATTGTGGTTTTAATTTGCAGTTCTCTAATGGCTAATGATGTTAAAGATCTTTTCATGCGCTTATTTGCCATCCGTATTACTTCCTCAGTGAAATGTCTGTTCATGTCCTTTGCTCATTTTCAGATTGGATTGTTTGTTTTTCACTGTTAAGTTTTAGAGTTCTTTTTAGAATCTAGTCCTTTGTCTAATAAGTGGTCTGCAAATATTTTCTCCCACTCCATAACTTGTCTTTTCATCCTTTTAACAGGGTCTTTCACATCACAAAAGTTTTTAATTTTGATGAAGTCCAATTTATCAATTTTTTTCTCATAGATTCCATTATGTAAAACTATTTTAAAATTTTTATTTACTCTAACAGTATATGAATATACATTCTTTGTACAAATATTCAAAATAATAGAAAAGTATCAACAGCCGATAATGCTTCCTATTTCACTTCCATCACAATCCAATGGAAAGTAACCAAAACAAAACCCAAACTCATTGCAGGCGAGTTGATTCTGACTCCTAGTGACCCTATAAGACAGAGCAGAACTGCCCCATAGGGTTTCAAAGGCTGAAATCTTTACAGATGCAGGCTGCCACATCTTTCTCCCACATAGCAGCCGGTGAGTTCAAATTGCTGACCTTTCGGTGAGCAGCCAAGCACTTTACCAACTGTGCCACTAGAACTTCTTAATGAAAAGTAACTACTCTTAAAATATAGTATTTCTCTTTCCAGTGATTATTTAACATTAAATAAATGTTCAGGTTGTCAGTTTTCAAAACCAAGTAATATTAATCATCACTAGGATGATATTCACAATATTTGGTATCTGATAGGACATGGACTCCAAAGGACATGGGCCCTAACAACCAGAACAGCTATAATAGAGCATAAGAGCTGAATATAAGCCCCATACATTATCATTATGAATATTTTCAAATAACATGGGTATCAGGTCTTCTTTTTTATTCTTTCATTGTTCTTTTAGTCCTAGAAATTCCCTCTATGCTCTTATGATTAAAAGCTAATTTTCAATGACTTAATGTTTGTGGTAACAGGATTGGCTAATGTGCAGCCCTTCACTATTTGTGTGTCTTAGTCTATCCTGGTGTCCATTAGTTTTAACAGGGCTAATCAAGTTCATAGCAAAGGTACTATCTAGATTTAAAGGAGACCTTTCATTTTATTTTTTCCATCTCTCTTGATGTGGCTTTCTCAGTTGGTCTCATTTAAATCAATTATTACTTTCCTAAAGCTTCAGAGATTCCTGAAGTCTTCAATAAACTAGGTTCTTCTACAATTCTCTGGATGGAAGCAGTGGTGATTCAGTAATAAAATTCTTACATTCCATGTGGGTGACACAGACTTGATTCCTGATCAGTGTATCTCATGTGCAGCCACTACCCATTTGTCAGTGGAGACTTGCATGTTGCAGTGATATTGAACAGGTTTCAATGGAATTTGCAGACTAAGATAGGCTAGGAAGAAAGTCCTGGCAATCTACTTCTGAAAAGCAGCCAGTAAAAACTCTATGGATCACAACAGTCCTATCTGCAACCAGTCATGAGTATGGCCCAGGACAAGGCAGCATTTTGTTTTGCTGTGCCTGGAGTTACCATGAGTCGGGGGGACTCGATGGCAGCTCACAACAACTACAACAATCTTCTGGAAGATTAGAACCAAAAAAAGGCTGCCTAGGACCAGGCTAGACTTGATAGTCCTTACTCACGCTTGTCCATATGATCTCTCAACTTGGGCAGAAACATAACATGTATTTGCAGTAAAGGATTGTCCCTTTGTGATTAAATTTGCAGTGATCAAATATTCAGATATGTTTTGTGGAAGCAATCCTCAAACCCATTAAAATAGCCTTCGGGGCCTTGATTAAACTAGTCCTATAGTGTGCTTCATTTAAATAAACAGTGCTTGCTTAATCAAATAATAGCTCCCCTAGAAAGAGCTCATTCATTGAATGAACCTTTTTCCTCTTAGGATTCTCTTCACTGCACCCAGATGTAATTTCTTTGGAAACTGCTTCTGGCAATATATACATATATTTTGGTCTTAACATACTCATTCACCATAGTGTTCAGTGACTCCCCAAGGAAGGGGTTCCTGTTGAGAAATATTTTACACTATGGGAATCAACTAATCAAATCTGCCCTCCCTATCTCACCTTATGTGCCTGAGTCATCATTTTACATAGACAGGTCTAGCTCACAGAAGCCAAGTGATTAATTATCTCTAATTCGTTAAATATATATATTTTTTTGTGCTTTAGATACAGGTTTACAGAGCAAAGAAGTTTCTCATTAAATACACATATTGTTTTGTGACACTGGATGTCAACCCCGTGAGATGTCAACACTCTCCCCTTCTCGACCTTGGGTTCCCCATTTCTATTCATCTAGATTTCCTGTCCCCTCCTGCCTTCTTGTCCTTGGTCCTGGGCTGGTGTGCCATTTAAATCTCATATACGTGGTTGTGCTATGAGTATTACTGTTTGTTTTATGGGCCTGTCCAATCTTTGGCTGAAGGGTGAACCTCAGGAGTGACTTCATTACTGAGCTGAAAGGGTGCCTGGGGGCCATACTCTCGGGGTTTCTCCAGTCTCTATCAGACCAGTAAGTCTGGTCTTTTTTTGTGAGTTAGAATTTTGTTCTACATTTTTCTCCAGCTCTGTTTGGGACCGTCTACTGTGAGCCCTGTCAGAGCAGTTGGTGGTGGTAGCCGTGCATCATCTAGTTGTGCAATTTATCAATTTTTTTCTTTTATGGCTCATGCTTTTGATGTAAAATTTAAGAACTCTTTGCCTACCCTAGATCCTGGTGTCTTTTTTTTTTTTTTTAAACAATGAATCCCAAGTAAATTGCACATGCCTTTTATTCATTCATTAGTTCAACAAGAATACTATGTTCAAAAATTCTATGTGTTGGGGATTCAAGGATAAACGTTTGACATGGCCCCCCCAACAAAGACGTACTGTTATATACTACTGGAGGAGGCAGCCTAAAATAAGTATACCAACAAATAAAATAGTTACAAATTGTGGTACATGTTATGAAGAAAATAAGCAGGTGCTGAGACAGGGAATAATGGGAGAAGAATAAGGAAAGGCTATTTTAAAAGAAATGATGATATATTAGCTAGGCCCTGAAGGATGAGAAGGATTCAGTCATGTAAGGTGTGGAGGGAAGGGAATTGCAGGCAGAGGGAAGTACATACAGAAGCTTCTGAAGCAGTAAAGAGTGTGTTTAGATCTGAAAAGGCAATAGAAGGAGTGAATAAGTGGGAGAGAAATACAAGATGAGTTTGGAAAGAGAGGCAAAGGCCACACCTGCAAGGCCTTGAAGGTTATGACAAAAAGTTTGGAAAGTAGATGCTCATTATATATTTGCTAAATGAATGAAAGTGTTATATTTTTCTGAAAAAAAATTCTCTCTGATGTTAAAAATTCCTTTTTTCATTATATTTGGACATGAAGGACAGCTTACAAGCTAATGGGATATCCTCCTGCCAGAGAGAAAGCTTCTACCACACATACCAATAAAAGCTGAGAATCATCATTGTTCTTAAGATTTTATGTCCCAAGAGAAGCAGCAAGGATCTCCGTCTGATATTCTGAGACCCAGAGCCAGACAGGAAGGAAAAAAAAAAAAAAAAAGAATGGATACAGCAAAGTCATTTCAACTCAAAAACAAAAAACCCCGTTGCCGTCAAGTCAGTTCCAACTCATAGCCACCCTATAGGACAGAGTAGGACAGAGTAGATACGCCATAGGGTTTCCAAGAAGTGGCTGGTAGATTCGAACTGCCGACCTTTTGGTCAGCAGCCATAGTTTGCCGTAGCTCTTAATCACTGCACCATCAGGACTCTGGTGTCAGAAAAACTGTGAAAGACTTTGAAATGGGCAAAAAAAGAATACTAGTTGTCCAGTGTAGTACAACCTTCTGGCTTATTTGTGTCTTTCATTGTCTTTGAGTGATTTAATAACAGTATAAGTTGTAGAAAACTGATAGGAATGTATATGACTTTTATCCAAAGAAGTGCAAATGAATTCTGTCCAATGGAGATGTACTGATTATTCACCTGCGGGTACAAATCCATCTTTTTTTTTTTTTTTGCACCTATTAGCAAATATATTTCAGCATTCCTGATGATCTATATGTGTATATTCCTTGAAAGCGTCTTTGAAATGGTTGAAATATGTTACTGGTTCCTTCATCAATTAATAGGTTAAATAAAAGCTTTGACGTGTGTTTGTTTTATAAATTTATGAGAGTCATGATTTTATCTTTAAAAAATTATACTTAACAGTTCTGGAGGCTCCACTGAGATGCCCGATTGATTTACCTGACAGATCCAGGTAAACGTCATTGCCTGAGAAGTGCATCCTATGGGTGAGTTAAGCCCAGGTATATCTTTCCTTGTTTCCTAGAGTGGATCCCAAGCAGCAATGAAACTTTAACTTTACTGACTTTCTGTTTCTCCATTTTTTTCCCCTCTCTATTGATTATGGTTCTGTTTTTTTATTCCCCCTTAGTGGCAGCAGTCATTGGTAATTTGGTTTTATGGTCGGACGATTTGGTGATCTCTATAAGTAGATGATAAACCTATTCTCTGGTGAGTAAGAGGAGACAGAGAATCTGGCTTGTTAGTCTTTTTAATTTATTTGGGTAATTGTCTATTTTGATCTCAAATTAAAGAAACAATTCTTTATTTGTAGACTGATAATTATTTGTCTTTCTGTGTTCATTCCTGATCTGTGGCTGAAGTTGCAGAACTGAAGATGTATGTTCTTTTTATTATTTTTCTTTTCCCATACAAAAATTTATACATACATTGTTATGTGACTCTAATTGCTCTCCCCATACTCTGACAGCACACTCATGCTTTCTACCCCTGACTCCTCATGTCCATTCAACCAGCTCCTACCCCTCTCTGCCTTCCCATCTCACCTCTCGACAGAAGCTGCCCGTTTAGTCTCTTGTATCTACTTGAGCTAAGAGGCACACTCCTCACAAGTATCACTTTATGTCCCACAGTCCAGTCCAATCCCTGTCTGAAGAGTTGGCCTTGGAAATTGTTTTAGTTCTGGGCTGATAGAGAATCCAGGGGCCATGCTTTCCAGGGTTCCTCCAGTCTCAGTCAGACCATTAAGTCTGGTCTTCATATTAGAATTTGAGTTCTGCACCCCACCTTTCTCCTGCTCCATCCAGGACTCTGTTGTATTCCCTGTCAAGGTGGTCACTGGTGGTAGCTGGGCACCATCTAGTTCTTCTGGTCAGAGGCTGATGAAGTCTCTGGTTTATGTGGCCCTTTCTGTCTCTTGGGCTAATACTTTCCTTGTGTCTTTGGTGTTCTTCATTCTCCTTTA
>NW_004443946.1:19363632-19366079 GCF_000243295.1 Trichechus manatus latirostris | reverse complement strand
GCTCTTATTTCTCTAGGATGTCTTCCAAGGAGCAGGATAGCTGGATCGTACGGTACTTCTATTTCTAGCTTTTTAAGGAAGCGCCAGATCGAATTCCAAAGTGGTTGTACCATTTTACAATCCCACCAACAGTGTATAAGTGTTCCAGTCTCTCCACAACCTCTCCAGCATTTATTATTTTGTGTTTTTGGATTAGCGCTAGCCTAGCTGGGGTGAGATGATATCTCATTGAGGTTTGATCTGCATTTCTCTAATGGCTAATGATCGTGAGCATTTCTCATGGTCTGTTAGCCGCCTGAATATCTTCTTTGGTGAAGTGCCTGTTCATATCCTTTGCCCATTTTTTAATTGGGTTGTCTTTCTGTTATTGACATTTTGCAGTATCTTCTATATTTTAGAGATTATACGCTAATCGGATTTGTCGTAGCCAAAAATCTTTTCCCACTCTGTAGGCTGTCTTTTTACTCTTTTGGTGAAGTCTTTTGATGAGCGTAAGTGTGTGATTTTTAGGAGCTCCCAGTTATCTAGTCTCTCTTCTGGTGCAGGTGCATTGTTACTTATGGTTTGTATTGTGTTTATGCCATCTAGTAGGGCTCCTAGCATTGTCCCTATTTTATCTTCCATGATCTTTAATGTTTTCGATTTTATATTTAAGTCTTTGATCCATTTTGAGTTAGTTTTTGTGCCTGGTGTGAGGTATGGGTCTTGCTTCAGTTTTTTGCAGATGGATATCCAGTTAGGCCAGCACCATTTGTTGAAGAGATTGTCTTTTCCCCAATTAACAGACTTTGGGCCTTTGTCAAATGTCAACTGCTCATAGGTGGATGAATTTATGTCTGGATTCGCAATTCTGTTCCATCGGTCTATGTATCTGTTGTTGTAACAGTACCAGGCTGTTTTGACTACCATGGAGGTATAATAGGTTCTAAAATCAGGTAGTGTGAAGTCTCCCACTTTGTTGTTCTTCTTGATTAATGCTTTACTTATTCAGGGACTCTTCCCTTTCCATATGAACTTGGTGATGTTTCTCCATCTCATTAAAAAATACTGGTGGAATTTGGATTGGAGTTGCATTGTATCTGTAGATTGCTTTGGGTAGAAGTGACATTTTCACTATGTTGACTCTACCTATCCATGAGCAAGATATGTTTTTCCACTTAACGCAGGTCTCTTTTGGTTTCCTGCAGTAGTGTCTTGCAGTTTTCATTGCATAGAACTGGTTAGATTTATTCCTAAGTATTTTACCTTCTTGGGGGCTATTGTAAATGGTATTGACTTGGTGATTTCCTCTTCGAGGTTCTCTTTGTTGGTGTAAAGGAATCCAACTGATTTTTGCATGTTTATCTGGTATCCTGATACTTTGATGAAATCTTCTATTAGTTCCAGTAGTCTTCTGGAAGATTCCTTGGGGTTTTCTGTGTATAAGATCATATCATCTGCAAATAGAGATATTTTGACTTATTCCCTACCAATTTAGATGCCCTTTATTTCTTCTTCTAGCCTAAATGCTCTGGCTAGGACCTCCAGCAGAATGTTGAATAAGAGTGGTGATAAAGGGCATCCTTGTCTGGTTCCTGTTCTCAACAGGAATGCTTTCAAAGTCTCTCCATTTAGGATGATGTTGGCTGTTGGCTTTGTATAAATGCCCTTAATTATACTGAGAAATTTCCCTTCTATTCCTATTTTGTTGAGAGTTTTTAATCATGAATGGGTGTTGGACCTTGTCAAATGCCTTTTCTGCATCAACTGATAAGATCACATGGTTCCTGTCTTTTCTTTTATTTATGTGATGGATTACATGACCATTTTTCTAATCTTGAACCATCCCTGCATACCTGGTATAAATCTCACTTGATCATGATGAATTATCTTTTTGATATGTTGCTGAATTCTATTGGCTAGAATTTTGTTGAGGATTTTTGCGTCAATGTTCATGAGGGATACTGGTCTGTAATTTTCTTTTTTATGGTGTCCTTTACCTGTTTTTGTATCAGGGTTATGCTGGCTTCAAATAATGAGTTTGGGAGTATTCCATCCTTTTCTACGCTCTGAAATACCTTTAGTAGTAGTGGTGTTAACTCTTCTTTGAAAGTTTGATAGAATTCTCCAGTGAAGCCATCCGGGCCAGGGCTTTTTTTTTGTTGGGAGTTTTTTAATTACCTTTTCAATCTCTTCTTTTGTTATACGTTTATTTAGTTGTTCTACCTCTGTTTGTGTTAGGTAAGTAGTGAGTTTCTAGAAATCTGTCCATTTCCTCTAGGTTTTCAAATTTGCTAGAGTATAATTTTTCATAGTATTCTGATTCTTTTAATTTCACTTGGGTCTGTTGTGATATCACCCATCTCATTTCTTATATGGGTTATCTGCTTCCTTTCCTGTTTTTCTTTTGTCAGTTTGGCCAATGATTTATCAGTTTTGTCGATCTTTTCAAAGAACCAGCTTTTGGT
>NW_004443946.1:19252099-19361726 GCF_000243295.1 Trichechus manatus latirostris | reverse complement strand
TTTTCCTCAAATAAGTTGGTGTCAAGTGCTTTATCTTCAATCTCACTAATTCTGACTTCCATTGCTTCAATTCTGCTCCTATGACTTTCTATTGAGTTGTCTAATTCTGAAATTTTATTGTTAAGCTTCTGGATTTCTGATCGCTGTCTCTCTATGAATTCTTGCAGACTGTTAAATTTGTCATTATGCTCTTCTCTAATATTTTTAATTTCCTCTATTGCGTGTTCTGTGTTTGCTTAATTTCCCTCCTAATTTCTTGAAGAGTTCTATATATTAATTTTTTGTATTCTGCCTCTGGTAATTCCAAGAAATTTCCCTCTTCTGGAAAATTTCTAGATTCTTTGTTTTGGTAGCTTGCTGAAGCCCTCATGGATTGCCTCTTTACATGATTTGATATTGACCATTGTCTCTGAGCCATCAATAAGTTATTATATTTATTTTATGTTTGCTTACTGTGTCCTAGCTTCTTGTTTTGTTTTGATATGCCCAGATAGGCTGCTCGTATGAGCTAGTTTGATTATTAGCACCTTTGAAGCTCTAACCTCCTGTCACCAGGTGGGTAGATCTGTTACTAGGTATGTGAGCTCAAGAGTCCACCCACTCCTCCCGTATGGTGCCCAGGTAGTTAGCCACCAAGTGTGTGGTGTAGGCTCTCACTTACAGTCCTAGACAGGCATGGGTGATTGGTGTAGACACAGGCATCTGGCTGCAGCAAGAGGACACACTCTGAGCAAGGCAGGGGGCTGACAGCTATCCCCGACTGTCCAGGAGGAAGGCATGTCCCTGTTCCCTACAGCGTGTAGGTGGGTGGGTTTTACGGCTGGATTATGAGCACCCAGTGCTGTTGGCTGTAAGGACTGGGGGGCACCTCTTATTCATGGGCCCCCAACACAGGTGGCTAGGTGGCATGGATGAAGCCACCAGTCCTCAGGCCCCTGATGTGGGTAGGTGAAGACTTTGCTTAATGGGCAGAGAAATGTCAAATGTCAAGAACCTGCCACTTCACAGCTAAAACAGCTGAAGTTAGGGTTCCGGTATATACCCTGCTGTACTGTAGTAATGAGGGTCTGTGCTGCAGAGATGGGCCCACACAAGTCTATGCAGGGAGAAAGACACTCAAAATCCATGGATCCCTTATGCCTGTGCCTGGGCAAAGGAGCTGTGCCTACCCTGGGTTCCTGGCTTAGGGGAGCTGGCAGTTTATTTTTTCCCATTTGTTAATTTGTTCACTCTCCAAGGCAGGGAGAATGGTTCCTGGCATGTCCCGTGCTTCTGGCCCAGGGGACTCAGCAATTGCTGAAGGAATTCCAGGACCCAGTGCAGAGCAGGAAGCAGGGAGGTAAATGGGAGAGAGGTTTTTCCCTAAGAGGGGTGTTTTTATCTGTGCAGTAGGCCGTATGCAATTACTTATCTTTTGCCAGATCGAGGCCTGCTTCTCACTGGTTCTGGGTGGCCGTGTAGACTCTCTGGCACTGGGTCTCTCCTGGTGCGGAAAACGTGCCTCCCGAGCACCGCCGCTTGCCTGCCTCACTGCTCACCCACGAGCTGTTCAGGCCTGAAAGGGCTCAGGCTCTCACCGGGTCAGGTCTGGCAACTCCTCGCTGCTTCTGAACCATCTCTCCCTCCCCCTGCCACTCAGTCCAGTTCCTCAACTCTGCCTTTGATGTTCAGGGCTTCCAGATTGCCATATATAATTGAATCACTTTTTTTTTGGGTCTTTGTTGTAAGAGGGTCCTGCGGAAGTGTCTGACTACTTCGCCATCTTGGCCCCACCTCCTGAAGCTATATGCTCTTTATGTGTCTTTCTATGTGTCTAAGTATCTGCAGTTCAGAAAGCCTCATTATATAAGTGTGAAATGTGTTCCTATTTCTGGAGGGCATTAACAAATTAAATTATGTTGTGTCTTAAATGAAAGATACCCTGTTCTGATTGGTTTAGAGAGATATATAAGTGCTTATATAAATAGAAGAGCCCTGGTGGTGCCATGGTTAAGAGCTCGGCTGCTAACCAAAAGGTTGACAGTTCGAATCCACCAACTGCTCCTTGGAAACCCTATGGGGCAATTCTACTCTGTCCTGTAGGGTCGCTATGAGTTGGAATTGACTCCACAGCAATGGGTTATATAAATAGAATATTCCTAAAATTCCCAGATAAGGAAATTTATTCATTCATTCATTTTTATTGTACTTTTTAGATGAAGGTTTATAGAACAAATAGTTTCTCATTAAACAGTTAGTACACATATTGTTTTATGACAATGGTTAACAATCCCATGACATGTCAACACTGTCCCTTCTTAATCTTCGGTTCCCTATTACCAGCTTTCCTGTCCCCTCCTGCCTTCTAGTCCTTGTCCCTGGACTGTTGTGCCCTATTAGTCTCATTTTGTTTTATGGGGCTGTCTAATATTTGGTTGAATGGTGAACCTTGCGAGTGACTTCATTACTGAGGTAAAAAGGTGTCCGGGGGCCATATTCTTGCGGTTTCTCCAGTCTCTGTCAGGCCAGTAAGTCTGGTCTTTTTTTGTGAGTTAGAATTTTGTTCTACATTTTTCTCCATCTCTGTCTGGGACCCTCTGTTGTGATCCCTGTCAGAACAGTCAGTGGTTGTTGCCGGGCAGCATCTAGTTGTACTGGACTCAGTCTGGTGGAGGGCATGGTAGTTGTGATCCATTAGTCCTTTGGACTAACCAGATAAGGAAATGTAGCTTATAATTTTTAAAATGTGCTAGACTGAAAAAAATATTTTCTTATAGAAACAACTAATGAGACTAGTTTAATCATTTCCTTATTTAAAAGCCCTAGGTAGGTCCTTTTTTTTTTTTATTTAGTAAGCCAGTTGTCATGGGGTTGATTCTGACTCATGGCAACCCCATGTGTTTCAGAGGAGAATTGTGCTCCATAGGTTTTCAGTGGCTGATTGAAATACATCACCAGATCTTTCTTCTGAGGTGCCTCTGGGTGGACTTGAATCTCTAATCTTTCAGTTAGCAGCCAAGTGCATTTACCATTTACACTACCCAGGGAGTCCCTCTTATTTATCAATGTTAAGAAAAATAAAAGTATACATTTTATTTCACTTGGGTTTGTTTTTCCTAGACTTACATAGGGTTATTGACCAAATAAGTGAACACTCCTCCTACATAACGTTTAAGATTATAAAACATGTAAAATTGTGTTCAACTAAATTGAATCATTATTCCGACAATTTTTTATATCAACAGTAATTGTGTTCTGTAGTATGTTGGCTTGAAAATAATTTTCAAGATCTTTCAGTAATTTAAAATCTTGCACTGATATTAAATCGAGCTAATTAATGAATAATCATCAGACACTTAAATGATTTCTAAATAAGATAGAATACTGGCACAATAATTACTAAGTATAATTTTAATATGTTTTGTTTTTAAGTTAATATATTTTGCTTCTTATTTTATATGCTATAGAGAGGCTATATCTTTGGATCGTGTTAACGAATGTGCTTGTTTATCCTTGCTATGTTAAGGTGCAAAAGGGATGTGTGTGGCTGTGGAAAATTGTATTCTGCGTGTTTATGAGCTTTGATAGTCTGCTAAAATGCTTATATATGATTTTTCAATTACTGATTTCTCTGTGAAATAGAAATTAGTTATTTTCTTAAATGTTACAATTAATATGGGTGGTTACAATTCTACTGGGAACAATAATGGCAGAGAAATAAAAATATGTGTTGTTTTCTTCAAGAAAATTTTTTTTTCTTAAAGTTCAGTTCTCAAAATTTTTGGTCTCAGAATCCCTTTACATTCTCTTATATAAAAATTTATTAAGGCTCCCTAAGAGTTTTTATTTATACTGACTGTACCTATCTATATTGACTGTATTAGAAATCAAAACTGAAAAATTTAAAAATGTCTATTTGTTGGTTCATTTGAAAGTAGCAATGATGAAGCCATTTCATGTTAACATAAATAACAATTTTTAATACACTGTTTTATAGTTTTGAAAATCTCTTTGATGTCTGGCTTAATAAAAGTCACCTGGATTCTCAGATCTGCTTCCGCATTTAATCTGTTGAGCTATCACACAACATATAGCTGCTGGAAAAACTCCACTGTATGCTCATGAAAGAAAGAGAATAAAAATGGCAAATAAAGTCTTAATATTACAGTTTTGACCATGTGGCCCGCTTAGAGGGTCTCAGGGCCCCCTTGGGTACTCAGACTATTCTTTGTTCTAAATTAAAGTGCCAGACTGCTGAGCCAAGATCAAGCAGAACAAGAATTACATAGGACTGAATGAACTGATAAGGGAAATTTTATTGTGATTATTTGTTTGGAATATTATTGATTAGTTTTAGTGTTTTATTGCTGCATGGCTCTAGATTTGCAAAATAAACTCAAGGGGGCTTATACGGTTAATTAGCACTCTTGCTGCTCCTAAATAATCAGGCCAAGCCTAACGAGACCAGCCTTTTTTGTGATCAATACTAATCTCTGTGGTTATTTTGATCATGTGTGTATTGGGGGGTGGGGGGTGGGAGAGACACTGTCAGGAAAAATTAAGATACTTCTAAATGAGCAAAAAAGATTACTGGGTGTCCAGTTCAGTGCATCCGTCTGGGTTATCTGCACCTTTCATTTTCTTTGAGCAATTTTACAATTCTGTAGGTTGTGGAAAACTTACAGTAGTGAATATAATTCTTTAGTTTTGGGGGCAGAGAACAGATACTTCTTTTTTTAAATAGATACCGTGTAACTGTAACTTTCAGTGTTCTATAAAATTGAGAACTTTTTGAAAAGATTATGTGAGGCAGTGAGGTAGAGGTGGGGAGAGGTTTTGAGGGAAGCAACTGTGGAAGAGACATTTCTCCTTAGGCTGGATAGGCGATAGAGGTCTGTGGGTCCAACAGCAGCAAAGACCCTTCCCCCTACTCTGCTTAGCAAGCAATATGTTGGGGAGGAGGCCAGACTTCAGAGGGGATGGCTGTGAATTATTCCCAAGGAGGCTGCTTCTAGACCCTGAGGCTTCCAGTCTCCCCACAATGCCCAGAATTACTAGCATGGCCCAAGGGAGCGAAGACCTGAGATCTAAAGGCACTACAAGGATACTTAAGAAATATCTAGTGTGGAGCCATGACCAGATGGGTCTCCTTGATGCTTTGGTACAGCTTAAGGCCCTCCTGGTTCCTTGGCATAATTATTGGAGGGATGAGGCCCCTTAGCGGCTTTAATCATATTTCCCACCAGTCCTGCGGCAAAGGTGCTCAGAATAGGATTTAAGTTGAATCAAATAAATTTGTTGCATACCTGAGTTTCTGCACTTAAGTCTTACACCTGCTACATAATGCCTTTAGATCTTTCCCTGACCTTCCTGTCTTTTTAGTGACTGGTTTTCAGGCTCAGCCACCGAGCTAAAGAAATGTTCCATCTTTTATGCTTTTCTTCCTGCTACTGAGGTACACTAAAAACTCTTTCTGGGACTAGAACTTATGAGTTGACAGAGTTTGCTACATTAATGCTTTATCTCTTTCTTCCTAGTCTCTCTTCCATCTCATTCTCACTGAAGGAGGTAGGAAGGATAATCATTAGCTCCTACTTTTGGATACCCCATTGCTAAAATCTTCTAGCAAATTAAAAGTTTAACGTAAGAACCTTATCATACAGAGAGTAAAGTAAATAAAACCAATATTCTTTATTATTGGCTCTATTTACTTGTGAGCAAATCTCTAGGACAACTGACATCTTTATTAGCACTAATAATGAAGGCTAAGGTTGAAAAGTGTTGTTGTTAGCACAGCTGAGACACAATTCCCAAGTCTGTGTTTGCTACAAGCTTGTTGCCTCTCCAGAAGTATTGGAAAATATAATCTTTAGGCCCGCCAAACAGGCATTGTCCCACAATTAAGATCATTAGGAACTAAGATAAATTATACATGAAACACTCTCTGGAAATAACACATTCAACATTTAAATATCCCTAACTTCAGTTTTTGCTCTTGTGATATAAGAGTACCACAGGCAGTTTGATGGTTATGAAAACAGACACGCTGCAAATTATTTCTTATTGTTCTACTACACTGCAGACCGCAGCCCCCTGCCTTTGTGATCTCTGGAGAGGTCTGCAGCAATCTGCTCCACTTGAGGCTAAAGACTTCTCGGAGGCTTTGAAGGAAGCCTAATTTAGCAATCTGTCTGCTGAAAGACAACACCCACTTATATACTTAGACACCTTCACTCTGGATATAATTTGAGACAGTAGTCTTGGACTGAGATTCCTTCTTTTTCGTCTATGGTTTCTGGCAGCTGCAGTGCTATTTTCAAACATTCTAAAACTAAAGGTTGTGAATGGAACACAGGCATTCTCTGTTCATGCTACTGAATTCTGATATTTGCTCTCAGAGCCAAATAGAGTTCACTGTCCAAAGAGTCAGGTTATAAATTTAGGCAGTTTTACAGCTAGACAGGGCAAGGCACAAAATAATCATATATGTAAGATCTGGCTTAAAATAAATTAAGCCCTTAGAAAATACAAATTTTAGTAAAAACTGTTATTATGACAGTATTGTTAGAATTTTTCAGCTTTGTCATTAATATGAGATAAAAGAAACCATGTACAGTGATTATAGGTTGGCAAAACGTTTTATGATCTGAAATATTTTTGAGCCCAAACATATGTTTATTGCAGTAAAGAATATTTTGCTTTCATTGCTTACTATTCAATGAATTCAATAATTATCATCAACCAGCATATTTCATTAAGGTACATAAACTTAATGATTCTGAGATTTCAAACTGGGATTTTTACAGACTAAGTACATATCATGTATAAATATTAGTCCTATAAAATCCTATATATATGTAAATGTATGTATTTTATTTTCATTACTCTTTTTTCCTCTTTTTTTTGTCAAGAGGGGCAAAGGAATTGCCTAATTATCTGTTCCTTTCCTTTGGGGAAAGGGAGCTCAGGGTTCTTGGTAGGGTTTGGAATATGTGGTGGGGAAGTTGGTCTCTCTAGGAGGTTATGTTTAAGTTTAAGAAAAAGGAAGGATCCTGGAGCCTCCCCTTGGAGGTAAATATCATTGTATAAAGGAAATCTAACGCAGTAAAGGTGAGTCAGAAACAAAGCAGAAGTCTCCAGGGGAACATGAAAATCATTGTTCAAGTTGTGGGGTTCTCTGTGCTGCTCCTGAAGTAAGCCCCATGACCTACCCACACTGCATCCCTTTTACAAGTACCCAATAATTTTTGAAGCCCCATGGATTTTCAGCTTTGTGGAGTCCTGGTTATGGATACCAGATGTCTGCCAGACCATAGCTAATGGACTGTATGCAAAGACATTACAGTAGACTAAATTTTCATGGGCCCCATTTTTTCATACCTTTTCCCCCATGGATACACCCCCTGATGTGATGATGACATCAGCACGACTGATACCCTCATTCAAGGCATTGAGTAAGTCATCTGGGCTGGAAAAAAAATAAAGACAAACAAATTAACACAAGAAAAGAGTTTAGATATAGTGCCAACTTAAAACTAAACTACCTAATTCACTGAGTAGGCATTAACATGAGTACAGACAGCACTATCTTCTGTATAAAGTAGGAATCAAAAAGGTCCCTGCCCAGCAGAAGCATAACTCTTATTGTGGAGAAAGAACCTCGTAAGTGCTGAAATAGTGGCTACTGGTTCTTTTCTGGGGCTTTTAATCTAACGAGGCAGTATAACGAGGGGAAACAGTGAGGTGTTGGTAGGGTATCCAACCACCACGGTTTGTGTGGCAGTGTCTGGGTTTTAGTATTAAAAGTCACATGTCCTAGGAAATCCTGGGCAAATTGAGGCAGTGGGTCACTCTACATACTGGAGAGATCACAGAGGGCTCTTTAGAGGGGTAGGACTTAAGTTATGTCCTGAGAGAAGTGGCTAGATTTTGACAGATGGAAAGGGATGGGAAAGGACCTTGCAAGCAAGAGAATCTGCACTAGCAAAGGCTTGGAACAGTGATTAAGCCTATGGTGTTTCTAGGTCAGTGTGGATAATGGTCTGCCTAGACTGAAAGAGTTGACTGAGAATGAATGGGGTAGGTAGGATGGACATGATTTTGGAGGGCCTTCAAGCTTAAGAATTTAGACTTGACCTAATAGAAAATGTGGGGAGGGGTTTCCCTGTAACTATGAAGAGCCAGTAGGTGCTTACTGGGAAAAGAAAGGATAGAAAAAGAAACGACAAGAAGGGCAGAAACTCTACAAAAATACTCGGAAAAGACAGGGACGGAATGAATGTTAGGGATTGAAACTAGACAGATTCCTGACAGTCAACTGAAACGGCAAGTGCACCATGCCCTTTGATTGCACAGGTCAAAGCCCTACGAAGAAGAGATGAAGTGAAAGCAAGGGTCTTATATTCTGGATGGGCCAGAAGGATAAAAAGGGCTCCAAAGATCTAACTTGGGAGTGACTAAGTGAGAAAAAACAAAATATCAGGGATCAGGGCTTATGGAGGGACAGGATGGCAGGGAATAGCTGAAAGGGACTGTTTTGTTAGTAGTTTACATTCATGCAAAGCTACTGGGCACTTGCACTTCCCTTCAATTGATGAAGTCCAGAAAATGTGCCTTTGAGAAATATCTGTCTTGCCCACATCCTCGTTTTCTGAGAACTTCTACTCTATAGGGCCAAGCCAAGCCAGTTGCCATCGAGTCGATTCCAACCCATAGCGACCCTACAGGACAGAGCAGAACTGCCCCATAGGGTTTCCAAGGAACAGGTGGTGGATTCAAACTGCTGACCTTTTGGTTAGCAGCTGCAGCGCTTAACCACTATGCTACTGCCTGACTTCTCCTTTTCCTTTATCCTGCAAAGGCATCTAACATGGACATCTAAAAAGGGAATAATCCTGGCTTCTGATTTTCTAGCTCCTGTTTTTAATCCCATTTGAGGCCCAGCTGTACTCTTGTTCTTGTGTTCAATGAGATAAGCCCGCATTAGCCCAAAACCCCCTTCTCTGCTTAAGCTAGCTGCAGTAGGTTTTTATTAACTTGAAATCAAATGATCCCTCAATGAGCAGAATATGTTCTCCCAAATCTCTCATTACAGTGAGGTTTATTGATGTCCCTTTACCTTAATGCACTATGTGATGAGAGAGGAAAAACAAGGAATGTTAGAGACTCCAGATGGCATGATTTGTAAGTAGGACATCATTTTACCTTTCATTCAGGGGTGACAGAGGTAAAAAGAGGAATTTGAGATCGACCGTAGATGCTACCTTCACAGGCTCTACAGAGATAAACTAGTTGGGAGGCAGAGATTAACACTGTGAGCTCTGTAGTTAGATTGCCTGAATTAAAATCCTAGCTCCACTACTTCTAGATATGTAACTTTGGGCAAGTTGCTTAACTTCTCTTTGCCTCAGTTTTCCATCTATAAAGCAAGGATAATAAGGTTGACTTGATACATAAAAAAACACTTCGAACAATACTTGGTACGAACTGAGTTTTTCAAGAAAGGTTAGTTGTTATTATTACTGCTGTTGTATTGCCAGAAGTTTATCATACAAACAAACCTAACAACCTGGCATAAGTTCAACTTTGGCATGCTTTGAGTTTTTATTCAGGAGAGTACCTATCACTAACACAAAAGAAAATCAAAGACTGGGTCTCAAATACATTCACAGAGCAACATGTGAAAAGCCCAGATGGTTCAATAGTAAGCCAAACCTGGCTCTAGCCTAAATAGTTTCATTTGTTATTAGGTTCTCTTACTGGACCTGGGTAGAATTCCCCTCCTCCTTAAGTACTGGACTCTCCATGGCTGCACAGGGGTTGCTCTGGTTTTGGAGCGTGAGCTCCCAAGGAGGAGGTACAAAAGTAAAAGTGTGAAAAATGGCTCACATGAGGTTCAGCCTACCAACACGGGGACCCTTTAAAGTCATTCAGTTAATTGCTTATGCAGCCAAAAAAAGTTACCTGCGTATTCAATGAAGGTAGGATCTATGTATAAGATAAAACAAACAAAAAAGTTAAAATCACTGATATAGATTTTTTAAGTTAAACTGGTTGGGCAAACATGTTAGAAGAATTACATTAAAAAATACTTAAGGTATTTTAGAACTAAGCATTTTGAACAGATTTCTCATCAACTTTTTTCATTTTGCTTTATGGAAAAAGATTGAAAATAATTCTGTTGTGTTGAAATACTACAAGATCTGGATGTGACAGGCTCTTGATAACTGCATGCCCAGAGCTCTGGGTCCCTTGCCTTGCTGGATCACACTGTTACTAAACTAGGCCAGATGGATGACTTATGGAGTAAATGGGAAAATATCACAAACACAGAACCATGCTGAATGTGGTTCAGGTAAATGGATAATGAATATTATCAGCAAAACACAATTTTCTGTTAGTACAAAGCTAATGTTACCAACTTTACCATATACAATTTATAACATACATTGACTGAACAATATTGACTCTATTGGCATTAGGATTATCCTAAAGCCACTGGAAGCAAAGCAGCACATCATTATGGTATTAATCTTTGTAGGTGGAGAAGGTCCTGGGACAGATTACCTGATGATTACAAATAAACATACTCTTCAGCGATTTTTTTAAAATTAATTGTTTTGATACTATCAGGGAAAGATTTTCTTCCTATTTTGCAAAACTGCCGAGTTACCAACTCCTCACACATTTTTTAATTTGCAGAAATAAACTAAAAGGGGTTTGGTCCCAAATCCTTACTGTAGTTTATCATGTTTCAAAGAACATTCTCAATGTTGCTTTCCACTCTGTAGCAGATGGATTCACAAAATCATCAAATCTCAAAGTTGGAAAGGCCTTCGGAGGTCATCATGTCCAATATCACAGCTGGGCCCATTACTTGCATCCTGCCCTATTCCTCTCCCTGTGCCCTTTCCTCTGACTCTATGTCACACACTTCTGATGTCTGGGATCTGACAATCGATCATGGTTTACAAGAGGGACAGGTACCAATGTGTGATGATAAGTCAGAGGATCTATAACTTCATTTATCCTGCATGCTGTATCTCCGTTTATTACCTCACAATAAATCTGTGAGGTAAAAGTGAATAGCTGTTATTATGCCACTTTTACAGAAAAGTGATGAGACTCAAAGCAGCATACTGAAGGGTAGACAGAGCAGTCAGTGGCAGAGCCAGGACTAGACCTCTGGTACCTTGTTAAGTGTTTGTTCCATCCCATTGCCCAATTAGAAGAGATTGTCGAGTTTTTTCAGTTATAGGACATGCTGTATAAGGAAAATTCTCATGAGAATAGACCCTTGTGTAAGAACATCACAAACAGAGGATGCTAAGGGAGCAGGTAGGGATCTGTTTGGGATAACCAACAGAAGACTGATTGTGTGGACATGTTAGTATAGTCCCTGGGGAATAAAACAAACATGACTCTGAATCCTATATTTAGATGGAAACTAAGATTTTGATTAAACATAACTTTAGGACTTGTTCACAAGTCATAAATCTGTTTTCTTCTTTATGATTCAGTTTATATTTTTAATTATAAAATATTTCCAACATAAGATAATAGTATAAAAAAATCCATGTATCCATTTCTCAGATTTGACAAATGCTAATATTATCTGCTGGTGGCACAATGGTTTAGTGCCTGGCTGCTAACCAAAAGGTTGGCAGTTCGAATCCACCAGCTGTTCTGTGGGAGAAAAGGCCTGGTGTTCTGCTCCCATAAAGATTACAGCCTAGGAAACCCTACAGGGCAGTTCTACTCTGTCATATAGGGTCAGTGAGTTGACACTGACTCGACAGCATACAACAACAACACTATAATCTCATATTTACTTCAGATCCATCCCTCTCCCTTTTTTATTTTTAAGAAATAAAACATGACTTTGCTTTCTAAGGGTACAATGAATAATAATAAGGGGAAATAGGTAACAAGGATTATAACCATGGGTATTGGAGTAGAAAACAATTCATTCTTTTCTAACCTTTGTTAAATGAAAAGAACATAGTATATTAATATTCTCAAGGACAGGCCACTAAAACTGTAAAACATTATAATCTGACTTTATACTTAAGACTTTAGGTCCTATATGTAAGATCAGTTGATATTTAAGAAATAAAATTAATGAGAATAATACTTATGTTTTAAAAGGACAATACACTTTCATATGTATGCATTAATTTCACAGCTCTGTGAGGTAGGCAAGACAAGAGTGAAAGCTGAGGTTTACAGAGGTAGTGATAGGTTCAAGGTCACCAGTACTCTATTATTCCTCTAAACTACAATAATATCTGATTGTGATAGATGCTTTGTTACACATTGTACACCTTCTGCTGGGTGCACAAGTGTGCTATATCTCTCTCACCATCTTCCTAGCTGCTAATGGGCATAATAGCTACTAATGGATATCAAGTAAAGTACGTGCCTTATGGGGAGATGATTGCCCTCTGAAGAAACCCAGAACTCTGTTAAGCTATCTTAGTGGGGTAAAGCAGGAAAAGCTCTGGCACCAGTAAATCTAGAATAGCCTGAACAGGGGCAATAAATAATGTCCACTGCCTATAGGAGGTCTTCCACTTTTATCACCCCTTTTTATCTTTCATTGTTCCCTTTTATTATTCCTTCCCCTATCTGTTCTCTGTACATGCTATCTGGCACATAGACATGAGTGTTCAATTAGTATTTAATCCTGGGAGAGAGAAACTTTAGGCGTTCTCTTCCTCAGAAATGAACAGGCACATGCTTGGGTGCGATTTAACATCACCCTGTGGACGGGAGCCTAACTTTGGGAAACCTAGGCTGATGATGATGTATGCTGTTCTACTCATCCCTGTCCTGTTTATTTTGTGAGTAATAAATGCTTGTTGACCTCACCAATAGAATAGTGTCTGGTCTGTGCTCTACTCCAAATGGCTTCACTAACAACTTGTGAATATAGTGACATTGCACCTTCAGATAAAGGCTATTTACCATTTATTTATCTAAATACATAAATCTAGTTTGTGCATGCCAAATAATGATAAAAAAATCCAACTTGTACTTTTTATTTTCAAAATATTTTCTCACCATTGCCAGTAGGGTGGCTGTTGGGTTAAGCAGATTAAGCTTTCTGGGTGTACACCAATAGCTTCCCTTTTCTCAGAAAGAGTGACATTTTAAAGGGATATTGTGATGTCATTTAATTCTTCCTTCATTGACAACGGTAGTTTTCATTATATTTGGATTATAATAAATGATTTCTTTAAGAAAATTCTACTGGCATCAATCGTGATTGACTAACATTTTCTATTCATTTTAGCTTGAATTATTAAGTACTCACTGTTCTCTTAGAGTACCATTATTATATGAAAACATTCTGTAACAAGGTTGATTTAGTACTAAATGCCAAGAATGTAAGCACTAAGTGACAGAGGGGGAAAAAAACAAAAAACAAAAAACCCACTGTTCTCAAGTTGATTCCGACTCACAGAAAAGAAAGCCAATAATTGAAAGCCTGAGTGTTACAAGGTCTAGAATCCAGTTTTGTCTCTACTGCTAACTAATGACACTAAAAAACTGACATCATTTTTCTGGGTCTCATTTTCCTTATTTGTAAAACGAGAACATTTGGACTAGATCCTTTCCACCTCTAACATTCACTGATTCTAACCATTTGAGGCTGGTTGTGACCTAGTTCAAGCACAAAGTGTCATTTTTAAGTTAACCTAGAAGTCTACTTAAAAAAATAAATACTATGACTACTAAGGCTGGGAAAGTTCCTATCTTTACAACTATGCAGTCCAGGAAGCAGAGAGGCTTTTTTTTGGGGGGGGAGGGGTACTTCAATAGTGTACTGGCAACTTGTCATTGATGTTTTACCAATTCAGGAGTTGACACTTACATGCCTTTTACCACTTGTGATCCTCTTTCCCACCACAACTCCATTCTCATCAGGTCCAAGGTATCCTAGCAACTTCCTGAGACCTGAGGGTGAATATAAATCTCAGTACACCAAGGAAAATACCAACAATGTAAGGAGCTAGCATCCCTGGGTGATGTGAACTGTTGGAGCTTAGAGTCCACCAAGAGGTACCTTGGAAGAAAGGCCTGGAGATCTACTTTCAAAAAATCAGTCATTGAAAACTCTATGGAGCACAGTTCTACTCTGACACATATGGTGTTGCCATGAGTTGGAACTGACTCCACAGCAACTGGTTTGGTTTTGACTTTAAGGAACACCTAGCGACTGGAAGAATAAGCACAATATTAAAGACAGCTCCTAGTAAAACAGAACTGCTTGAGGAAAGAGATAATTTTAACAACATCGAACAATTAAAGCACTAATGGAGAGTCATTACAACATTAAAAAGGTGTTCCAGAATAAAAACATGGTTTTCAAACTTTAAAACTGAATAAATGAAGGTGAGTATAGCCACTGTTTAAATTAATTTAGGGGCCTGGAAGATCAAGTGGTAAAACACCTCAAAGTATTGTTAAAAAAAAAAAAAAAACAAAGAGATGGAAGTCACACAGGATACAACAAGAAACTTGAAGGAAAGATTAAGAGGCTGACATATTACCAACAGGAATTCTGTAAGGAGAAAAAGGAACAGAATGGAGGTGGGAAATAGGAAATTTCATTTATTTGAAAGTACTCAAGCTTGAAGATGAAAAGGTTTACTGAGTTCCATCCAAGACTGATACAAAAACACACATCTAAGCACATTCTGGTAACATTTTGTAATTTCAAGAATAAAGAAAAAGTTTTAGAAGCTGTCAGACAGAAAGATTGGGCTACTAACAAAGGAAAAAGAATACCGGCTTTGGACTTCTCACCTACAATACCAGAAACTAGAAAACAGTAGATTAATATCAACTGGCAAAGCTCAAATCCTATATCCAGTCAGACAGCATTTCCTATCAGGATGAAAGAATAACATTTGTAAAAATACAAAGATTCAGATAACAAATCACCCAGGAATGTATTGGAAAAAAAGATGCTCAATGAACAAATGAATCAGAACAGAGACTTCAAGACTGAGGAAGATGTAGGGGAAATAGTATTGAAACACATGCACATAATTTATTTATAAAAATACATAGCTAAATTTAAATGTATAATGACAAAATAAGGTAAGGATTATCATATATGGACTAAATATGGATTCCCAAAGTTGTAGAGACATCTAAAAAAACCCTTAATAATTGTCTAGAACTGCACGGAAGAAAAAATAGGGACATCGCTAAGAGCCCTAATACATGGCATAAACAGAATACAAACCACAAGTAACAATGCACAAACACCAGAAGAGAAACTAGATAACTGGGAGCTCATAAAAAGCAAACATTTATGCTCATCAAAAGACTTCACCAAAAGAGTCAAAAGACAACCTGCAGACTGGGAAAAATTTTTTGGCTACGACAAATCTGATCAGCGTCTGATTTCTAAAATCTATGGGATACTGCAAAACCTCAACAACAAAAAGACAAATAACCCAATTAAAAAATGGGCAAAGGATATGAACAGGCACTTCACCAAAGAAGACATTCAGGCAGCTAACAAATACATGAAGAAATGCTCACGATCATTAGCCATTAGAGAAATGCAAACCAAAACTACAATAAGATATCATCTCACCCCAAGAAAGCTAGCATTAATCAAAAAAACACCAAATAATAAATGTTGGAGAGGTTGTGGAGAGACTGGAACACTTATGCACTGATAGTGGAAATGTAAAATGGTAAAACCACTTTGGAAATCAATTTGATGCTTCCTTAAAATGCTAGAAATAGAAGTACCATATGATTCAGCAATCCCACTCCTTGGAATATATCCTAGAGAAATAAGAGCCATCACACAAATAGATACATGCACACCCATGTTCACTGCAGCACTGTTCATGATAGCAAAAAGATGGAAACAATCTAAGTGCCCATCAACAGACGAATGGATAAACAAATTATGGTATATCCACACAATGGAATACTACGCAATGATAAAGAACAACGATGAATCTGTGAAACATAACATTGAGGAATCTGGAAGGCATTATGCTGAGTGAATTTAGTCAGTTGCAAACAAATATTGTATAAGACCACTGTTGTAAGAACTCAAGAAAAGGTTTAAACACAGAAGAAAACATTCTTTGATAGTTATGAGGGTGGGGAGGGAGGGAAAAAGGTATTCAGTAGCTAGAGAGCAGACAAGAATTATCCTAGGTGAAGGGAAGGACAACACACACTACAGGGGAAGTCAATACAACTGGACTAAACCAAAGCTAAGAAGTTTCCTGAATATAACCAAACACTTCCAGGGACAGAGTAGCAGGGGTGGGGGTCTGGGGACCATGGTTTCAGGGGACATCTAGCTCAACTGGCATAACAAAGTTTATTAAGAAAATGTTCTGCATCCCACTTTGGTGAGTGGCATCTGGGGTCTTAAAAGCTAGTGAGAGGCCATCTAAGATGCATCAGTTGGTCCCAA
Source organism: Trichechus manatus latirostris (assembly GCF_000243295.1). NCBI lineage: Eukaryota > Metazoa > Chordata > Mammalia > Sirenia > Trichechidae > Trichechus > Trichechus manatus. The sequence goes on along the minus strand of NW_004443946.1, from coordinate 19,345,288 downwards.
CCCACTTGGAGCAAAGGCGAATGAAGACCACCAAAGACACAAGGAAAGTTATTAGCCCAACAGACAGAAAGGGCCACAGAAACCAGAGATTTCATCAGCCTGAGACCAGAAGAACTAGATGGTGCCCAGCTACCACCAATGACCACCTGACAGGGAATACAACAGAGAGTCCCTGATGGAGTAGGAGAAAAGTGGGGTACAGAACTCAACTCTAGTAAAAAGACTAGACTTGATGGTTTGATTGAGACTGGTGGGATCCCGGAAGACATGGCCCTCAGACTCTCTGTTAGCCCAAAACTAAAACCATTCCCGAGGCCAACTCTTCAAAGATTAGACTGGACTATAGGACATAAAATGATACTCATGAACAGTGTGCTTCTTAGCTCAAGTAGATACATGAGACTAAATGGGCAGCTCCTGGCCAGAGAGAGGCAAGATGAGAAGACAGAGAGGGTTAGGAGCTGGTTGAATGGACATGGGAAATCCCGGGTGGAAAGGAGAAGTGTGCTGTCACAGTACAGGGAGAGCAACTAAGGTCACATAGCAATGTATGTATACATTTTTGTATGAGAGACTAACTTGAATTGCAAACTCACTTAAAGCACAATTAAAAAAAAAACTGTCTAGAATTAAATGAACTATCTCAGTGGAGTAGGAGGAGATGGGGGAAGTAAAAGTATTCTACAGGCCTCATGTTACTGGTGTAGGCGAGTATGGGAGAAATAGCAGTACCTTGTTAGAGGGATATAGCATTAAAAAAATATATATACTGTAATAGTAGAGAAATGTTTATTCAATTATGAGTATCAGACATTGAAATAAAAGCATGAGGGGAATGGCAAAACATAGCATGACTTTCAAAATAATGAGGGGGCAAAAGGGAACAAATAGTACCTGGATCAAACCAACAATAGCGAAAAGAAAACAGAAGAAATAACAAAACTGCATAAATAGTAAACATAAAGTAAGGTGGAAGAAAAAAATCAAGAGACTCATTTAGTTATGCTAAACATGAATAGGATGAATTTCCCTGTGAGTAGTCAGATGCAAGATTAAGCTAAAAAACAAATCCCATTTTAATGTTATTTACAAGGGGTACGCTTAAAGAGATGAATGATTGAAAATAAAGGGTAGGGCAAAATAGACACCAGGCAAATGTAAACAAGCAAGAAAGCAGAATGGCATATTAAGTCAAATTGGAATTTAAAGTTAAAAGAACCAAAAAGGAAAGAGATGCAACAAATTATGATAAAACACAAACTTACAAAGATGATACAACAATATATGTCTGTCTCACAAGACAGGGTCTTATTTCATCTAGGCCTCATAATTGCCCTGCCAAATCCCTGCATGTTACAGGCACTGAATAAGTGAACTGAATGAATTCTGGCCTCAACTCAATCTCTCCATAGTAGCTTTGGGAATGAATGGTGTTTAATTATTAAACTGTAATGATATTATGGGTAAATAACATTGCTGGGGATGGAGAAGAAGATACTTAACATTTATATAATCACCAATAGTATTTTCTTTGAGAAAGATCTAAGGTGAAACAGGATTGTGTACTCATATATCCAATAAGCTGGCATGTAGAAAAGGGAGTCAACTTATTTGGCATTGCTCCAGAGGGCAGAAATAGGACTAATGGATGGAAGAAACAGGGAGGCGGACTTCAGCTCAGTGTAATGGAAAAATATCCTTACGATAACAGCTATCCAACAAGAGAATGTGCTGCCTTATGAGGCAATAAGATCTTTCTCACTAAAAACATTCAAACACAACTCTTATGGCTAGCTGTTAGAGACATTCCTCAACATCTCCACTGGGTGAAAGACTGGAGTAGCTCCCTTCACATGTTCTTTTCAATACTAAGATACTGTGAGTCTATGGAAATACTTCAAGCTGCAAGAACACAATGACTATTTTCTGTTTACATATAGACTAAAGCACAGATGGAGAAACTGACTCCAGCATTGCAGTATGATACTCATCTGGCTGATCATACTCTTCTCCCTCTGACTTTTTGAGCATGAGGGATATTCGACCATTTGACTTGAGTGAAAAAATAAAAGCACCCTTTTCTTCCTAAAGCCATGACATTCACCTTCAACTGGGGAGATGGTTACCAATAATAATACTCTCCCTAGAGTTCTAGTTTAATCAGATGTCGAAAAAAAGCTTAAAGTTAATAGAGAGGGAGAAAAAGGAGAAAGGAGAAGCATATCTGAAAATAAAGCTGTCAGAATGAAGGTGGCTTTCTTGAAACCACATATACAAATCAGGTTCTGTGAAGGACGACTATATCTAGATGGTATGATATGTTCTGAATATTTTATCTTTTCAGATTTTAATCTGATTGCTTTAAGGGCCCATTTTAAGTTCAAACTCTTGCTTTTTAAAATTTGCATGTCTTAAGTTACTGACCCTGGGATTCTGGCATAAAGTTCTTTTTGCTTTAGCATGAAGTTTGCTCTAAAATTCAAAACCAAAACAGAGCCTTTACCCAAGTTTAGATCTTATGGATTTCAGACAGAGCATCAGAATGCAAATGCAGTTTTATTTTAAAATATTTAATATAAACACACAGACGGACAACAGCTGCTAATTAGTTTCCTGTATCATCTGTTACACCAACTGTGAGCTGTATCATTTTAAAATGAGTGAAGATGACGGCGGAATAGTGAGAAAAAGTTCTTAAAGAGGAGTAGCAGATAAAAAATAGTTTGAAACATACACTAATCTTATACTAGTTTCTCCAGAAGTCAAGGATAAAATTCCTCAACTACAGGTATTTTCTGGGAGTCTACGGAGCCCTGGTGGCGTAGTGGTTCACAGCTTGGCTGCTAACCAAAAGGTCGGCAGTTTGAATCCACCAGCTGCTCCTTGGAAACCCTATGGGGCAGCTCTACTTTGACCTATAGGGTCACCATGAGTTGGAATTGACTCGACAGCAACGGGTTTGGTTTGGTTTTATAGAATCAAATTATATACCACATGTAGCCATAATTTAGTCCTTCTTAGGTCCACTGGATGTTCTGGCACCATGGAGTCATATAAAGAAATAACAAAGTATGTCTCTGCCTCTGTCAAGCTAGTGCAGAAAACATATGGAAAACATTTAGGAAAATGAGTGAAATAAGCAATAAAATGAATATCACTGAATTTAAACACATTAATTAAAATAAAAACACATATAATAGGAAATGATATAAATGCTGAGTGGGGCAGAATGATGAGAAGTGGTTTGGGATAATTAGTAAAGGCTTTCTGGAAGATATTTACTAGTTGTGGGGCTAGGGTAAGAAATTTCTAAAGGTACAGTGATACTCAAAGATTATTCTTAGAAGAAACAGTAAGATCAACTACAATGGCAACTCGTGAGGATTAAGAAAGAAAACTGTAATTGCCACTAGATAAACCTCTCACCAAGAGTGGAGTGAATGTCTTATCATTAAACACATGTGTTTGCTAAGGTAGAAAGAATATTCTTGGTTAACCAATAGAAAATGAGTGACTTCTGCTGATATATGATTGGAAAATAAATCAGTTATGTTGACTCAGAAATTAAAACTGCACTTTCAGCAGAAAAGGGTTTTTTCATAAGGGAAGCAAGCAGTTTATAAAGATGACAAGAACCTGTTAAATTCAGATCTGAATTCTCCCCGATGATTAGAAATTCCTACTTTAAGAGCATTAGGTAAGCACTAGAAAGCTAGGATGTGTTTGGTTCACAAATTGGAAGATGTAAGGCACTGAGCTTTGCCCAAATAATCAGTGTACTGTTACGTCTATCTTGATAATTTCGGCTAAATGTGCCAGATTCATAAGAACCCAATTTGCTATCTCAGTACTTGTTCCTCTTCTGCTTCATGCTTTAATGTGAAGAGGCAGCTTCGCAAATTGGCAGCAGCAGGAGCCGGCAACTCAAATCCAAAACACCAATCTACGACAGAACCAAGCGAACCAGCATGATTCGAACAGGGCAGGCTTCTGTGATGGCAATTTTCCAGAAGGGGGAACCCTTTCCTTAATTATGGGAATTTCTCAGCTCTTCAAGCTTTGAAAGCCTAGAAGGTCCAAATCAGGAGTTTGGAAGCTACGTTACTGAGCTGTCTTAAAGTTGATGTAGAAATATAAACAGCTCAATAGTTAAAATCAGTTTTAAGGATGATATAAATTCAGTTAATGCTGAAATTTATTTAAAAAATTTCCCCTAGTGGATTTTGTGTATTTGGATCATGATTATTGCTTGTCATATTCAAGAAGTAATGTATAAGATCATCTATTTAAGCTTGGAGGGAGCAGCTCCCTGGCTTTTTAAATTAAAAGCCTCCTACATCCATTTGGAATTATTCCCCCAAAGATCTTTTTCTTCAGAAATATAAAATGAATCAGTCCAGTCACCCAGTGCATTTTTTTTTTTTTTTTTTTTTTTGTGATGTGTCTCAGTTGCAAATGTAATTCTGCTGTCAGTACCATATTTTCTGGTTTGTTCCTATGGCCAAGGTTTTTGGACTCACTTTTAGGGGGCTCTGTAAGATTCCTTTGGACAGCTGCACAGTTGGAAGTTTCCAGGTTCCATGGAAAGAGATGGTTGATACAAGAAAAGATGGTAGGGTTGTCTAATCCAGGAGATGTACCCCTTCTACATGCTGTGGATATAGTGGTGATAAGACACACCTTATCCTGGTTTTCATGGAGCTGACTACAGTCTGGTGGGAAGCATAACAACTTTGGCCCAACATGAACAAATTCTTTTTCTACTCTGTTCACTCTAAACAAGAAAGCAATTTCTCAAAGAAATTTTTCAGAAAACTGAGGGAAAAGACAAAAAAAACTGTAAAAACAGAGAAGCACATATGTGCCCAAATGACCAACATCTTCACTAAGTTCTAGCCACAACTGTCTTGGCTAGCACATGAGTTGGAACTGACTTGGTAGCAACTGGTTACTGGATTGATTTGGGGGTTACAAATATATTTTAGTCTGTAGGCAAATTTGCAAATATAGAATCCATAAATAATGAGGATCAACTGTATGTATACACTTATTTGCAGTTGCATATTTCCTCATTTGTTTTTGACTCTTCCCCTACAACAGGGAAACAGTAGCTCATACTGCTTAGGAGGATAAAAGCTGGCTAATAGGTTATTGAACCAAACATGGAAAGAAGAAAACTAGGGCATCTACTATTCTATATTCAAGGCAGAAATGAGATAGAGCTGAAAAGTAGCTTCCTATTACACAAATCTGTGCTAATTTGAAATCTCTAAGCTGACTAGTTTCATATTTGGGTCATACCCAGTATTCTCCTCTTTCCATTTCTGTTACTTTCTGGCATTTATTGAGTAGGTACTATGTGCTCGCGACTAATTGCTGAAGTTAAAGCCATGAACAACTTGTTTACGTGTTTACCAGCAGTGGAGGGCAGCATCTGTGTTTTATTTATCATTTTACCCCCCCCACCAACATAGCTTTGCATATGGTAGGCACTCAAAAATCGGTCATAAAATAAAAATGTAAAAACACTCTCAACTAATTGTGGGTTTGTGCCAAGATTTAGTTATAAAGATGTTCATAATTTACTTACAATTGACAAAGATTTGAAACAATCTAATGTCTGACAAGGGATTGTTCGAAAAAATCACATTATAATTTATACTGAAGAATAATATGCAGGCATTAAGGTGATAAAGTAGAGGAATATGTAATGATATGCCCCAACAGTTGTAAGGGGTGGGGGTAAAGAAAGATCTTATAAAAGGAAAGGGGCTTTTCTCTCCATGGAAGGGAGAACTGTCTATTTTGTAACAAAAACCCAAAACCCATTGCTGTCGAGTCGATTCCAACTCATAGTGACCCTATAGGACAGAGTAGAACTGCTCCATAGGGTTTCCAAGGAGCGCCTGGTGGATTCAAACTGCCAGCTTTCTGGTTAGCAGCCGAACTCTTAACCACTATGCCACCGGAGTTTCCTGTCTATTTTACAATGAATAAGAAGTAGCTTTAGTTAGGGGTCCAGAAAGTAAACTATTTAATAAATCCTCCTGCTATTTGTTTCCACTTCTATATGACACAGAGATCTAGCATTCTGTAACCCAGGCCCTTAGTACTCATTTGCAGTTGATTCTCATTATTCGTGGTAGTTATGCTCTATGAAGTCACTGTGAACATTGAATTAGGGAATACTGAACCATTGCTCTTATGGGAAATACAAGGTTAGACTCCATCCCCAGTGGACCAGTATATGGTTCAGGTTTTTCCCCTTTAAGTGCTCATGCATTTTGGGCTCTGTACACCATTAAGGATTTGCACTTAATGTCGCCCATGGCATTGGCGTACAATCGCAAGGTTGCATGGTCTTTGAATGATTTAAAGTCAAGAGTTTTGGAGACCATTTATCAACATCCTTGTAAAACAAACCAATCTTATCAGCATTGCAAATCTGCTTTCCACATAACCCTTTTCCTATATAACGCTTATAATGCTTAGCAGGTATTTAAGAAAAAATTCTTCTGTAGTCTCCTGGTCTGCAGAACCTGCCTTGTCTCTAAGTTTAACATATTTTGCTCTGGGCAGCCTTTTTTTTTTTTTTAACTGTGGTAAATGTGTATGTAACAAAACATTTGCCATTTCAACATTCTTCACATGTACAACCTAGTGACCTTAATTGCATTCATCATAGTGTCCAACTATCACCAATGTCTGTTTCCAACTTTTCCCATCACCCTTAACAGAAACTTCTGTATAGCCTTTCGAAATGTGTGTGTGTGTGCCAGCAATAGCCAAGAAGGGTTTAACATTCTCCTGACCACAGATAACTTGTCTACAAATTTCTCTGGCTTTCAGCCTTACAACATGGCTGTCCACTATGCTTTTTTAAAATTGATAAGTGATTCAAGTCCTCTTGAAGATCAAAGACTACAGCCTTCAGTAAGTGCTTCAAGTCCTCTTCACTCTCAGCAAGCAAGATTGTGTCACCTGCATATCAGTATGGACTACATACACCTCAACATAAAGAAAACAAAAATCCTCACAACTGGACCAATAAGCAATATTATGATAAATGGTGAAAAGATTGAAGTTGTCAAGGATTTCGTTTTACTTGGATCCATAATCAACACCCATGGAAGCAGCAGTCAAGAAATCAAATGATGTACTGCATTGGGCAAATCTGCTGCAAAAGACCTGTTTGAAGTGTTAAAAAGCAAAGATGTCACTTTGAAGACTACGGTGCATCTGATCCAAGCCATAGCGTTTTCAATTGCCTCATGCATGCAAAAGCTGGACAATGAACAAGGAAGACCAGAGAAGAATTGATGCATTTGAATTATGGTGTTGGTGAAGAATATTGAATATACCATGGACTGCTAGAAGAATGAACAAATCTGTCTTGCAAGAAGTACAGCCAGAATGTTCCTCAGAAGTGAGGATGACGAGAATTTGTCTCATGTACTTTGGCCATGATATCAGGAGGGACCAGTCCTTGGAGAAGGACATTATGCTCTGTAAAGTAGAGGGGTCAGTGAAAAAGAGAAAGACTGTCAGCGAGATGGACTGACACAGCGGCTGCAACAATTGGCTCAAATATAGCCACAATCTGAAGATGGTGCGGGACTGGCAGTGTTTCGTCCTGTTGTACACAGGGTTGCTATGAGTCGCAGTGGACACGGCACCTAACAACAACAACAACAACAACGTTGCGGGGCAAGTTACCTAACATCTCTGGTTTCAAAATCTGTCTTTTTAAAGAAAAAGAGTAGGAATCCTAGTACTAGTGCATCTCAGACACTGTAAGAAAATATGTCTTAGGGAATATATTTTAAAATACACACAATACTTATAAATGAATGCCTTTCAAACATAATTGTTAACTCTCAGGTACCTGATACACCCCACCTGTAATATTCACTGCTTATTTACCTTCTTCTAAAATAAAAGATACAATAAGTAAATGCAAACTTCAGCCTAGCTCAATCCAAACAGTTACAAAGTCTTACTCTTCTATTTTAGACTGACTGTCAAAATTATGGTAGGTGATAAGCATAAGAGCCGAGGAGTAGAATCATGCAGAATTTAAAAACCAAACTCAAACCTTTTTTTGATAACTAGAATAGGGCTCTCATTCCCTACCTCTCTGTGTCAGAGCTGAGTAAGGTTTCTGTGCCCCCTGACATTCTTGAGCTATTTCCTTTCTTTAAACATAGGGTAGAGTTTCTCCCATGACCCTGCTTGTTTCCTTGGAGAGCTTCACACAGAGGCTTTTGTGTAACAACGTTTGCTTTCATTAGCAAATGGATACATAGGAAGGAAAAGAATGAAGAGGGAGGCAACCGTCACACAATACCAACAGGCTGTAGTTAAATGTACCTTGTTTCCTTTGCTAAACTCCTAGCACAGATTTTCATTAGAACAGTTCTACATTCCTTCCTCCCACATTCCACCTTTGCGTTCTAAACCATTCACTCTAGGCCTCTTCCGTATAGCACTCTAAGGCTGAGAAAGCCTAGATTTGCATCACCTGTATTTTTTTTTGTTCTCAGTTTGATGTATGGTATTGCTATCAGAGAGAAGGGTATGCACTAGAGATTTGCATATTCTTGGAATAACCTACATTCTGCTTATAGTTTTGTTGTTCTTTATGCTGTTTTTAAGGTACATATTGGAGTTAAACTTAGTATCAACATTTTATTGGAAACTGTCTACCACAAATCAACAGTGTGAGCCCCAGAAAATTAAATATTAGTATACCAATATATGAGCTTTACAGTGGTGTTTTGGCCTTTATGGCAAAGTCATGGCAAGTACATATAGCACATATATAGTATATTAAGTAATGATTTTTTACATATACATAAGTGCAATGATAGGAAGGGGAATGGACATAATCATAGTTGAGGCCAGAAAAGATAAAAAAGCTCCTTTTACCTTATAAGATTGCTTAGAGCTCATTATTGCACCTGGAGGCAGGGAGCCAGGGCTGGGTAAAACAAAAAACCCTGAAGAATCTGGTGAGTTTGTTCTGTGGGGCTTCAGGCCTGCTTGCTTTAGGAATCACATTTCTATGCTCTTCAAACCCTTGGATTCATTCTGTTGATTTTTTGCCTTTTTTAAAAGCTCCGAAGTTGATTTTTACTCTCTTCCTAGTTGTGTCTGCATCAGGATAGTTTTTAGATGCTGGAAGTGTATATGAAAGGACTGGCTACTGGTCAGGTCCAAATTCAAATAAACAGCTTTTTTTTTTTTTTTTTTTTTTGCAGTGGGTTCTTTCTACTCCCTTCTTAGGGCTAGGGAGCATGACACAGGGTGATATGAGGCAACCTGTAACACTGGCTTTATCAGCATGGGCTTTAAGTTGGCTAAACATCCGGGCAAATACAAATGCTGAACATTTTAAAAGGAATGATGTTTGAAAATATGTCAAACAGTGTTTACTCCAAATGTTCTCAGAAAAAGAAAATAACATCAGGAGGGAAAACAGAACTGTTAAAGGTAGGATGATATGATAGCTACCACCTTTCAGGTTGCTGGCATGGTGCTTTGTCCAAGGATCCCAGTTGGAGCCTAAGCTGAGGTTGATGGGTGTCAGAGCATATCTTGTGAAATAGTAGGGCAGAGCTCCTTAAAAACACCCATTTAAGGGAAGAAGGACCCAGGCATTATCTTAGGAGACTGAAGTGACAAGGTGGGCATCAGAAAGAGAGGGGGTGATAATGGGTGACTGATCCGTCATCGTATTCATCATTCAGATTTGTCTCCTAGTGTTGTCTCCACCAGGCTGATGGAGACCTCTAACTCAAAACCTATTGCCGTCGAGTCAATTCCGACTCATAGCGACCCTGTAGGACAGAGTAGAACTGCCCCATAGGGTTTCCAAGGAGCGGCTGGTGGATTCAAACTTGCCAATGTTCTGGTTAGCAGCTGTGAGCTAGTGAACTGGAAATAGTGCTTGGTGAAAGATGGCAGAGCAGCAGTGGTGTATAGTAGTGGGATACCCAGAAAGAGCAGACTTGCTTTTGATCACATGTGAGACACTGGTGGAGATTCATAGAAATAATTGGGGAATTTAACAGAAGGCTGAGTTAATTTAGCAGATGGGGACAAGATGTACTTCAAGATGGGCAATTATAGTCAATGTGCCTCCTTTCTACTTACAAGTGGGTGAAGCCTAGAGAAACTTGTCTAACATAAGGATATAAAATTCAATATAAAAGTCTTAGAAAACAATTGTACTTAAACTTCAAATAATCAGGTAGTGCTAATTTTGACACTCTCTTTTTATCTTCTCATCCTTCTGTTTCTTGTCTTGAAACAAGTACAGGTGTGACCAGGAATAACACCATCACCATTAGTTCCACTAGGACAAAGCCAACACTACCAAAAAATCCCTGAAAACTTAACACACACATACAGGAAAGCAAACTATTTCTCCTGTGGTAACAGGCATTCCAAGAGAATGTCTATTCCTAAAGGACATAGACACTTCTATAATTCTCTGGTTTTTGGAGAATAAGATCAAGTGAAAATTATGGCATTGTATTTCTGTCTCATTAGCAGCAGCTCCACCTAGTTAGTACTCCAAAAGTTCGTATTTGCACAGTAACAACTTTTCAAAATAAAATCCAATACTTACTTGTCTCCCACAATTCCCAAGTTGATAGTAGGGTAACCATGTTCCTGAATTGTTGCTAGGAGGGTTGAACGATTACTATCTCGAATCTTTCCTGGTAAGAGGTCATCTTCGGGATTTAGCAGCTATAAAGCCAAAAAACCACCACAAATTATTCTATTAAGATAATATTGCCTATTATTACTGGGGAAAAAATAAATCTAGTAAACAGTTTAGGATATCTAGCATCTAAAACAGTATCTGGCAAATAGAAGGTATGTGCTCAAAGGATCTCTGAATAACTATTGACAGTACAGGAGGATAAGAAAACTTTCCTCCAGAATTTAAAAAAAAAAAAGTACAAATTTAAATGGTGACTGAACAGCAGGCCAAATATCACAACAGCTTTGGCTACAATTTGACAAGAATGCTTTGGAGATACTGGCGTTCTCAGTAATCAGTTATTGGAACAAACTAAATAAAACAATTCTCTTTTTGCCTCCAAATGTTATTTTCCAATTTGTCTTTCACTGAGAACATCTGAGGTAGAGACTATGTGACGTGATATTCTCATGTCTGAAGGGAATGACTGTTTACCTTTTCTTTCAAGCTTTTTGATCTTTCTGAAATGGGTGCAACAGTACCAATTAGGTTAATCTTATCTGAAGGAGATGGAGGCAAATGCTTTGTTTCTGTTACTACAAACTTAAACAAGTTGACACTTAGCTACACATACCTAAAACTCCATGACTCTGAATGGAAACACCCTGTAGAGATTTAACATCTATTATTGTTTTGTCTATGAAGAAAATTGTAAGATGCTTATTTTATGCTAGGATGTTTCAATGAGACAGTGTGGTATAGTAGGAAGAGCTTGGAATTCACGTAAGGTTCAAAATCAGGTCAGTCAAGCTCCTTATACCTTAATTTTCTCATTTATAAAATACAGTAATAATAACTACCTTGCAGTGTAGGTGTTACAATAACTGAGATAATGGACACTCAGTTAATGCTGATAAATATTAATAAATGTGATTCTCCTTCCTTTCATTTTGATATATGATGTTGAAAAAGCATCTACTTCTTCCTGAATTATTTTCATATTGTTACTCCTAGATGCTAGTGCAGATGGAATTGGTTTATAATGTGAACACAAACTATTAGATTATAAAATACTTAGAGAAGGGTCCTTAACACACACACACACATACACACAAACACACACAACATTAATTTATATATCAGTTTTAAGACGTACTTTGATTTAAAAATATTATAAAGTGAAAAAAGGTACATCTCTGAATTGAGAAAATATGGAACATTATCTTAGGAGGCTGAAGGCAAACCTGCACATTTTAGATGCTTAGGCTGTTAATATGACCAATACTCAGGGCTTAATATTTCAGTGTTCTCAAACAAAACCCTCAAACTCCTTTAATCTTCTTTCTGCAAATTCCTTCAATCTTGCTCCTGACTCTTTAGTGATATCGTGTGGCCAGACTTTTGGCTTTATGCTAGAAAATTAGCAGCTTTGCAACCAACTGTCCCCTTATGATAGGCCGCAGAAAAACTCTGACCATCTTATCCAATGTCACCTGGCAGCCTGCCCTTTAAATGCTAATTTAACTTAATCAGATGTCATGTGAAATCACAAGCCACTTTTATCCTTAGTCACTGCTGGTGCTTGGAAAATTGCTATTGTAGTGCTAATGTAGATTAATTTTCTGATCTTAATTAACACATGGTTATATGAAGTCATTATAATTAAAAAGGCCAAGGCTTGCAGCTCTTTAACTCCATTAATCATACAAGTTGCTTCAGAGAGACAACTGTGTGGTTGTATCATTCTTTTCCCCCCACAGCAGGGTACTGGCCACCAACTAGGTAAGATTTCCTCGGCATTAGGGTGTTTTCATTGTCATTCATGTTCCTCTCCATTATTTTTCTGCAGTTTTACAAATAACAACAATTAGAGATGATATCTGCAAAACTGACATGATGAAATAATAGCTAGTTAAATGAAAATGTGGGATTTACAGTGCATTTTAAGCATTTTCAAGGAAAACATAAAAATGAACAGACGATTATAAGGTTGAATATACTAGAATAGCCACAATTCTCCCCTTAAATCTGAACCTTGTTTTTTAGCAGCTTATACTTTAGCTTCTGGTCATTCTGAAACATTTGCACTAGATGCCTGACACATACTACAATTAAAATACAAAAGAAAAGAAAAAACAAATAAACAAAAGGTAATCCATTATCTCCATACCTTGTCACTTTTTAAAAAGAATTTTTCTTTCTTTTTTATTGTGCTTTAGGTGAAAGTTTACAGAGTAAATTAGTTTCTCATTAAATAATGAATACATATTGTTTTCTGACATTGGCTGCCATCCCTGCAACACGTCAACACTCTTCCCTTCTCAACCTTGGGTTCCCCAATTCCATTCGTCCAGCTTTCCTGTCCCTTTCTACCTTCTTGTCCTTGCCCCTAGGCTGGTATGCCCATTTAGTCTCATATACACGGTTGAACTATGTGTGATTGTTTTAAAAGCTTGTCTAATCTTTGGCTGAAGGGTGAACCTCAGGAGTGACTTCAGTACTGAGCTAAAAGGGTGTCTGGGGGCCATACTCTTGGGGTTTCTCCAGTCTGTATCAGACCAGTAAATCTGGTCTTTTTTTGTGAGTTAGAATTTTGTTCTATATTTTTCCCCAGCTCTGTCTGGAACCCTCTACTGTGATCCCTGTGAGAGCAGTCAGTGGTGGTAGCCAGGTCTGGTGGAGGCTGTGGTAGTTTAGCTGTGGTCCATTAGCCCTTTGGGCTAATCTTTCCCTTGTGTCTTTGGTTTTCTTCATTCTAACCTTGCTCCCAAAGGGGTGAGACCGGTGGAGTATCTTAGATGGCTGCTCACAAGCTTTTAAAACCCCAGACGCTACTCACTTTGGTAGAACATTTTCTTTATAAACTATGTTATGCCAATTGAGCTAGATGTCCCCCAAGACCATGGTCCCTACCCTTAGCCCAGTAACTCGGTCCCTCAGGGCGTTTGGATGTGTCTATGAAGCTTCTATGACTTTGCCTTAGTCAAGTTGTGCTGACTTCCCCAGTATTGTGTACTGTCTTGTCCTTCACCAAAATTACCACTTATTTATTGTCTAGTGTTTTTCCCTCCCCAAACCTCCCCTTCCTCATAACCATCAAAGATTGTTTTTTTCTGTGTGTAAACCTTTTCACGAGTTTTATTCATTTCACTTTTGTTTTTATTTTTCCCATACAAAAATTTATACATACATTGTTATGTGACTCTAATTGCTCTCCTCATACTGTGACAGCACACTCCTCCTTTCCTTTCCACCCCTGATTCCCCATGTCCATTCAACCAGCTCCTAACCCTCTCTGCCTTCCCATCTCACCTCTCGACAGAAGCTGCCCTTTTAATCTCTTGTATCTACTTGAGCTAAGAGGCACACTCCTCACAAGTATCACTTTATGTCCCACAGTCCAGTCTAATCCCTGTCTGAAGAGTTGGCCTTGGAAATTGTTTTAGTTCTAGGCTGATAAAGAATCCAGGGGCCATGCTTTCCAGGGTTCCTCCAGCAGTCAGACCATTAAGTCTGGTCTTCTTACTAGAATTTGAGTTCTGCACCCCATCTTTCTTTTGCTCCATCCAGAACTCTTTGTTGTGTTCCCTGTCAGGGCGGTCATTGTGGTAGCCAGGCACCATCTAGTTCTTCTGGTCTCAGGCTGATGAAGTCTCTGGTTTATGTGGCCCTTTCTGTCTCTTGGGCTACTACTTTCCTTGTGTCTTTGGTGTTCTTCATTCTCCTTTACTCCAGGTGGTTGGGACCAATGGATGCACCTTGGATGTTTTCATGAGTGTTTATAATAGTGGTCTCATACAGCACTTGTCCTTTTGTGATTGACTTACTTCACTCAGCATAATGCCCTCCAGATTCATCCATGTTGTGAGATGTTTCACAGATTCATCAGTGTTCTTTATCATTGTGTGTATATACCATAATTTGCTTATCCATTTATCTGTTGATGGACACTTAGGTTGTTTCCATCTTTTTGCTATTGCGAATAACGCTGCAATGAACATGGGTATGCACACGTCTATTTGTGTGATGGCTCTTATTTCTCTAGGATATATTCTTAGGAGTGGGATTGCTGGATAGTATGGTATTTCTATTTCTGGCTTTTTAAGGAAGCGCCGCATTGTTTTTCAAAATGGTTGTACCATTTTGCATTCCTACCAGCCATGCATAAGAGTTCCAATCTCCCTGCAGCCTCTCCAACATTTGTTATTTTGTGTTTTTTGATTAGTGCCAGTAATTTTGGGGTAAGGTGGTATCTCATTGTAGTTATGATTTGCATTCCTTGTCACTTTCTTATTTATTAAATTTCAATTTCCTGCTTCTGTTATTGGCCATGGTGCTACTATCATTCCAGCTTTGAAACATTTTCTTTTTATTTTTTTCCCTTTGTAGTCCACTTTCTCCCCAAAGGTCTTAATCATTAAGAATTTCCTAATCCTTCTCCTCCTTTACTCTACATTTTAATTCCTCTGCTACCAACCCCTTCCCACCCAATTTCAGGCATTAATTACATTATGTCTGAATTTCTACAAAAGCCTTATAATTGGCAATCTTGTTTTGAAACTCTTTCCTTCTGAGAAATAAAGTAGAAATAACTTGAAAAACTGTACTATTACTTGCATAACAGGTTACCAAACTATGACGAGCAACACAAACTATCTTAAGTCAAACTGTTTTAACACAAGTTTGCTCAGACTTACATGCTTCAAGATAAGACCATGGACAAATTGATTTAACAGCAGCTCCAAATGGAACCATGTATTCCAAAGATATGATTGATTGTTCCAGCAACTCACCTATTTTACAAATTCTAAGCAATCTCTGCCCACACCTTGCTTACTAACATCTACTTTAAAACCACCCCATGACCAAACCCAACCCTCAAAACCGCATGAATAGCCATTGCTGTCAAGTTGATTCTGACACATGAAGACTCCATGTGTTACAAAGAAGAACTGCTTCATAGGGTTTTCTTGTCTGTAATCTTTATGGAAGCACATCACCAGGACTTTCTTCCATGGTGTTGCTGAGTGAGTTTGAGCTGCCAACCTTTAGCAGCTGAGCACAAACCATTTGCACCATCCAGGGACTTAACCCCATGAATACCTGTTACATATGTTTCTGTAATGCTCTCAAACCACACATGTATACGGCAGTGTTATGCATGTTTCTGTAATTATGTATAAGGCATTGTTATGTTTGATTCTGTAAAGCCCTTAAACCAATATGCATAAGTCACTTATAATATGAGCTAGAAGTAGAAAATTTCTGAATTTAAAAATAGAAAATCTTCATAGAAGAATGTGAAGTATGTGAGGTATGTCATAAACAACTTCTTTTTAAGTTGGCTTGGGACCTACATGATGTGACAAAAGAAGATGTACAGTCAAATCTCTAAAGTGGCTTTGAGACATTATAAAAGTCATAAACAACCTCCTAATCTCTGACCTTTCAGAAAAGATCCTATATACTGCTAATCTTTAACCTTGAAGAGGAGATGTAACACACTAGTCTTTGTTAAACAAGACACCACTGAGCCCTTATCATGTGGGGCCAAGGTGAGAAAAATCACATATAAACCTAGGACTTTGGCTCATTCACTGAGCAAAGGCAGAGGAAAGAGATCTCTCTCTAGACCCCGACACTCCCTGAAGACCAAGAGCCTGCCAGAGATGTTGGCTGAGACTTTGCCTACCACTGCCATCCTTAGAACCCAGCTATAAGGGACATCCACTGAACACGAGCCATGGTCAAGCATTCCTCCCAAAAGCACTTGTTAAAGGTAAAAGCTTGAAGTCTAAAGATTTGGACTCTAACCATTGGACTAATCTTATATCATCATGATTCTCTGGTCCTAACGGAATGTCTTGAGGTCTTATCTGTGTGCCCTGCTGTCATGGATTGAATTGTGACCCCTCCAAAAATGTGTGTATCAGTTTGGCTGGGTCACGCTTCCCAGTATTGTCTGATTGTATACCATTTTGTAATCTGATGTGATTTCCTTATGTGTTGTAAACTCTATCACTATGATGTAACGAGATGGATTAGCAGCAGTTATACTGATGAGGTCTACAAGATTGGATACTGTCTTAAGCCAATCTCTTTTGAGATATGAAAGAGAGAAGTGAGCAGAGACACATAGGAACCTCATACCACCAAGAAAGCAGTGCCGGGAGCAGAGTGCATTCTTTGGACCTGAGGTTCCTGCGCTGAGATGCTCCCAGACCAAGGGAAGACTGATGACAAGGACCTTCCTCCAGAGTTGAAAGAGAGAAAAAGGCTTCTTCTGGAGCTGATGCCCTGAATTTGGACTTGTAGCCTACTCGACTGTGAGAAAATAAACTTCTCTTTGTTCAAGCCATCCACTTGTGGTTATTTCTGTTATAGCAGCACTAGATGACTAAGACAGAATTTGGTACCAAGAGTGGGGTGCTGCTCTAACAGATACCTAAAATATAGAATCTGTTTTGAAACTGTGAATGGAGAGAGGAGCAGCAGCGACAGAGGACCAACAGCAGCAAAGAACCGACAACAGCAGAACCAAGAGACCAGCGCCAGACAGTGCTGGAGCTGACCCATGGAGCGAGAAAGCTGAGTGCCTGTGCGCAGGAGGCTTCCTGGAGAAGTGGGGTGCCTTGGGGCACTTATCAGTGGAGCTAGGCTTACTGACCCACAGAACGACAGAGCTGAGTGCCTTCAGGCTGAAGTTTACTGGCAGAGTGGGGTGCCTCCAAGCACTTAACCGGTGGAGCTACAGAGCTTTGGAACACTTGCCCCAGCAAGGCAGATGTGGGTGTGAGGCCCGAGGAGCTGAGAGGCTGAGAAACCAGGAAGCAGAAGCTGAACAGACAATGAACACAGGAAGCTGAGCTGCCTCAGTCTCAAAAGGTATGGCCATGACCTCAGGGGTTTCAAAGGGTGGAGCCATGGCCTCTGGTGTTTCTAAGGCTGGAGTTGTCACTCCGATGGAGTAGGAGAATTGTGCGCCTAAAGCCAAGGGAGCAGAGTTGCTGTCCCAGTGGGCCTGGAAGGCGGAGCTGAAGCCCAGGGCTGAGGGGTCTCCACTAGGAATCTGGAGAGTGTGGCCAATACCTAGAGTCTGGAGGGCAGGCTATTGTGTGAATGGTCTCAGAGAACAGACGATTATTTTCAAGACTTGAGGGCTAATGTAATGTGTTCTACTGACTTGCTTGGTGCCTTTTATCCCTTCTTTTCCTCCAGTTTCTCCCATTTGTAATGGAAATGTCTAGCCTGTGCCTGTTCTGCCATTGTACCTTTGGATGCAGATAACCTGTATTCTAGATTTCACAGATGAAGAGGAATTTTTGTATTTTGGACTTGGAGTTAAGGCTTTTGCTATGATATGATGGGATGAGTATGTTTTGCATGTTACAAGGACGTGATTTTTTGGGGGGCCAAAGGGTAGAATGTCATGGATTGAATTGTGTCCCCCCAAAATTGTGTGTATCAGTTTGGCTGGGTCATGCTTCCCAGTAATTGTCTGACTGTGTACCATTTTGTAATCTGATGTGATTTCCTTATGTGCTGCAAACTTTATCACTACGATGTTATAAGATGGATTAGCAGCAGTTATACTGATGAGGTCTGTAAGACTGGATAGTGTCTTAAGCCAATGTCTTTTGAGATATAAAAGAGAGAAGCGAGCAGAGACACATGGGAACCTTACACCACCAAGAAAGCAGTGCTGGGAGAAGAGTGTGTTCTTTGGACCTGAGGTTCCTGTGCTGAGATGCTCCCAGACCAAGGGAAGACTGATGACAAGGACCTTCCTCCAGAGCTGAAAGAGAGAGAAAGCCTTCTCCTGGAGCTGATGCCCTGAATTTGGACTTGTAGCCTACTCGACTGTGAGAAAATAAAACTTCTCTTTGTTAAAGCCATCCACTTGTGGTATTTCTGTTACAGCAGCACTAGATGACTAAGACATTTGCCAAGACTACCTTGCAATAAACGAAATGAGTTTATGGTACTTGAGTTTTTTTTTTTTTTTTTTTACTTTATTTTAAACTAAAATCTCACAGGGCAGTATTCTTCTGTTATGCCCCCCTTTTGAGACCCTAGTGAGACTGTCAAGGTGGTGTTCTTCTTTGTTCAGAAATTTTAATATATCCAGCTTTGTATGATCAACAGGTTTCCCTGGTGGTCTTTCCCTAGTGTATTAGGACTTTGATAGTCATGGAAGTCCCAACAAGACTTAGGCAAGAACCCATGCCACCAGTACTCTCATCTTAGTCACACGCACTCTATTGAGGTCTCTTGCGCCTCCTTGTTTAGGGGATTCCTTCTCAATGATGTTAAGTACGGCACTTATATTGAGCTCTTACCCTTTTTTAAGCTCCCAAAGCCAGCTCATGTTTATTTTGTTTGTCTTAGAAATAAGATTCCCAGGACATTTTGGTTATATGATCAGATTTGTAGTAATTTTTGTTTTGCTTGGTGAAGGTCTGCTAACGCATTGGTGTAATACTAACCATTCTATCAACTGGTCACACTGTTGTGTGTTTTTAAGAATTTTTTACAGTTTTGTCTGTGTTTGTGCGATATGATGGTTCGCTTTTACATGGCCTTTCTAGCTATGGTCTTATAACTCCCACCAAACGACTGGGTGGGACTACGCAAATAAGGTGCTTGTGGCCCACCAAGGGGATTAGAAAGCTTGCTAATAATGCAAATAAGGTACATGGCACCCTTGTTGGGGTGGGATCATGAAAATAAAGTATATGGAACCCTAACAAGGGGATTGATTAGTTTTGCCATCTGCTAGGCTTAAAAGAGAGCCAATCTTAGTCCAGATGCAAGGACCTTACTACCATCAACAAAGAAGAGCTAGGAGTGGAGCACATCCTTTGGACCCAGGATACCTGTGCTGAGAACCTCCTAGACCCAGGAGATAGGAAGAGAAAGCTGTACCACTGGAGACAGCAAGAGATGGTGAGAAGCAGCAACAAAGAAACAGAGGCAGGAGAACCAGGAGACCAGCAGGAGATGGCAAGGTGGGCTTCCTGGCCCACAGAATGAGAAACCTGAGCATCTTCAGGCAGGTGGCTTGCTGGTGGAGTGGGGTGAGTGGGGTGCCTCTGGGCACTTGGCAGAGCTAGGCTTGCTGACCCAGCGAGTGAGAGAGCTGAGCGCCTTCAGGCAGGAGGCTTACTGGTGGAGTAGGGTGCCTCTGGACACTTATTGGTGGAGCTAAAGGGCTTTGTAACACAATTGCCTGAGCAAGGCAGAGGCTGGGCCAGCCCAAAATACCAGAAGGGCCGAGGGACCAAGGGCCAAGAGGCCTTCTGTGGGCATGGCTAAAAAGAAGCTGTCCTGATCGAAGAACTGTATCCTGAGTTGTTTCTGATCCTGAATTGCAACCTCTTACTTCCTTACTAAAGCCCATAATCATGAGTATGGTCTGTGAGTTCTGTGTGACCACTGCAACAAATTACCTAATCTAGCAGAGAAGTAGAGAGAGCCATGGGAAGGATGGCTGGTGTCAGAACTGGTAAAAAGGTTGGAGAAAGGAGGTATGTCTGAGCTCTGCCTCACAGGAGCCAGCCTTGAGCTGATGCTAGTGATTCTCTTTCCTTCCCCTTGTGAAGACAGATGAAGAGGTTGGACAACATGGTCATGAATTTTTACAGTTTGAGAAACTGGCTTTGGGAGAGATCCCCTCTCTACCCAGTCAGGCCCTGATGAGTTTTAGGGCCAGTAGTCAGGGGCTCAACCTAAGTTGAGGACTTTTAGACACAGTATAAAGGCAGTATTTTCCCCTTTGACTGACTTTTAGCTAAAGAATTCATGGATTTGTCTACTAATAAGCTTGTGCTACCTCCTGGCATTACTCTGGCTTCTGTTTTGCTCTTGTTTTGTATTTTCTTTCTAAAAAGCATAATTTCATCAAGGACAATTTAGAATTGCAGTGGCCATTTTGGAATACTTTTGACATGACCAAAATCATTCATTTGAAAGGCAGAACAAAAAGGAAATACAATTCTGAATATTCAATGACTAGCATTTATACTGTTATGAAAAGCTTCAAAATTAGAATTTAATAAAAATGTAAAAGAATCTAAAAGTTCTTTTGTTGAGCTCTCATGAAGAGATTCTCTGTCTTGTCTAAAAGAAAAATCATTCAGTTTATTGTAAAAGACTTTCTCTTTGTTTCTGTTAATCAGAGATTTAATCCTATAGTCTTGATGGAGTTGTCAGGGACCTCAGACATTGTCTGATTGGGTTGTAGTGACTCATTTTCCTCCTTTTATGTATTGAAATGGGTTTTCTTGAATCTAAGACCTCTTCCCTCTCTGCAAAGGGAAGATGATTAGACTTTTATAGTGGTTAGTAACTCCGTTATCTATGGCAACTTCCTTACGCTTCCTCATTTTCTTTCCTTGGTTTCTTTTCTCCTGGAAAAGGTAATTTATTAACTGATCAAAATACCAATTCTAGTCATTATGTACACACCCTAGAAATAATCAGTTAGCCCAGATAAACAGATTTAATTCAAAAAGAGGGGAAAATCAGGTCTAATGGAGCATGTTCTTATTACAAATGGCTTTTAATTAAACTCTGGAAAAAAGTTTTAACTGAGAGTTAAGCTAATTTGCTTGATTACTAGGTTATAAGACACAAAGGAAAGAGGAAGATTCAGAGCCTTTAAACATAATTTAAAGAGCCTAAGAGTTTGATTTATAAATACAGAGGTTTATAAATTATATTAGAAAAAATTTCATATAATATTTCTATAAGATGACTCTTTAGACCAGTTAGACTGATTTAATAATTTTGGTTTAAACGCTGTCCTATGTTTTCTTCCTTACTTTACCATTATGTAGTAAAAGTATATTAGAACAATATTCTAGTTATGCAAGTCTTGGGTTTATCTTCCTATAAAAAATCCTAATTATAATCTCTTAAATTTCCTTTACTAGTTTTGCTAGAAAATAGCAAAATTTGTGTTCATCTAAATTGAATGATAATAAGGAATGTCTCTATGAAAAGAGCTAAATTCCTATTATTCTTCAATCAAATCATAAGATTTTTATATAAACTTAAATTTTAGTTTCCAGGTCCTTAGTTACTCTAAGACATTAAGCTAATATTAATTTGAGCAACTGATAAAAAATCTTAGATATGTAGACTGCAAACCTGACCATACTAGGCCTAAGGTGGAGTCACTTATGTTAAGCCCCATGTCAGTAAACTGAAACCTAGCTCAGTTTCTATTTCCTGTAATGCTTGACCTTCCCTGGAGACAAAACCTAAGTTAACAATCCATGCTTGCTGCCTCAGTTATGGTATATGTCTGGCTATGAAAGTTCCCAATAGGCCATATAAGGAAAGTAACTTAGAACTAACTAATCACTTTCTGCCCAATGTTACTTCTCTGTTCTTATACCACTTTGCCCATATAACTTTGGGCCCTTCTGCTTGTCCTTCGGAGCTCTTGTCTGACTTCCAGACCAAATATACCCCTGTTCATGAATTGCAAATAAAGAATGTGAATTTGTACACAATCTTGTGGAAGTTTAACTGAATGATATAATGTTTAATACACCAGTGCTCATATTAAGTACTTTATAAAGTAGCCATTATTAATAGGTAAAAAGAATGTATGAAGATAGAGGATGCTTGTGCAAGGTAATGAACATGTTTTGTTAATTAGGAAAAAAGACAATTTTGTTTTCTTAAAGTAAAAATTATCTGATTGTGCATGAAATTATAAAAAATGAATTTAAAGGACAATTGATATGTGTTAAAATTACTGACAAAGTTGTTTACATGTGATGAGTTTATTCATAAGGAAAAAGGGCTTACCAATCCTTTATTATAGCAAATTGTTACTGAAATCTGGGTCTTCTTTTTGCTAAAAATGGTCAAGTTATTTTGTGCCCAGAAAACAAAGGTCCCTTTTTATAACCAAAACATTCTGTTGCATCACTATATTTATGGCACATTCTTGAATCATTTCAAACAAAAGTTTCTAATAAGCAAGGTTACTTATTACTGTTTTTTTAAAATATTGCCTGTAAATATATCTTGCTTTTACTTATGACTTATGTTGATATCTTTCTCCTCTGAAAATGCTTCTGATCTTGCCTTTCCCAAATTCAGAATAATAAAACTGTTACAATGTCTTTTGTAGCTAGTTTTGAGTTTCCTGAATGGCTAGTAGGTAATACAAAGATTCCGTAGCTTTTCTCCTTATAAAAGGAAAGATGCTAACATATCTGGCATTCTGTAAACTATAACTGGAGTTGCCATGAGCTGGAATCAACCTGATGGCAACTAACAACAAAGAGCAAATTTTAATTAACTGTTCAGTTAATTTAGTTAGTTAACTTAGGATAAATATGTTCCCGAGACTGTGCACTTTTTGGATTAAAATAAACTTACAGATGCTTTATTTACAAAGAATGGTATAACTGTCTACGTAAATTTTTTGCTTCTAAGTTTAAATGACTCATAAGGTCGCTATGAGTTGGAATCGACTCGACGGCAATGGATAAGTTTATATGCTCTTGTTAACTGGTAAAATACAAAATACACTTTATGGGAATAAATTAAAGGCCCAGATATTTGTTAATGGCCTCACTGTCCATAAAACGGTTTTAATCTCAGCATAACTATTGACAGAATCTTTATACATTGTGAGTTTTACCTCAGTGAATTCTACTGTTCTCCATTCTGATAATGGGGATTAATATAAAAAATGGTCAGAGCTGTTCAGGCTTATCACCAACAGGTATGGACCACTTTTCCACGGCAGCCACCTAATCAGCTTCCCCATAATCTTAGACCAAGATAATAATAATATAATTATATACTGGGCTGAGGGCTGTGGGGCTCGTGGTCTTGGGGAACATCTAGCTCAACTGGCACAACATAGTTTATATAGAAAATGTTCTACATTCTACTTTGGTGGGTAGAGTGTGGGGTCTAAACAGCCTGTGAGCAGCCATCTAAGATACTCCACTGGTCTCACCCCTTTGGGAGCAAGAAAGAATGAAGAAAACTAAAGATATAAGGGAATGATTAGTCCAAAGGACTAATGGACCACAACTACCACAGCCTCCACCAGACTGAGTCCAGTACAACTAGATGTGCCCAGCTACCACCACTGACTGCTCTGACAGGGATCACAATAGAGGGTCCCTGATAGAGCAGGAGAAAAAATATAGAACAAAATTCTAACTCACAAAAAAAGACCAGATTTACTGGTCTGACAGAGACTGGAGAAACCCTGAGAGTATGGCCCCTGGACACCCTTTTAGCTCAGTAATGAAGTCACTCCTGAGGTTCACCCTTCAGCCAAAGATTAGACAGGTCCATGAAACAGGAAGAGACTGAAGGGGTACACTAGCCCAGGGACAAGGACAAGAAGGCAGGAGAGGACAGGAAAGATGGTAATTGGGAGTCCAAGATCGAGAAGGAGAGAGTGTTTTTGACATGTTGTGGGGTTGGTAACCAATGTCACAAAACAATATGTGTACTAACTGTTTAATGAGAAGCTGGTTTGTTCTGTAAAGCTTCATCTAAAGTACAATTAAAAAAAAAGCCAAAAAACTTTATATATGATATTATATAATAGTAGATACTAATAATAATCATCATCAACTTAGACTTTGGGTATTTTAGAAACATCATCACAGAAAGACTATAATTAAGCCTTGTTGGAAACAAGCTTATTAGGTACTGTTAACAACTAGTGTACATTGTCTGTTATCCAAGCATAAAAGTTTAAAAGATTACAACTACTGGAAACCTTAAGCTGAGATTCTCTATGACAGCACTGTCTAATAGGACTTCCTGCACTGATGGAAATGTTCTATATCTGCACTGTCCAATATAATAGCCACTAGCCATATGTGGCTACTGAGTGCTTGAAATATGGTCAGTGTTACTGAGGAACTGAAATTTTATTTAATTTGGTTGAATTATGTGGATCCTAGGAAAGGTGTAGCAATCTATATCAAACTAAGGGAAAAAGTCACTTGTGGTTATCTAAGAAAGATCCAGATAGACTATAGGACATATTTTCATGTCTGGACTTGGAAGTCTAGAATCATGTCTTCAAAGTGCCTTGCAAACTTTGATAATAATCTTGTCTTAATGTTTTCTGTATGGTTGGTCAAATGTATAATCTCTAGAGCCTTAAAGGCTGCTGCACATCTGCTATTATGTTATATGGTTCAACAAATTATCACTCAATACAATGAACATGAAGGCATGATGCTTGTAGAGATCAACATGACTACCATGTTGTTGTTAGATGCCGTCAAGTTTGTTTAGACTCATAGCAATTGTTATGAATTGAATTGTATCCCCCCAAAATGTGTGTCAATTTGGCTAGGCCATGATTCCCAGTATTGTGTGATTATCCATCATTTTGTCATCTGATGTGATCTTTCTATGTGTTGTAAATCCTACCTCTATGATGTTAATGAGGCAGGATTAGAGGCAGTTATGTTAATGAGGCAGGACTCAATCTACAAGATTAGGTTGTGTCTTAAGTCAATCTCTTTTGAGATATAAAAGAGAAGCCAGCAGAGAGACACGGGGTCCTCATACCACCAAGAAACAGGAACTAGGAGGATAGCGCGTCCTTTGGACCTGGGGTCCCTGCACTGAGAAGTTCCTTGACAGGGTAAGATTGATGATGAGGACCTTTCCCCAGAGCAGACATACAGAGAGAACCTTTCTTTGGAGCTCGCACCCTGAATTCACTTGTATTTCTGTTACAGCAGCACTAGATAACTAAGACAGTGACCCTATGTACAACAGAATGAAACACTGCCCAGTTCTGCACCATCTTCACAATTGTTGCCATGCTTAAGCCCATCATTGCAGCCACTGTGTCAATCCATCTTGTTGAGGGTCTTCTTTTTCACTGACCCTCTACTTTACCAAGCATGATGTCCTACTCCAGGAACCGGTGCCTCCTGACATCATGATGCATTTGGATTATGGTGTTGGCGAAGAACATTGAATGTATCTTAGAGTTCCAGAAGAATGAACAAATTTGTCTTGGAAGAAGTACAGCCAGAATGCTCCTTAAATAAAGTCTTGCCATCTTTGCTTCTAAGGAGCATTCTGGCTGTACTTCTTCCAAGACAAATTTGTTCATTCTTCTGGAACGCCACGATATAGTAAATGTTCTTTGCCAACACCATAATTCAAAGGCATCAATTCTTCTTCAGTCTTCCTTATTCATTGTCCAGCTTTCACATGCCTATGAAGCAATTGAAAATACCATGGCTTAGGTGAGGCACACCTTAGTCCTCAAAGTGACATCTTTGCTTTTTAACACTTTAAAGCACTCTTTTGCAGCGAATTTGCCTAATGCAAGACATCATATGATTTCCTGACTGCTGCTTCCATGGGTGTTGATTGTGGATCCAAGTAAAATGAAATCCTTGACAACTTCAATCTTTTCTCGTTTTATCATGATATCGCTTATTGGTCCATTTGTAAGCATTTTTGTTTTCTTTATGTTGAGGTCTAATTCTTAGTGAAGGCTGTGGTCTTTGATCTTATCACCAAGTGCTTCAAGTCCTCTTCACTTTCAGCAAGCAAGGCTGTGTCATCTGCATATCGCAGGTTATTAATGAGTCTTTCTTCAATCCTGATGCCCCGTTCCTCTTCATATAGTCCAGCTTCTTGGATTATTTGCTCAGCATACAGATTGAATAAGTATGGTGACTGCCAAAGAAAGCCAACTACACAATCAGGCCCCATCTAAAAGTGGTGCAAATGTAGACTGATCTTATCTCCAGAAGATAATGGTCTAACTTAGTCTGAGAAGTGACCAGACGTAGGAAGATTGAGAGATGAAACTGAAACCACAACTTGCAAAACTGTACTATGACTTGCAAAACAGATAAACTGTGCCAAACCATGACATGCAACACAAATTAGCTTAAATTGTTTTAACACCAGTTCGTTGAGAACTATACGTTCTAAGTCCATGAACAAACTGATTTAATAGTAACTCCACAGAAATTTGTGTTCCAAAGGTAAAACCAGTGACAACCAGCAACTTGCCCAGATTACAAATTATGACCAAGCCCTGCCCAGATCTCCCTTGCTAACTGCTCTAAAACCACCCTATGACTAACTCTAACACACCAATACCCTGTAAGTATCCTTTTGAAAATATCCCTAAATTATGACCAACCCCTGCCCAGATCTCTCTTGCTAACTGCCCTAAAATCACCCTATGATTAACTCTAGCACATCAATACCCTATAAGTACTCTTCTGAAATTTTCCCCTTTGATACATTACTGAGACTATCAAGGTGCTGCTCTCCTTTATTCTGCAAATTTAATACCCAGTTTTTGTTTGTTGTTTATTTATTTTCTATGATCAACAGGTTTCCTTGGTGGTCTTTGTATGGGGATTTGGACACTGCTATAGATCAGTGGCACACATCAACTGAGATTATCTTTCTGAAACACCAATTTCATGCCTTTCTCCTCTTCTTTACTCAGAACTCTCATTTTACTAATTCATGATTGTTTTTTACTTTGTTTAAATATATACCAAAGGCTCAAGATTCACCTCCTTTAAGAAACCTGGCATTAAAAATTTTACCCAATTCAGTTGTATTCTTCTAGAACTTTGTATGCACCTAACACTACTAAGTTGGCCCATTAGCTAGATTTTTTCTCTAATTAAAAAAAAAAATGCTTGTCTCTTTTAAAATATCTTAATTCTGGGAATGCAGTGTTTAAAGAGATAGGCTGCTAACCAAAGGGTCAGCAGTTCGAATCCACCAATTGCTCCTTGGAAACCCTATGGGACAGTTCTACTCTGTCCTCTGGGGTCACTGAGTTAGAATAGATGCTATGTCAATGGGTTTGGTTTTTTTGGTTTTTATATTGTAAAATACAGATTCACAGGAAGTTGCAAAATAGTACAGAGAGGTCCTGTGTACCCTTCATTCAGTTTCTCCCAAAGGCAGCATTTTACATAGTCATAGTATAATACCAAAATGAGGAAACTAACATTGGTATAATGTGTATGTATAATTCTATGCCATTTTATCACATATGTACATTTGTATAACTGCCACCTCAGTCAAGATATGGAACTATACCATCATCACAAAGATACCCCTTGTGCTACCCTTTTATAGTTGTACTCCCCTCCCTCTCCATCCCTAAACCCTGGAAACCACTAATATGTTTTCCATCTTTATAACCTGTTGCCGTTGAGTCGATTCCGACTCACAGCAACCCTACTGGACAGAACAGAAAAGAACTGCCCCATAGGGTTTCCAAGGAACAGCCTGGTGGATTCAAACTGCTGACCTTTTGCTTAGTAGCTGAGCTCTTAACCACTGTGCTACCAGGGCTCCTTCTATCTTTATAGTTTTCTCATTTCTAGAGGGTCAGTGAAAGAGAGAAGATTCTCAGTGAGATGGATTGACACAGTGGCTGCAACAATGGGCTCAAGCCTAACAATGATTGTTAGCATGGTGTAGGACCGGGCAGTGTTTCGTTCTGTTGTGCAGAGGATCGCTATGGGTCGGAACCAACTCAACAGCACATGACAACAATAACGTTTTTAGAGTGTTATATAAATGGAATCATACAATATGTGATTGTCTGAGATAGGCCTTTTTTTACTCAGCATCATGCCCTTGAGATTCATCCAAGTTGTTGCATGAAGCAATAATTTGCTCTTTTTAATTACTGTTTCCTGTTTTTGACTATTACAAATAAAGTACAGCATTTATTATGATGTAATTATTGATATGGTAGGGTTTAAGTTTGTCATTTTATTTTTTGTTTTCTGTTGGTTCCCTCTGTTTTTTGTTTCTGTTTTCTTTTGCTTGCCTTCTTGCAGATTACTTGGGCATTTTTAGAATTCCATTTTGATTTATATATATATGTTTTGGGAGTATATCTCTTCTGTCTATATATTTTTAATGGTTGCTTTAGATATGACATTATACATACATAACTTATCAACTAGATTATAAGATTCTCCAGGATTAAGTTTTTTTTCCCTATCCTTTTAAAATTCCCTTTATTACCTATGCTGTGCAGATGACAATCTACTAATGTACGTAAAATATTAAGCCCAGAGTCCAGTGTATAAGCTTAAGAATGAAGCAGGAGAATGTCTTCTCTGTTGCCTTTGAGGGACAATGGTGGGGAACAGACCAGGAGTTTTAAGAGACAGGGTTCTGACTATACCTGGAACAGATGGCTTGTTGCTTCATGTTAGCTTTTTGATCTCTAATATACCTTGATTCCCTGGTCTGCAAACCCAGTAGTTAGCATATATGCCTGCTTCTAGGCAGTTCATTATAGAACATTTATTACTGTTATAATGAAGAGGCATAATAACACTTGCCACCTATGTACCTCACAGGGGTGCAGTGAAGATTAATGAGATAATATTAATCAAGCACTGTTAAATCCCTAAAAGAGAGGTACTACATAAATACATGCTGCTATTGTTTAGTTTAAGTGACTAAAATATCCCTTTATAATCATCTTCTAGCACTCTTATTATAAAAGAAATAAGAAACCTAAGCATGGATTAATTGAAGCTATTCTCTCATTATGAAATAAGCTAAATAAAATTTAATATAAAACCTTAATTCCTTTTAAAATTTAAACTTCATCTCCAAGATTACTATCATAAATACGAATTTACACAATTACTTTGAAGATAAAATAAAATGCCGGCTTTTCAGTTTTGGAAACAGATATATAGAATAGCCGGTAAAAATATATTACATTTACAGCTCTAAATTAAGGCTATTAATAATTAGTAGAAACTTATTCTGTTGTACCACTGGTGGTGGCTTAATCATCAGAAAACATACTATAAATTGTGGTGAGCTCGAAGTAGGAAAAGAGCACATCCTAGTTAGTCTGTCTATCAGTCCCTTGAGTACAGGGAAGGAAAAATGGAGAGTTAAGAGAAGGGTTGGAAGATGGGAGGGAGAACGGAAGGGAAACAAAAAAAGCTCCTTGAAATAGTAGAACGGGGCCTAGGTAGGGGGGATGGGTAGTTGGGTGGAAACAGACATAAGAAGCCTGCTCAGAAAGACTACTTTTGTTTCTCAATCCTGTCCTATTTCAAGCATTATCAACAGGGCAACCAGACTCTTTGTTTTAAACCACAATGTGCTCTTCATGTATAAGATGAACATAAAGAAAGGAAGAATACGTACACATGTCCTCATGATAGAATATTGTGCAGCTAGGAAGGAAGATTTCATATGATGTTTTTTAAAGGATATAAAATTATATTATACTATGATGACATATGTATACACACACACACACACACACACACACACACACACACACACACATATACATGCCCAATATAAACCTATACCCATAGGGAGGAAAATGGAAAGAAATCAAATTAACATGTTTGAGTTATAGTATGGTGGGTTTATATATAACTTTTCTCCTTTTTTCTATTTTCAAAATATTTGAGGATGATAAAAAATAAATTTTAAAGATGTACATATTATGACAGCGTAAGGCAGTATATAAGAAATGCCAAGTGATTGATCCAAATGAAGATCACCATAAGTAGGTAATCTTCCTACTTCATATAGGAAAAAACATCTGAACTGGGTTTTGAAAGGCTGTTAGAATTTTAAAGTGATTGGATTTTAATGAGAAGAGATGAACACAGACATGTAGTCTGGTTAGATGGCATATGATGACAATCGCCTGAAATGTAGTAGATGCCAACAAATTTGTTGAATGGCTGAATTAATGAATGGGCATAAACACTAAAAATAGGCCATCACTCTTGGCCTATTGACGCAAAGATTAAAATACAATAATAGTATGCAGTTTTGGTGAGGGTATGGGAAAATGGGCACTTGACAGAATTTAAGAGAGGGTTAATAGATACAATGTTTCTGGTGGCAATTAGCAAAAAATAATATCAAGAGTCTTAAAAAAGGCATCTTCTGAAACTGGAGGACATTATGCTGAGTGAAATAAGTCAATCACAAAAGGACAAATATTGTATGGGACCTCTATTGTAAAAACCCATGAAAAAGTTCACACACAAAATGTAACAATCTTTGTTGGTTACCAGGGATGGGAGGGGTGGGGGGGGGAAATACTAAATAGGCAATAGATAAGTGGTATCTTGGGTGAAGGGTGAGACAGTACACAATAGAGGGGAAACTAGCACAACTTGTACAAGGAAAGGTCATGGAAGCCCCACAGACACATCCAAACTCCCTGAGGGACTGAATTGCTGGGTGGAGGGCTCTGGGGACCATGGTCTCGGGGAACATCCAGCTCAATTGGCATGACACAGCTTATAAAGACAATGCTCTACATTCTACCTTGGTGAGTAGTGTCTGGGGTCTTAAATGCCTGTGAGCGGCCATCTAAGATACTCCACTGGTCTCATCCCTTTGGGAGAAAGGGAGAATGGAGAGAACAGGATACAAGGAAAAGATTAGTCTGAAGGACTAATTGTCCACAGCTACCAAGGCCTCCACCAGACTGAGTCCAGTACAGCTAGATGGTGTCCGGCTACCACCACTGACTGCTCTGACCAGGAACACAACAGAGGGTTCTGGACAGAGCTGGAGAAGGATGTAGAGCATAATTCTAACTCACAAAAAAAAAAAAGACCAGATTTACTGGCCTAACGGAGACTGGAGAAACCTCGAGAGTATGGCCCCCAGACACCCTTTTAGCTCAGTGGTGAAGTTACCTCCGAGGTTCACTGTTCAGCCTGGGAGTGGACAGCCCCGTAAAACCAAATGAGACTAACGAGGTACAGTAGTCCAGTGACAAGGGCCAGAAGGCAGAACGGGACAAGGAAGCTGGTGATAGGGAACCCAAGGTTGAGTAAGGATATTGTTGATGTGTTGTGAGATTGTTAACCATTGTCATAGGGCAACATTTGTAGTAACTGTTAAATGAGAAACTATTTTGATCTGTAAGCCTTCATCTTAAGTGAGAATAACAGCACAATTGGAAGAGCGTAGTCAATGTCACTGAACTGTGCATGTAGAAATTTTTGAAATGATGTATCTTTGTCTATGTGTATGTTCACAAAAAAAAAAGGTTGAGAAGTTAGAGGGTTAATATGTTGTGGGGTTGTTAACCAATGTCATAAAACAACATGTGTACTACTGTTTCATGAGTAACTATTTGTTCTGTAAGCCTTCACCTGAAGTACAATAAAATAAAAAAAAATTAAAAAAAAAGGCATCCTCTTTAACCTAGTAATACTTCTATGAATAAGAAATTAATAAAACATGCAAATATGTATGGATGCTCATCATAGCATGATTTTAATGATGAAAAAGGGTAAACAAATTAAATGTCTAACAATATGAAGTTGACTAAATTAATTATGACAAACCCATACAATAGAACTGTTACATAGCCATCAGAGATGGACTATAAAAAACAAACAAACAAAACTTGCTACTATGGAGTCGATTCTGACTCATAGCGACTCTTTAGGACAGAGTAGAACTGCCCCATAGGGTTTCCAAGGAGTGACTGGTAGATCTGAACTGCCGACCTTTTGGTTAGCAGCCGTGCTCTTAACCACTGCGCCACCAGGGCTCCAGAGACAGACTATAGATATATATTATTGACACTGAAATATATTAGTGGGATAATACTTAAGTGAAGAAAAGCAGATCATAAGGTAGTATTTATAGCACTGTCCTATTTTTGTAAATAAATATATATTCATATGTGCATACAAATAAGTCTGGATGACGATGTATCAAAATATTAGCAGTGGTTTCTCTTTTTGCATTCCACCAGAATGTAAGCTTCATAAAGAAAAGGATTATTATCTTTTTTGTTTACTACTGTATTCCCAGCAACTAAAATAGTACTTGGCACATAAAAAAACCCAAACCAGACTCATTGCCAATTGCGTTGATTCTGACTCATAGTGACCCTACAGGACAGAGAACTGTCCCACAGGGTTTCCAAGGAGCGCATGCTGGACTCAAACTGCTGACCTTTTAGTTAGTAGACGCAGCTCTTAACCACTATGGCACCAGGGTTTCCAGACTTGGCACACAGTTGGGACTAAATAAATACTAATAAATGAATGAATGCTTATTTGTATTTTCTAGTTTTCCTGTAAGTAAACTATTATTATAATCTAATTGCTTTTATGTTAAAAAATAAGTAGATTTAAAAAAAGAAGTCATTATTGACCTTGGTAAGAAAAGTTTCAAGAAACAGTGATGCCATTATAAAAACAGGCGAGTCAGGAAGAAGGGTGGTAGGAAGGGAAAGATGGTGAGTGATGTCAGGTAATGGTGGAACATCAGGCAGAAATATCAAAAGAAGTTGAAATGGAGGCCCGAAATTTCAAAAAAGGTCAAGATCGGGGTTGTAGATACAGAAATTACCTGCAAGTATGTGACATAAAAGAAAAACTCTTAGGGAAAATTTAGAGAAACGAAAGACACAGCAGAGTAGAGTCTTGGGGAATATCCATTTAGGGCAAGGAAGATGAGTAAGGACCAACAGAAGGAAAGAAGAAGTAGTAGTCAGAGAGTCAAGAGAACAGAATCACAGAACACAGAGACAGTTTCAAGGTGATGGTTAAGGAGTGTCAGTGATGTCAAATGCTACAGATAGGTTAAAGAGGATGAATATCTGAGGGTGATCTGGAAGTTAGGAGATTATTAGTGTACTCAAGAAAGCAGCTTCTGTAATAATGGGGCACTAATCAGATTTGGATGAGGCACTGGTGGTTCAGTGGTGAAATTCTTGCCTTCCATGTGGGAGACACGGGTTCTTGGCCAATTTACCTCATGCAGAACCACCACTTGTCTGTCAGTAGAGGCCTGTATGTTGCTGAACACGTTTCAGTGGATCTTCCAGACTCAGATGGATAGGAAGAAAGGCCTGTAGATCTACTTTCAAAAATAAGCCAATGAAAACCCAATGGAACACAATGATTTGATCTGCAACAGATCATGGGGATGGTGCAGGACTGAGCAGTGTTTCATTCTGTTGTGCATGGGGTAGCCCTGAGTCAGGGGCTGACTGATGGCAGCTAACAAACAGCAACAATCAGATTTGGGAGTTTTAAGAAAAAGTAGATAATGAAGAAGGAAAGGCAGTGTTTCTTTTTTTAATGAAATGTAATAGAGAATAAGGGGATTAATGCATCAGCTCAAGGAGGCAAGAGGATATTTAAAGTAGATTTTCTTATAATAATGGTTATTGTCATTGCTAGTTGCCCTTGAGTCAGCTCCCACTCATGGTGACCTTGTGTAAAACAGAACTCAACATTGCCCAGTCCTGCATCATCCTAACAATCCCTGGTATGCTTGAGCCCATGGTTGCAGCCACTGTGTCAATCCATCTCATAGAGGGTTTATTTTCCTCGTCTTCACTGACCCTCTGCTTTACCAAACATGATGTCCTTTTCTATCAATAATAATGGTAATCCTTGCATACTTGGATGTAGAAGGGGGATGAGCCCCTAGAGAGAAAACAATCAAAGTCACAGAAGAAACTGGAAATAATTTAGAAACCAAAGTTCCAAAGAAGGTGAGAAGGGATAAGTCCAAGGGTAGAAGTAGGAGGATTGTTCTTGGAGGAGGAGTACATTTTCCTCTTAGAATGGAGGAAATGAAGATAGCCGAAGATATGGGAAAATTCTGATGTAAACAGAAGAGAAGATGAGGGAGCCTTCATCTAGTTCACTTTGGCAAATATTTTTTAGCTTTCTTTTTTCCATAATGGTGGTGAGGTAATTTGCCAAGGTTGAGAAAGTAGGGCTGCTATTGAGATTTAAAGAGAGTGGAATGTATGAATGAACTATCCACTGGAGGAATATGCTAGGAAATCAACAAGACAGGAAATAACAATAACAGAATTACTGAGCAACTTTAAGTGCCAAGTTGATATAAGATGGCATAAATTTGTAGTGAGCCCTGTAATCACAATTCTATGATTTTCTTCAGTAATACTTTCCTTCTTGGGAGCAAAAATAAAGTGGAGGAGGAATCCCTGGGTGGCACAAATAGTTAAGTGCTCAACTACTAGCTGAAAGGTTGGTGGTTCGAACCCGCCCAGAGGTGCCTTGGAAGACAGTCCTGGTGATCTGCTTCCTAAAGGTCAGAACCTTAAAAACCCTATGGGGGAAGTTCTATTCTGTACATATGAGGTCACCATGAGTAGGCAACTAACCACATCAGAGTCATTCAGTTTGTGCATTAGAATAGTATGCAGAGGGATAAATGAAAGGACTGAAGGTATCTGAGGTGTTAATGAGGGCTACTTTAAAGTGGTGACCCACGGTCTTTAATCTAGACAAGAAGTACAGTATAGCTAGAAGAAAGTAATGTACTACCTAACATTATAGGATCCAGAGACTGTCATCGAAAAGTTGGAGAAATGAAATGAAAGGAAGCTGTAATGGAAAGCACTGTGGTATAGTGGAAATAAGTCATTACAGCCAATAAGACTTGGGTGGGAAACCAGGCTCCAACACTTACGTAAGATATATGATGTTGGGCAAGTTGCTTTGTTTCTGAGGTTCAATTTCCTCTTACATAAAATGGGGGATAATTATACTAACCTCATAGAGTTGCTTGAATCGTAAAGCACCTAACAGTACTGATCACAGTAGACACTCAACTTACCATTTATTCTTCTTTCTCTCATTAGTGAGGATATATATTTTAAAAATTCTAGTTTTTATAGCAGCTGCTCATGGAAGGCCTTTGTTACTGACTGTGGCCATGGAGTTATAAAAGATGTAATAGATAAGCAAAGACATAGTGGAGCTACACTTAAATCTGTGTGTGTGTGTGTGTGTGTGTGTGAGAAAGAGACAGAGAAAGAAATGAATGAATATGAATGAGTTATGAAATATTGCTGAAACGGACTAAAACAATACCCTTAAAACTAGCAGAAGACCAAGAATCTATTCCTTCTACTGAAGGAATAATTATTGCTAGCACTTCGGGTAACTAGATAACAAGCACACAGCTTGATTTCCTGGTGATAATGGTAGCTGGCTGACTGAGGTCCAATCTAAAGATCTGTAGGTCACCATCTAAAGCTTTAAGGGGATCAGCATGTATTCTATATATAGAGAGATGATGTCATCAAGAGTTAAAATCAGAAAATAAAACTGGGAAATATAAAGGCTGAAAAAAGGGGAGGAAGATACAGCTGTCTCCTAAGTGTAAAACTTGGATCTCCTGTCTTCTATTTATACTCATTCTCTAGACTACTTCATCCAGTCTCATGATTTAAAATACTCTGTATGTGGTAACAACTTCCAAATATATATCTTTAGCCCTGACCTTTTCCTTAAACTCCAGGCTAATATGTTCAACTGCTTACTCAATATTTCTAGTAGAATTTCTAACAGGATCTCAAACTTAACATGTTCAAAATATAATTTCTGATTTCTACTCCCTAATCTTTCCCACCTGGGTAAACAGCTTTATCCTTACAATTGCTCAGGCCAAACCTTGGAGTTCATCTTGACTCCTCACTTTCTCTTACATTCTACTTTCAATTCACTAGCAAATCCTGTTGGCTGTACTTTCAAAACATATCCTGGAATGGATTACTTTTCATTACCGCCACTGCTACTACTCTGGTCCAACTCTTGCTGGAATACTGCAATAGCCTTCTAACTAGTCTCACCGCTTTCTACCTTGCCTGTCCCATACTCTGTGCCACATAGAAGCCAGAGTGAAGATTAAAAATTTAAGACATGTTCTGTTATCCCTTCCTTAAAACTGGCCATTTAGAATAAAATGATCTACCTTCTGGTTACCTCTCCAATCTCATCTCCTTTTATTTTACCCCTTGCCCTCTATACTTCAGCCACATTGACCTCCTTGTTGTTCCGCAAACATGACAAGCATGCATTCTTCCTCAGGGCTTTTCCATTTGTTGTTCCCTCTGTCTGGAACACACGTCTCCCCATATGGCATATATCTGCAATGCCTTCAGGTTTCCCACTCAGATGTAACCTCATCAGTGAGGTCTGATTACCCTATCTATAACAGAAGACTCTACCAATTACGTCCAGACAGGAAAACAAAACTCCTCTTAAGTATTTCAAATGGGGGTAGGGAGGGGGGAGGAAGGGAAGATTTAATACAGAGAACTGATTATAAATGTGTAGGAGGTACTGGAAGAACAAAAGGAGAAAAGTGTGTTTCCAAAGATCAGTAACTGCAGGAAGCCACCCTTATCCGTAGGGCTGTCAGGGTAAAGTGATGTTACTTTGAGTTGAGGAGCTTGAACTTCTGCTAATTTTACCTTATTTCCACCTTCTAATATCATATGAATGAATCCCAGTGGTAAAATCTAACTGGATCATGGTGGTAAAAGAATCTGGGAAATCCAGTTTTCAGCTTCCAGCCTTAGTGGCATAGGGGAGAATATAAAAGGGCTGATGTGGGACAAGTTTCAACAGATAATACATGGCATATACCACTGTCACTCTTTATCATCTTACCCTTCTTTATTTTTCTTGATACTATTATCACTATTTGTTTCTTTATTGACTATCTCCCATTAGAATATAAAGTCTATAACCCAAAAACCCATTGCTGTTCAGTCAATTCCAACTCACAACGACCCTATAGGACAGAGTAGAACTGCCCCGTAGAGTTTCCAAGGAGCGCTTGGTGTTCAAACTGTCGACCTTTTGGTTAGCAGCTGTAGCTCTTAACCATTATGTCACCAGGGTTTCCTATAAATTCTGTAAGAGCAGGAAATTTGTCTGTCTTGCTTGTTGCCATCTCCCCAGAAGTCAGAACAGTGCCTGGCGTTAGCGGCATATTAAGGGCGGAGGGCTGGCGGGAGTAGTTTTCACCAATGGAGAAAAGTATTTTATCACTGATATTGTTTAGAATTGCCAGTACTTGGTGATAATAAAAAGCAGACTGACTTTTAACCAAAAAACAAACCAAACCCGTTGCCGTCGAGTGGACTCTGACTCGTAGCAACCCTACAGGATGGAGTAGAACTGTCCCATAGGGTTTGTCCCATAGGGTTTCCAAGGAATGCCTGGTGGATTTGAACTGCTGACCTTTTGGTTAGCAGCTGAACTCTTAACCACTACACCACCAGGGTTTCATTGTTTTTTAATTCTCTAAAGACAATGCATTTCCTTATGTGAAGATAAAGGTTAATAAAACCCTTTCTCTATTTCTAAGGAAAAATTTGACCTTGGGTTAATTTTCTAGCTCCATTCCCCTAGAAATCTGATAACGTTGAAATGTCAGCTTGTTACTAGGCAACATTTATTATAGTAAAAATTATCCCTGGTTGGTAACTTGCAGATGGACTGGGAAGAACTATAAATGAACTATATAAATCGCTAGTGGGAAGCCATAGCTTTGGGCTTCCATGAGTGTGGTGACACTTGTAACTAAGCATTTCTCTTGTGCAGACCCTAGAAGTTGTCTAAGACTGTTATAAGAAATATTGATTTCTACTTAAAACATGGGGCTTCTAAGCTATGGTAGCTCCCACACCTTCATATTATGATTCTTGTTTCCTTGCACCTGAAATGTCACTTGAGGAACAAAGAGAGTAACTTCAAGATGGCTGAGTGGCAAGGAAAAGTAACGGGGTCAGAACAGTGATGGTATATGATAGAATCTAAGGAAGACTTTGTAGTCTCAGTTCCTTAACCCCATGGATCTGATTATCCTTGAAGAAGCTTGACTGATTCTGTATGGCTTCGTTCTCCTACTTTCTCTGGGCTGCTGTACTTAAACCAGTTTTTTTTTTTTTTTAAATGTTTCTAAATTTCATAATCTCTGGTTCCCTATAGCTTGACATTCCTTTCCGACTCCCATCCAAAGATAGCTGTTGTTCTGGCCTTGTATGACCATATAGTTTAGCTTAGCTCCAAAAATGTTTATCAGGTATCTCTATGCCAGGCATTATACTGGGGACAGGATAAAAGACATATATAAAGCACACTGTCTCTTTTCAAGGCTTGAGATCCTCCAGAACATACCCAGAAAACAATGGTCCAGTATCACAAAAGTATTAGAGAGAATATAAGCAATATAGTTTAAACAAAGTCTCCTAATAATTATGTAGGATAAAAAGCTTTTGCTCATTCTATTCAGCTTTCCCAAACTACCCATGAACTCACTTGGGTGAACAAAGCAAATAAAAATGGTTCATTGAGTCAATGAGTTTATTAGAAATTTCTTTCTGATGCTAAGCATAGTGTCAGTTGGACCTAGGGATATTAAAATCATGAGCCTGTAGAAAATAATGTTTGTTTTGGGTCAATCAGTAGTTTTAGGAAATGACTGGTGCACCTATCCTGGGAAGTAAGCAAATCTAGAATGTTGATTTTTCTCTCCACTAGGAAAAATAAAATATTCTACTCTTTTATTTTGCCCAAACCAAACTATAAAGGTCATAGAGACCTTCGAAAATTTCCATCTCCCAAACTTCAAAAATTAAAAATAACATTAATGAAGGACTTATTTTCAGAACAAAGTTAAAGATTAAGAAAATAAAGAGATTCTGTTAATCTCTTTTTTAACAGTAAGATCTAAAGGAATAATTTTTAAAAATCTGAACAGTTTCTGGCTTTGATAAACAGTTTTGAATTTCCAGTGGATTCACTTTTCAATATTCCCAGTTTGACCTTAGAGCCTCCGACTGAAGTTTTGTACAACCTCAGCAAAACAGAGAACAGGAAGATTTTTGAGAGTTCTTAGAAAAAGACAGACTTAATTCCCCTTCCTAAATCAGGCCTGAAATGACATCTGACACATTCTGAATAGCATGTCAGTAAAGATGCTATCTTTAGAGAAAAACAGTGATTATCAACCCCCTCCTGATGATTAAAAATCAAATGAAACTTTCAGCAAGAAGAAGGGCTAGCCATGGTGTCCTGAGTCATTGAATTACTCTCTACACATAAGTGGCCCATCATCTTAGCAGCACGGTTGGCGTAATTCATTGTCCTAACAGACTAAGTACTGAGTCTGCACAGTTAAATATCTATAGCTAGTAGATCACTGTTCTTTATGTGTTCTGAGAATATGCAGAGGCCACTGGTTATAATATTTCATCCTAATAAATGGGAGGGAACATTTCCTAGTATGTAATTTCTAGTTCTTCCCTCTCATCTTCCGTACTTGAACTATCCTAAGGCCAACCTGTTATTTCCCCTGTTAAAGGAATATGGACCCATTGGTAAGATCTATTATCCACAATGTTCTATTTATAACACAGAAGAGAAGTCAGAAGTACTTTTATCTGCAAGCACCACCCTTCCCCTCCCCTCCCTTCTTTGTTTTTTTTTTTTTTTTTTACCTCATTTCCTGTTGACATGACTGCAACCACTGGAAACTTATTAACTTCAACCTCTGTGACACCTACAGTTGCCAGAAGACCAATCTCTGAGGGGCCCATGTGGGTTCCTTTGGCCAGTACGCACTCCCCTCTTTTAATGTCATGGCCAATAGGTCTGAAAGTCAAAGCAGAACAATAAACAGTATGAGTAGGAATAACATTTTCTCAACTCAGAGGGAAGCTCTGGTGTCAGAGGAGAACACTTAAGGAGAGAAAAAGGTCAAGAGATGAGGGAGGAGGAGGATAAAGAAATGAAGAGATTCTAAAACCTCTATGCTTTTTTTGTGTTTAAAATTAAATTGCACAATGGAAGACAAAAAAAGGATTTGTATCTACTACTACTAAATACAAATATGTTACTTATTCTTTAAAAAATGACTTTACAAATTGCTTTGGACTATATTACGGTTAAAAATACCAACTCCAAATTTTCTTTGATATAAGGCAAGAATTTGTATTAAAACGTCTAGTTGTATTAATGATAAGACGTCAGCTGGTTAGCTCTGTGGTGAAGAGAATAATGCTAATGAGGTAATTTTAGAGGTAATTTCCATTTGGACCACGTAGGTTGGTCTTGTCCTATAGGTAAACAGGTATATTCATCTTAATCTGTTGCCACAGGCATGGCAGAAGTGTAGCTTTGTTACAAGGGGATATTAAGCAAATTAGCACATATTCCATGGCAAGAATAATAATTTAAAGTACATACACTACTAATGGTAGGCTAGTAGACTCATTTTTGTATATAAAGAGTGGCACATAATTTCATTATTATTGGTAATCAGTAGAAGAAGCGCTACCAGCTAATTGTGTAAATTCCCAGTTCTGGGATTATCTGTATTAACACCAAATTCTGGATTATCTAGGGGTAGGGTTGGGAAATTCTAGATTATCTAGGGGTGGGGTTGGGTAATTCTGGATTATCCAGGTATAGGGTTAACTGTGGATTATGCACACTCATGAATTTGCCTTCTTCACATGTGCTTTTCACTATTTCATTTGCCTTTAGCATCTTCATTAAAAAGTGGGCAGGGCAGACATAGGATGTAGAATTTGGAAAATTCATTTCGCTACTTGTTAATAGCCCTGAAAGCTAACAGTTAATCAATATAGTTGTAGATTTATAACAGTCATGCTCTCCTAAGCTCACAATTATGTAGAAACGAAAGTTGGCTATACATTCTGTATGTTATGAACTTACCTGATATCTTGGCCTGGCCGAGCTTGCACCAGAATTCGTACTTCAAGTTCCTCAGTGCCCTATAATAAGAGTACGTTACATAATTTCAAACAAAAATTATGATCAGTAGAATTTATCTACTCATATGCTTTTATCATCAGATAGGCCCAGAATATATAAAAATACACAGAAACATAAAACCATTTGCTAAGCCTTTGAAAACACTATGAATTTCTACCTCAGGTTCCTGAAAAATTAGGATGTTTTGTGCCAAAAAATAAATGAAATACCTTCTCGTTCACACTTTTTTAATGTACCAATTCAAATACTGAACCTTGCTTTGTAACTAGCATTCTCAAGGAGAAAAATCATATATATATGTATGTGTGTGTATATACATATATGGTTACCCTAATGGATAAAGTGAATGTGCATGGAAATAACTTCTCTTCTGTTCCCATGAATCATGGGTTTGACACTATGCTGAGATTCCCAAATAGCTCTAGAAATTTCAGTGAAGGACTCATAGTTTGCCTGGTAGTAGATTTCTGTAAATTAATGGTGATCATCAATTGTACATTCATGGGCTGTGAATAATACTGTGACACTGGAACTGTGTCTTGCCAACTGGCAGAGTCCGTGGATACATGTGTTCTGGATTTCAGTACTCTGATGGTTTCTCTGATGCCAATAAATCTACTTAGACAATTTTAACAGCAGACAATGTGATCTGCATTCCAAGAGCTGAACTGCGTATGCCCTACAAGTTAAAAGAAAATCCCCAGATCAAAAAAAGTGGCTGTCTCTTAGCATGGCTGAATATCACTATATACCCAGCCCAACAGAATATCTATTTATTTTTAATATCAGTCTTTTAACTATAAGAGATCTTAAACCTCTTCACAAAATAATTAAGATAGACTGTTATTAAAACCACAGTTGAAACTATTCTACTTAGTAAGTGACTGATATTCTGGTTTCAATAATCACTGCTAGTTTTAGCGAGATGAAGATCTGCTTAGATCCCAAAAAATCCCAGGGTGCTTTATTTTAGGCAACAGAGGGGAAGTGACATAAATTTAATATCTCAAAGCTGTTATTTGGTAGCACAGATTTTCCCTGAATTATAGAAAATCAGAGCTGAAAGGGTCATTTGGTTCAAATGTTTGGCTTAGTGTAATATTCAAGAATTGGTCCAAGTGTTCTTTGTTAAATTCTTCTCTATTAAATTCTGAATTCATTATAACTACCTTCATCTTTTTAACAGAACAAATTTCTCAGCTAGAAAGTATGTCAGCAGTTAATATCTCTGGCTCTTCTATCTTATTTTCCTTTCTTGTTTGCATGAGAAATTTGAGTCAAACATGGTTCAAATTCTGCTATAATAAAAGGAATGTCATTAAAACAAACAAAACCCCTCTTATTACAAAAGGTTTTCAAGCCTAAGGCCATTCCTTATTTACTGAAGACCCACTCACTATAATGTAAGATCCCAACATAACCAAAAAACTGGGTTAATCCCATAAACATACAGAAAACGAGCCTGACTAATAATACTCCCATAGGAACAATGGTGTGATAGGACCTGGTAATGACGTACATCATCTGATTCCCTGATAAGTTCGGTATCTTCCACTTGTACTACTGCATCAGCACCGCAGGGGATTGGAGCACCTGTTGTAACCCGCATGACTTGTCCTGGCATTACTGTCTGAGTTGGCTGAAATACAAATATGTAAGAGAGAGTTGATTTACTTTGCTGCTACAAAGGAAAAGTCTGCAGGGGATATAAAATTTTTAGAAAGAAACCATAAAAGGACAGTCTTATAGTCTTATTCATTTTGGGGCAATGTAATAAAAGCTACCCACAAACAGGTACAATTTACATAAAACAGGCTTTAACTTGACTAAAGCTGACTTTATTATGTTCTTTAAGGTAATGACTATTAGATGTCTTTTTTGCCTCCCCGTTTTCCTTTTGCTCTTGAAAATCTTTCTAAAGCATATTAGCTCACCTTCCAACTAATAATAAAAAATCTAGCAAATATAATTGAATCATTTGGAAATTATTCCAGTATTTGTAATGATTTAGATTAAACATTATCTCCAAGATTTTCATTGTCTGAACTTTCATGTGGATGGTATAGGAGATTGGGGTAAATATGTTCTGACCACAGAGCTTGCCCTGCAAACTTCTCCCAGCATAGGGAAAAGTATATTTCTGTAAGATCCACCTGATAGATTTGATCTGGCCTCAGAAGACTCACGCGTCATGGGTCACAATTTAGGTCAGAGTTGAGGAAAGGAATGCTTCAAATTCCCCCTAAAGAAAAACCTGAGACCAAATTAATTACCCAATTGAAAAAAAAAAGATATTTTTCAAAGATGTCTGCTTCATAAATATTTAAAATATTAGGGAGTGGCTAAGGAAAAATATCCTACCTCTGAAAGTAAAATCAAAGTAAATCTTAAATTTTATTATTAGAAAAGCCTTTAAAAAGCCGCTCTTCATATTACTGCTGTAAACAATACCACCAATAGCTAATATTTATTGAAACTTCAGTCTATGCTAGGCACAGTTAAATGCATTATACATCCTAGAATATAAGCCCTATAAAGACAGGGATTTGTCTTAGTCTGTTTGCCTCTCCAGTTCATATTACCATTCTCTATTACGTGCTGTGCCCCAGAAGCCTCACCTCTATGGACTATTTCAAGCAGGTTCACATCACTCTGGCTTCTGGCTAGATTCAGCCAATGGGAAAGGTCAATAGTGGGACTAGAAGGTAGGAGAAAAAAGTAGGGGGAGGGGTTTGTTCCCCTTGCTTTTTCCCTGTTGGGGTGCAGTTTGGCAGTGGTGGCATCACCTCTACTACTGAGGGCACAACTCCTGTTGGGTGGCCCTCTTTCATGCCCATAAATCTTCCCATGTTCAGGTACCATTCTCTCCCTTGATCCCTTCAGACCTACAGGTGGTAATGGAGTCTCACTGTTGTTAGCACCTGGGTGCACATTCCTTTGCTGGCTTCCTTAACTCTCTCTGTAACTGCATTAATATCTCTTTAATCACCCCTTCCTCAGGCATATTGCTATAGCATCCTGAAGCCTAGAAAAGTGTCTGAGACAAAGTAGGCACTAAATAAATATTTCCAGAATGAATGAATGTGCATTATCTCATTGAATTATCACAACAACTACATGAAGTAGAGGGTTCTATTATCACCATTTTATATTTTTGAAACCTAAACCTTAAAGAGATTAACTAACTTGCCCAAGATTAACTACTATTAAGTGGGAGCACTGGGACTTAAACTCAGGTATGTCTAACTCCTTAATACATCAGCCATTTATGCAAATAATTTTATAATGACATTTCTTACAGAAGAGTGATACTGAGTCAACTGATTCTCCGTATGTAATCCTTTTCGGTTTACAACTCCAGTGTTGTCCCTGTTTTTCTCCCCCGGTCACTGGAGAAGGAGATTCTTGGGATCAGATCTGGCATTGAGTCACATACCTTAAATCTCCTTATCCTGTTATTTGAACAAAAGACATTCCAGGCTTATTCAGAATTGTTACACTGTAATGTAATTTTTCACCAAGATAATGCACTAGGATTTAAAATGAAGAGTTTAGGCCTCAATGCATTTAAAATTTATTTTTTACTTTCAATCCCAGATATCTCTTATTGTCTGGGACATCTCTTAATCCACT
Organism: Trichechus manatus latirostris; assembly: GCF_000243295.1. Lineage (NCBI taxonomy): Eukaryota > Metazoa > Chordata > Mammalia > Sirenia > Trichechidae > Trichechus > Trichechus manatus. Next base: position 19,300,318 of record NW_004443946.1, on the reverse strand, counting down.
ATACATGACCATTTTGCAGTGCACTGATTTTTGATGAAATGCATTAAAGTTTTGATATGATATGTATATTTTTTAGTACAGGTGTTAATGTCAAAACTATCTCTTGAGCCTGTGGAACAATGGCATTTAATACAGACCCACAGAGGTCCTTCTTTTGCTCAAAGTGCCTTGTTGGCAATGGTGAAAAGTGAATGGAGGGCGGTTGATTCTCAGGCTGTGATGTGTTAACCTAAAGCCCTTCCTCCATTTAGTTGGGTTCAGTGTATTATATTCTTTAAATTTACCTTTAAGTTTTACTATGGTTTGACCTGCAATGTTCTCTATTTCTTGGCTTAAAACATCTCTTAAGCTGTGTTTTTGTGTGGTTATTAAATAAAAAAACTTGGCTCTTCTCCAAGATCAACAATTCTAAGTGGTAGGAGAATGATTCTTACCAGCTCCCACATATTAAACTCAATGTTAAAGATATGATTGAATGTATAAAGATATTTATATATACACTTAGAGTGGACACATAAACTATAATTGAATTAAATCAACTGAAAACCATACATTCTGGCAATACATGAAGTACTTCCTTTAGATTAATAGTTATTCTTTCCTTTTTATTTTTATTGCTATTCCTTATATGCTTTACACAGAGTGAAACAGTTCCAATCTTGAGCGAGCTGGATTTTTTGAGCTTTGTTCAATGACAGAACTTTATAATTACGTAAAATTTCCTAAGGAAGTGTCCAGTGTTAATTAATGTGACTAAACTATAAGGGGTTTAAGGTCAAGTATTTTAGTACACCAATAAACCATTTTGTAAATCACCTGAGTGTGTGTGGTATCACCCCAATGCTCAAGTGTATGCACTTTCAGTAAGTGAACAATCTGACTCTTGTAAGATTTTGGAGATTGCTGTAAAGTCTGTGTGATATATCAGTTATAGATAAAGGACACTGCAGGTAATTTGAAGAAAAGTACCCCTTTTCTTGTTTAGTTTTGATCTTTTTTCTCATTAAACTTTCATAGGAATTTTATAAGAAGTTAGCAACTTTTAAGTTTCACAACTCTTCCTGTGCTCCTAGCTCTCTAGTAGAGTTGGAGGACTTAACTAACAGTAAATAAGGTTTAAGAAGTCCTCAAGGCCCTTAAGAATCTGCTACTTAGTGCTAATATACTAATTCATGGCTACCACAAACTATTTGTAGTTCCCTAAGTATTCCATGGAAACCCTGGTGGCCTAGTAGTTAAGAGCTACGGCTGCTAACCAAAAGATCAGCAGTTCAAATCCACCAGATGCTCCTTGGAAACTGTATGGGGCAGTTCTACTCTGTCCTATAGGGTTGCTATGAGTTAGAATCAACTCGACGGCAGTGGATTTTTTTAAGTACTCCATGGAGCCCTGGTGGTGCAGTGGTTAAGAACTTGGTTCCTAACCAAATGGTTGGCAGATGGAATTCACCAGCTGCTCCTTGGCAGTTCTACTCTGTCCTATAGGGTTGCCATGAGTTAGAATCGATTCAAAAACAACGGGTTGTTAAGTACTCCATGTAATTATTAAAGACACCTCTGGGTCTTGGCTTACATTCTTATCTCTGTCTGGAATATTTCTTTCCCATTTCTGCTTTTGCAAAATTGTCTTAGGCCCAGCTCTAATCTCATCTCCCTAATCACCCCAGGCTGAAATACTTAACCTCCTTTTCGTGCTTCATAGCACTTGACTGACACCATTAGTTGAACACCTAATATACTGTATTATATTGTTTATACTCTGTCTCCTCCAGTACATGTAAATTCCTTAAGAACAGTAATCATATCTTAATCTACTTTATATCCCTAGAACCTAGTAGAGTCCCTGGTACACACAGTAGGAGTGCTCAACAAATGTTAGTTAGATTCAGGTGAAGATCAGACAAGTACTCCTTGAATAACTGTTATTGTGTGGCTTCCATGGAGCACAGTTCTACTCTGACACACAGAGTTGCCATGACTTGGAATTGACCTGACGGCAGCTGTTTTTTTTTCTTTTTTTCCCCCATGGTAATGGCTGGATGAATATTACTCCTGATGATAAATGAATTCAAAAGGGTTTTCTTGAGGTATGATATAGCTTTCAGACCAATATTACTGGCAAGGCAATGCCTATCTAATGAGTTTTAGAGAGGTTAAACAATCTGTCCTTCTAAATTTCCTTGTTTGCAAGATAAATTGGGGAAAAGTCTGAGAAGACCATCTAGAAATTGTAGTTCTATTCATAACTTCAATGTTTATGCAAAAAGAAAGAAAGAACTACCCAACTGTGGTGCTGGCATATGCTTGTGGGGCATGTCTGTGAGACAGACCAGCAACATCATGACATGAATCAATAGATACAGATTCTTTAAGAAATGACAATTTAGTCTTTTCTCATGGGAACCATTCTTTAATCTCTTTGATAATCTTCTGTCCAATCCCTTTCTGAATTTTCTACTAACTTTTAGGAGAAGTTCGGAATTAAGATGGTGAAAGTCCATGAGGCTGAAATCTGATGTTAAATCTAAAGGACGTATGAATCTCACCTGTTCACCGGCTTGGGATTCCCCAATGATGAAACGATCTCCTGGGCCATCAGCAGCTGTGAGATGGAACAGAACCAAGAACAAACATCAGTATGGGCCAATAGCAAGGAATAAGAACTCAGTACTGGAATTCTAAAATTTGACTCAAATACTTTTCTGGTCTTTTACATTACACGATGGTTTTGTTACTACCAGTTTGACTTTGGTATCCACAACTCATAACTACCAACCGAAGTGGTCTTAATTGGCCCTCTCCTGGTGTCACTGGCAATGGTCTTCCTGTCACTTCAAAATTTTCACATTTGTGCATTTCTAACAGGAAGTTTGTTTAGCTTAGCCTTCTAAATAAATACTACCTTATCCAAGTGCATATATATGAGATGTATATGTGGACATACATACAGATATATCACTATATATAGATAATATTTCTCAATTTTTCTATAAAAATTTTAACTGTTTCATACTTTTTAATTTATCACCCAGTTTGATCTTCATAATTACCTAGTGATATAGGAAGAACAGTTAGTCCTTTCTTCATCTGACAGTTGAAGGAAATGAGTTACAGAATGTAGGAACTCGGGGAGAAAAGGTTACGTGCCTTGAACAAGTCCTGGTTGTGGTAGAGCTAGGGCTAAAATCCAGTATCTTAATTCAGAGCACCATTTTTTTTTTTTTTTTTTTAAATAATGGATCACAATACTATTTCTGAGTCAGAAGACATAGGCAGTACTGCATCACATTTTCTACTGGCTAATTACTTATTTTTAAATCAGAAGAAACACATTCAGAATTGGGATGGAAAAGCTTTTTATCCAATCTTCTCTTTTTTTTTTTTAATATACAACACAGAACTAGCTAGTCCCTGGGTGGTGCAAACAGTTAATACTCTTGGCTGCTAAACCAAAGTTTGGAGGTTCGAGTCCACTCAAAAATGCATTGGAAGAAAGGTCTGACAATCTAGCTCTGAAAAAATTAGCCATTAAAAACCCTATGGAACACAATTCTATTCTGACACACACGGCGTCACCATGAGTCGGAACTGACTTCATGGCAGCTGTTTTTTTTTCTCACAGTAATGGCTGGATGAAAAAATATTCCTGGTGACAAATGAATTCAAAAGTTTTCTTTAGGTATGATATGGCTTTCAGACCAATACTACTGGCAAGGGCAATGTCTACCTAATGAGTTTTAGGATCATGACCATTACCTTTCTATCATCTGCCTACAGCAAGAACTTCGGCATATAACACTATCAATATGAGCGTTTTAATTATATTTGCTATTATACTGATAATAAAAATACTCTTCCCTCTTTTAAAAAGAACACATGAAATTCATGATTTCTTTATGTAACTACAAAGTGGTAGTTTTTCTAAAGGCTTGTCTACAATACTGTTTACGAAACTTTTTTACACATATGACCTTTGGTTAATCTGATATGGAGAGGACAAGGTATTAACAGTAGATCTCTTCTATGCAGTAAATGTTGTATTTTGTGCTTTATATACATGATTTCAGTTAAACTCATGGCTTTCTTGTGTTTTTTAGAATCCTATAGTATAATCAGTGTCCATTTGTAAAAACTAGAATAGTTTTCCTCCAATGCTATTTTAATATGCCCCTTTTAGGGGCTCTTTTTAAAAAATTTTAAAAAATGAACAATTTAAAACGTACCACAGAAGTTATTGCTTTAACAATGATCACCATTTTACCAATCTTGTTTCATCTATTCTCCTATTTTTGCAGTATTTTAGAGCAAATCATGATTTTCTTACTATAGAAAATTAAAATATCAGTTATTTTTCAGAGTTCCATAATAATGATCTCAAATGTGAATAAACTTATTTTTAATTATTTTCTGGTAGGGGAATAATTATCAGCTTGTCACCTCCCATATGTAACCTACACATCTTCTCCTTTTAATTCTGGCATAAAGGGAAATTAGCATGGTTTTAGATGTAAAACAAACTTGAATCTGAATCCTGGTCCTGCCTATGATCAGCTTTATGACTTTGAGCAACTTACTAAATCTCTCTAAGCTTCAGTTTTCTTGTTGATAAAAATGAGGACAAATGATACTTTTAAAATAATATCTTTTAAAGCTGTTCATTCCTTTCATTCATTCACTAAGTTTCCACTGAGTGTCTCTTATGCTCCAAGTGTCATATGAGGTGCTGGGGACAGAGTAGAGAGTAATACCAGTCATGGTTTCTCACTAATGCAGTGCCAGCCTGTTGGAATGTTTTTCAAACTCTGGATCACAAATTGAGGTGGGTTGTAAAATCAATTTATAAACAATTAAAAGTAAAGTTTATTATGGTAAAATATATGTAACAAAAAAACTTTGCCATTTTAACCATTTTTAATTGTACAATTCAGTGACAGTAATTACATTCACCATGTTGTGCAACCATCACCACTTTATCTATTTCCAAGTTTTTCATCACCTCAAACAAAACCACATACCCCTTACACAATAACTCTCCCCCAGGTGCTGGTAACCACTAAGAAACTTTTGCCTCTATGCATTTGCCTATGCTAGGTATTTCATATAAGTGGGACCATACCACATTTGTCCTTTTATGTTTGACTTACTTAACTTAGAATAATTATAAACAGGTTTTTTTTTTAATGAAAAGGAACACAAAATATGTTTCAACATACATGGCAAAAGAAGTATTATTTCATGAAACCTGTTTTTGTTTATATATGTGTGTGGCATATGTATATGTTTGTATATATGTATGTGATGTGATTTATATATGATATATATGCAACATATATATGATATATATGTGATCTATCACACTGGCTTGTGATGAGAGATATTAATCAAATAATCACACTAATGAATATATAAATACAAATCAAGAAAACCAAGAAAGGAACATGGTTTTATGAGAGCACACATTTAAAAGCTAAAACGGAGGGTCAGGGAAAGCTTCTCTGGTGAAAAGATTCCTGATCTGAATATGAAGGATGAAGATGAGCTGAGTAGATAAAAGATGTGTGTGTGTGTGTGTGTGTGTGTGTGTGTGTGTGTGTGTGTGTGTGTGTAAGAAAGAGAGAGAGAGAATATAGATTAGCGGTGGGGGGAGGAACGCTGTATATAAAGACAACGGTATATGCAAAGGCCTCTAGCCCATGTCTTCCTTGTATCGTGTACTCTAGCCATTCTTAATTTTTCGTACTATAGTTCTCTGAGAGTACCAAGATGACTCATATCTCAGCTCTATTACATACGCTACATCCACTGCTTGGAGTATCCCTCCCTTATCCCTGCCCTCTAATTACAGACTTCTTAGCTTTTAAGACTCAGCTTAAGTGTCACCTTCTCTAGAAAGTCATATCTGCCTCCCTTCTCCTCAAGAGTCACATATTTCCTCTTTTGTTTCCCCACGGTACCCTGAAATAACTCTAACGATAGCTTCTTAATGTATTTGGAGTGATTTGCTTATTTGTCTCATGGGAATCCTTAACATTGGCCACATAATAAGTGTTCAATAAATGTTCAATACATGAAGTGTTCAAAATGTTCAATGAATGAATGAGTGTGGATCCTAGGACTCTTTACAAAGACGCAGACATGAATGAACAAATAAATAATTTTTCCCTCCTGTTTTCCAACACAAAATGCTGTGTTTTAAATGCCTTACATTTTCTGCTGATCCATGTATATCTTTTTTTCAAAACGTGAGTCAACATTTTTAGAATGTTTAGAAAGACTTCTCTGACTAATTCTATATAACTTAGATTATATCATTATTTTGTCTAGCATAATGCCTCACTCATAGTTGATGCCCAATAAATATCTGTTAAAAGAATAAAGAAATAAGTTTGGCATTTCCATAATACTTTGGTGGGAAGTTTGCAAACTGACTTGTACTTACTGGTATTGTGCTTTGTTTAAGTTTTCTTAAATCATTTTATAAATGTGTATATTTTATCTCTTCAGCGAGATTATAAGCTCCTTAAAGGTTGGCACCACTTCCTTCATTTCTCTTTTTGAAACACTCTGCTCTTCACTGTCTACCCTTTGAACTGTTTGCCTACACATGCACATGTAGACATACTCAAAATGTTTATATCAATGCTCTGCAAAAGGCTCTAAATAAATGTCACTGAATAATGAGGGGCTGGAGATCATCTGAGGATCTTGTTAAAATACAGATTCTGATTCAGTAGGTCTGGAATACGGAGATTTTACATTTCCAACAAGCTAATACTGCTGGTTCATGGACTACCCTTTTTTTTTTTTTTTTTTTATTGCTGTGCTTTAAGTGAAAATTTACAATTCAAGTTAGTCTCTCATATAAAAATTAATACATACTTTGTTTTGTGACTCTACTTGCTCTCCCTGTATTGTGACAGCACACACTTCCTTTCCACCGCGATTTCCCGTGTCCATTCAACCAGCTCCTGACCCTCTCTGCCTTCTCATCTTGCCTCTGGATGAGAGCTGCTCATTTAATCTCATGTATCTACTTGACCTAAGAAGCACATTCTTCACAAGTATCATTTTATGTCCCACAGTCCAGTCTAATCTTTGTCTGAAGAGTTGGCCTCGGGAATGGTTTTAGTTTTGGGCTAACAGAGAGCCCGGGGGCCATGTCTTTCAGGGTTCCTCCAGTCTCAATCAAACACATTAAGTCTGGTCTTTCTACTAGAATTTGAGTTCTGCACCCCACTTTTCTCCTGCTCCATCAGGGTGGACTATCCTTTTTAGGAGCAAAACACTGTAAGATTGAACTGAATACAGACAAATTCAGACTAAAAGAAAACTTAAGGAATAAAAAATTAGTGAACTACCACAGGAGACCTGATTTTACATCTTTAACAACAAGGCTCACTATTTATTATAAAGACAGCGAAATAACTGTCAATCTGGCTAACTTGCTGATATCTATTTTAAAATATCTATTAAAGGTATACAGGAAAAAAAAAAAGTTGCCATTTTCAAGATGAATTCTATCAGCTTGAGTGGGAAGGGGAGGGAATGGAGGGAATGTCATATGAACCTATATTTTGAAAAGAATTAAACTAACTAAGCCACAGTATGCCATTAGAAAAGATGGGGAGAGTCCAAGGATTTTTGTCAAGGCTTAGAATCTCCTTCTTCACCTCCATTAATTTTGACATATCTACTAATCAACTTTCTTTTCTGCTTTATAACTGCAGAATTTAATTTGAAGCAAGTGATAAAAGCAGTATAACCCAAGCTCTAACAGTATTATAACTGTAGAATTCACAATGCTAAATGTTAGACTCTGAAGCTGCTCCTAGTTCCTTCCTCTTTTAATGCCCAGAAAACACTTTCAGTCTTGTCCACCTCTTTATTTGAAGATTCCTGGTTATATCATTTGATATAAAATTGTTAAAATTAGATAACCATTAATTGTGGTAATATCTTCTCATTTCTTATAAAAATGGATGTTTAATAAAAAATGCTCATCCTCAAACTATCTGCCATAGAACTATGCTTCATTTTCATTTTCTAGCCATATGTGACTTCTCATTAAATCTCTTGAAACACTTTAAAGCTATTAATTTTTTTCAATAATAAAGAATCTCATCATTTCCATGTTAGAGCTGAATAAACTGAGGTAGATTAAGAATTTGTCTGATTATGGAGCTATACTGCCAAGATGGATGATAGGCACAGGGTCATAGTATTTATGTATATACTAAGATTTGATTATAGGAAGGGGTGGGGTAGGGTCGGGGCAATGGAAGGGGACAGGGCTGGAATGCAGATTAATACTTGCTGCAATTATGCTCAGGGACTAAACCAGGTGAGTCATTTGGGATTTTAAATCTGCAGTAGCTTCTCGTGGAAAGCAAGAAGCTGGTAGTAGGATAGATGAGTTTAAAAAAAAAGAAACCAAACCCACTGACGTTGAGTCGATTCTGACTCACAGCGACCCTACAGGACAGAGTAGAACTGCCCCACAAAGTTTCCAAGGAACAGCTAGCTGCTGGTAGATTCGAACTGCCTACCTTTTGGTTAGCAGCCAAGCTCTTAATCACTGTGCCATCAGGGCTCTGGACAGATGAGTGAGAAGGCATTTTATATTCTCTACCATCATCTTCAACGGGAAAATGCTCACTTATTTTCAGGATTGGGAAAGGAAATACAACTTTTCCTTAAATAGAGTACTTTAAGGTTTTTGAAATTAACTAAAATTATTCCAAATTTTCTGTCTGCTCACAGGAATAATACTCCCACATCATAAGGCCTAGTCAGATGAGTTGGAGAACCAGCTGTGGCCAAAGAGGATTTACATGGACAAACAAGAAGCCCTGGAATATTACTTCTGTGAAAGAAAAAGAACTAGCTCTAAAGCAAAAAAGCTGTTGACTGTCTCTACTGAATTTTAGTATTCACCTTAACCTCCTGGGAGGAAGCACAACAAAATGTTAATAGTGGTAAGGCAGTGAGATAATGGGTAATTTAAAAATGTTCTTTTTGATTTTTTGGGTTTTCCATAAGCATGTATTTCAATGCAGGATGTAAAAAAGGAAAAAAAAATTAAATTTGCTTTACACAAATGCAGAATTGTATATTACACACACACACACAAAAAAAACCCAAACCCATTGCCGCCGAGTCAATTCCGACTCATATAACTTACTTCCCAAATTCCTGGTTTGTTCAAAATACTCCCTTTTTCCAAATGATTCCAAAATGAGTTCTTGGGACTCTGAGATATTTTTGCCTTTATTTACATGTAAGAGACTATAAGACAATGGAAGCCCACATCTCTATGGGTGGATGTGAAGGGATAAAGAAGATGATGAGCTTATTCAGTGTGAAGAGAGAAATAAATCTTCAAAAACATAAAAAATAAAAATAGTGTATTAATTCTAATTGGTAATATGCAACTTTCATTTTCTTTCCTGTTTTTATTTCTCAAATTCACTCCTTCCTGAATGCAGTTTTAGGTTTATTAGGTTACAGGTCTTCCTGTTAGCTCACCACTTGATTCCTGCTTTCTTTTTTTTTGAACACATATTCCTTCTTATTCTATTTTTTTAAAATTCCTACATATGTCCTGTTTCCTTAGTGACTTTATTACTGTCTTCATTTTTCAACCCACATACCTTAAAGCAAGTGGTCCTCCAACTGGTGTGGAGTTTTATCCCACATGTTTCTGAAGGATACTGGCTAATGCTTAGTGATCCAGAGCAAGTTAGCAATCTCTTTACACCTAGAGGGTTAGCAATGCTCACAGGTGCCACTGGTTATTACTGGAAGGCCTAAGGCAAAGGCAGAGGAGAAGAAAAAAAGGGAGAATAAAGGGAATGGGGAGAAAGGAATGGGAGTCAAGGAAGAGAGGGGTGGAGAGAAGGAGGTACACGTGGTAGAGAGCCACAACAATCGCCTTAAGGATACTCTTTACCAAAACACTGTTTGGGAGTGATATTACAACACAGAAGAGACTAATGAATGCATTTATCGCAAAGAAAGTCATCTTAATTACTGAATATGGTAAAAAGGCCCTTTAGGATTCATAAGAGTTTGTCTGCCTGAATTACAGACAAGGGTGAAAAGATGTAACTGAAAAATTCAGCATGGTTATAAGACTAAACTGCTACTTTTAGCCCATGCCTCTTTGTCCACTGATGAGTTTTGTTGCCTCAATTATGATGTCAATATATAGAGACACACCAGCCACTCCTGTTTTTCTGAGACTTAACCATATCGACAATGCCTATCTGCTGTATATCTTACAGAACTGGGAGCACTTCACAAGAAAGAAATAGCTGCATGGTAGATAATCTCTTAAACTTTTTATACGATGAGATGCCGTTTTAGACATTTTTGTGTGAAATAACTAAGAACAACACATTCTAAAACAAAAGAATAAGACACTGAATGGTAATTTCACATAAAAAATTTCTTTGATAGATTCAACAGCAGCAGAAAGGTTCTATTATGGCTCATGTGAACTAATCATCTTTTTTGGCAACAAGAAAGGCTCAGAGCAATAGCTTCTTTTTATCGAGCTGCTGCTACCTCATGCAAAATCACAGAACAACATTCTGTCTGAGAGTAATTCTGCCTTAAATAATTTATTTTCTCCCCCTCTCCTGGTTTATATTATCAAGAATGTAAAAAGTAGATTTCCTTGTCACTTTGGTATTGTATCTACTGTCGTTGTTTCACTCTGGAAGTAAGATTTCTTTGTCATTTGACAGTAATCCCATATGACTACAAATTGTAAGATCAAAACAGAATTTACTTTTTAGTTAAAAGTAAATAATAGAACAAATAAGAATAGGAAATAAGAGCCAATGAGGCTATTAGAAGAATAAAATAATTTTCTTTCTGGACAATATTCATTATAATAAATACTGCATAAGGAATAAATTTGGAAAAAAAAAAACAAAAACAAAACCATGGGAGACATTGGAGATTTATTATTTATACTTTGGCCTTCCCAATTTCAGAAGTACTCTAATCTAGTGAGATCATGTTATTAGCTGAATGAGGTTCATCTAAGACAGTCTTCCTAAGAATATACTAGTGGGAATTAAAATAAAAGGTAATTCTCTGCACCGTTTAATTTATACAGGATATGAGAATAATAACTCAGATAAATGTTATCCTTTTTCAGAGATGGTCTAAGTGAATGTGTTAATAATAATAAATAATAGTAATAATAGTTACTATTATTAAACATTAAAAAAACCATTATTAAGTGCTATTTTGTGTGTTTGTGTGCCAGGTACTTCACTAAGGCTTTCTAGGGCCTTATTTAATCCTCACAACAACCTGCTGGGTAAGTACTATTAGAGTTATCACCATTTTACAGATGAGGAAACTCAGGCTCAAAAAGTTTAAGCTTAAAGTTACATAGATCAAACTAGTAGTGGAATCCAGACCACTTGGACTTTGCTCAAAGTCCCTAATTTTAACCATCTGTAAACTGCCTGCAACATAAAAAGATACTGCTAAGAGATGGTGATGGAACATAGAAGAGATTAAGGAATGCATTTAATTACAAAAAAGCAAAAATTATTTTAATAGCTAAATGTAGTTTAAAAAACAAACAAAAAACAACCAGTAAAAGATTCCATAACTGACCATTAAAGAGGAATTGATATGCTTTAACAGGTTTGATAAAATGAGAAATATTCTCGGACATTTCTTCAACTATTATCAGACTTGAATTAATAACCAGTAACAGTGTCTAAGCGTCTAGACTGAACTTTAGGCAGGCAAATGCTACTTAGTATTTGCTATTATGCTTTTTACAATCTCAGGCAACTCTGAGAGCTTGAGTTGCCAGTACCATCCGGAACTCCAGAACTTTGAAACACGGCATCTTCCAGGGAATTAGAGGTTTCCCTCATGCTTTCTTTCATGAAGCCCTATACTGATGTTTCAGTTTAAAGCAGGAGAACAGATTATCCCACTTACTATCCCTGTTTTGGGAACCTACTCTTATCTTCTTGGATCATATAAGTATTTTCAATTAGAAAACATTTGGAAAACTTCCTGACCAAGACTGTCTGCTGCCTGGCATGTGTAGGGGCAGAGGGAATAAATTATAGTACAGTGTCTTTATTCAATTCCTTCATATTTATTTGTAAGCAAGAATTTTCATGTAATCTGGTATTCTCACTAAAAAGTTTTAATCAAGGTTGTGTCAGGAAATATAGACTAACATGGTTATCTGTGAAGGAAGTTGTTCTTACAACCACTGGGGAAACAGATGCAACAGCTGCTGGGTGCCTGAGCTGAGCCAAAAGTCTGAAAAAAATAGAGCGTGAGTCTCATGATACTCAAGAAAATAAAATATTTACCTCGGACAGCATAGCCATCTTTTACTGATGCTGGGAAGGGGGGTAGGTTGTCTTTTGCATATACATCTTGAGCAAGGACTCGGCCCATTCCATCTGAGAGAAGAGAAAAGAAAAGGAATATGTGAACATTGAGAGCAATGGGGTGAGCAGGTAGGCATAAACAAGATGGGCACGTGTGCTTGTTTGACAGTTTGTAACTGGGCTCAGTTAGACCTCCTGATTTCTATCCCAATAGGAAACAGAAGGAAGAGATGCAGCCTGGTGCCCGAAATAAAAAATTAGATTCAGTCAATTCTTAGTACTGCTTGCAGAGATTATCTGAACATGACTACTATATAGTCATCAAAGATGTAGTTATGTATTTTTAGGTATTGATTATAAACTGTTGATGTGTCATTAATTCTTTAACCAAAATATGATTTTCTTTAAAAGGAAAGTCAATTCTTTTCATACCCATTGACCTGGTAATTTCACTTCCAGAAATCAACCCTAAGAAAATGGATAGATATTTATGCATATGTTTATTTCAAAGTTGCTTATATGAGTGAAAAAGAGAAAAACAAAACAAAAACCCAAAAGATCAATAAAAACAAGATACATGAAAATATAAAGCATTCACCACATTGTGCAACCATCACCCTATCTATTTCCAAAAATCTTCCATCATCCCAAACAGAAACTCAGTACTCCTTAAGCAATAAATCCTCACTTCCCTCTCTCCCCAACCCCTGGTAACCACTAATAAACCTTGGTCTTTATGCATTTGCCTAGTCTAGATATTTTGTATACGTAGGATCATGCAATATTTGTCTTTGTGTCTGTCTTATTCTACCTAGCATAATGTTTAAATGGTTCATATATGTTGTAGCATGTATTTAAACTTCACTTTTCATTATGGCTAAATAATATCCCATTGTATTTGATATACTACAACTTGTTTGTCGATTCATCTGCTGATGGACACTTGGGTTGTTCCCACCTTTTGGTTATTGTGAATAATGCTGCAGTGAATATTGGTGTACAAGTATCTGTTTGCCTGCTTTCAAGTCTTCTGGGTATATACCTTGGAGTGGAACAGCTGGGTCATATGGTAACTCTAGTGAATTGCAAAACTGTTTTCCACAATGGCTGCACAAGTCTACATTCCCACCAGCAACTCCAATTTCTCCACATACTTGCTAATACTGGTTATTTTCCATTTTTCTGATAACAGTCATCCTAGTGGGTGTGCAGAGGTATCTGATTTGCATTATCCTAATGACCAATGGCATTGAGCATCTTTTCATGTGCTTATTGGCCATTTGTATATGTTCTTTGGAGAAATGTCTATTCAAGTCTTCTGCACGTTTTTACATTGTGTTGTTTGTCTTTCTGTTGTTGAGTTGTAGGAGTTCTTTATATATTCTGCAAATTAAATTCTTATCAAATATATGATTTGTCAGTATTTTCTCCCATTCTGTAGCTTGTCCTTTCACTTTCTTGACAAAGCTCTTTGATGCACAAAAGTTTTTAATTTTGATGAAGTCCTATTTTTTTTTCTTTTGTTGCTTGTATTTTTGGTGTGTCGTATCTAAGGATCCATTGTAAACAGCAAGGTCCTGAAGCTTTACCCCTACGTTTTCTTCTAAGAGTTTTATGGTTTTAGTTTTTATATTTAGGCTGTTGACCCGTTTGAGTTAATTTTCATATGTGGTATGAAGTTTGGGTCCAACTTCTTTCTTCACGTGTGGAGATACAGTTGTCCCTGTACCATTTGTTGAAGAGACTATTCTTTCCCCAACTGAATGGACTTGGCAGGGTTTCTTTTTGACTTGATAAAAATGTCCTAAAATTGACTGTGCTGATGGTTGAATGTATCTGTGAACATGCTAAACACCCTTGTACACTTTAAATGGGTGAATTGTATGGTATGTGAAATGTATCTCAACAAAGCTGTTATTTTTTTAAGGCAAGGACAAGAAATATTTTTTTTTAAAGGAGAATATTTCATCTCAACATATAACTATATTTAGATACATATTCAGAAGAATCAAGAGAAGTCTTATCTGTAGCACATATATACCATCTTGTCTTTACAGACCTTTTTCAAACATCATGGAAAGAATGATAAAACATTTCATTTGGAAAAAAAGAAGAGCTCCATACTTAGTTAAGGTTTTTAATATAAATTTAACAACATATATAACTAGTTCAGGTTATTAATATAAATTTAGAAACATATATAAATGGCTAGCTTTTTATTTTCAACTCATGCTGTCACAAATACAAGGGTTGTTATCTTTGAGATAATTTAGATCCCTACTAGATAGGCTCTGCCATTGACGCTGGTATCAAGGTAACTTAATAGCAGAGTTTAAGTCTCTTCAAAGAGAAAAACAAGTTTTGGTCAAAAGCCAAAGTTGAGGGAGAAGATATAATGGAGAGAAATATTCAATTACTTAGAAAACAGTTAAGTACTCCCAGACAGCAGCAGATACAAAAGAAGTGAAGGAATAAATGTCAGTTGTACCTCTCTGGTACACAAGCTACTATATCCACATCTCTTAAAAGGGTTTAGGACTAAACAATGGGTGTCTGACCAGATGACCCATTTGGGAACTTAAAAGCTATGTTAATATTGTTGCAAATTACTTCTCCACATGGAACAGTCTCTCTCTCTCTCTCTCTCTCTCTCTTTCTCTCTTTCTCTCTCGCATACACACACACACACACACACACACACACACAATGATACAGCTGTATAGATATACTTACACAGATGCTAAACCATTCCTTCCCTTTGTCCATATGTGGAGCGCAAGTATTAGTATTGAATAAACTTTGAGTATACAGTTTTAAAAAAGGAGCCTCAGTCTCTAAACGTAAATGAGAACCAGGCAGAAATGATTTCTCACCTGGATATTACGACCATTTTAAGTGTAGCATTTGGTACAAAACAATAGCGAGCTGCCAAAGCTGTGGGAACCAAAGGGCTTACTGAAAGATGTAATTTCAGGAAAACATGAGCAAAAATCCCAGCTGCTTCATTTCAATGACAGCCCCATTTATAATAAGCAAAAGACAGTTTCCTCAATATATAATTAATATGACTAATATGCTTGCTTAGGAACATTTGGTGGTAGGAGTTTGCAGCTCTTTACAGATTGCAGTGAGCATTTCATTTTGCTGAAAGTTAGGCTGTGTGCCAGGGAGCTATGGTCCTGCTTTTAGAGTATGAGGAAATACTGCCCATTCTGTTTTACTTCCACCCACACACTATATTTCAAAAGCTCTGTAAAATAAAGAGTATTTTCAATTTTGATGAAGATCATAAAATGAACACACATATTTCTGGGCTGTGCAGAATGTCAGAAATCTCAAAGGCATGACTATGCATCACTGGGGATCCTGGACCATATATACAATTAAGAGATCTTCAAGAGGGGGATAAGAAGGAAGGAATGGAAAGGACTGGCTGATGATTTACACTGTTTTGTGTGGTATGCTTACTTGTGCTGCAAGAAGACCAGAGGGAGAAGTGGTAGGTCAAAATGGTTTTTATGTTGTCAGCAGGACACACATATAATATACAGGTTCCCACGTGATAATAGTTATTAATGAATTCCCTTCAAAGCTTTATATATGTCATCCCATTGCCTTCTTGCCTGAATGGTTTCTGCTAAGTAGTCTGAGCTTAGTCTTACTGACTCTCCTCTGTAGATGATTTTTCGTTTATCCCTAGCGGCTCTTAAAATTCTCTCTTTATCTTTGGTTTTGGCAAGTTTGATTATAATATGTCTGGTGACTTTCTTTTGGGATCTACCTTGTGTGGTGTTTGATGAGCATCCTGGGTATCTTCTCATCTTTTCCGATATCAGGGAAGTTTTCTGCCAACAAATCTTCAACAACTTTCTCTGTATCTTCTTTTATCCCCCTGATCAGGTACTCCAATCACTCGTAGGTTATTCCTCTTGATAGAGTCCCACATAATTCTTAGGGTTTCTTCATTTTTTACAATTCTTTTATCTGATTTTTCCTCAAATAGGTTGGTGTCAAGTGCTTTATCTTCAACCTCACTAACATTGACTTCCATTGCTTCAATTCTGCTCCTATGACTTTCTATTGAGTTGTCTAATTCTGAAATTTTATTGTTAATCTTCTGGATTTCTGTTTGCTGTCTCTCTTGCAGCCTATTAAATATGTCATTGTGCTCTTCTCTAATCTTCTTAAGTTCCTCTATTGCTTTATTTGTGTGTTCCTTGGCTTGTTCTGCATTTTGCCAGATCTCTGGGAGAGTTCTGTATATTAATCTTTTGTATTCTACCTCTGGTAATTCCAAGAAGTTCTCTACCTCTGGAAAATTTCTTGATTCTTTGTTTTGGGAGCTTACTGAAGCCATCATGGTCTGCCTCTTTATGTGATTTGATATGACTGTTGTCTCTGAGCCATCAATAAGTTATTATATTTAACTATTTTATGTTTGCTTACTGTGTCTAGCTTCTTGTTTTGTTTTGATATGTCCAAATAGGCTGCTCGTGTGAGCTAGTTTGATTATTGGTGCCTTTTAAGCTCTAATGTCCTATCACCAGGTGGTTTGATCTGTTACTAGGTACGTGAGCCCAGAAGTCCGTTTACTTCTCTTGTATGGATTCAGCTCAGGTGTCCAGACAGTCATTCACCAAGTGTGTGGTGCAGGCTCTTACCTACAGTCCTAGATGGACAGGGGTGATTGGAGTAGACACAGGTATTTGGCTGCAGTAGGGGGTCACACACTGAGCAAGGCAGGGGGCTGATGGCTGTGCCTGAGTGTCTGAGAGGAAAGTGTGTCCCTGTTCCCTAGAGTGCACAGGTAGGTGGGTTTTGCAGCCAGACTATGGGCACCCAATGCTGTTGGCTGTAAGGACTGTGAGGCACCACTTATTCTTGGACCCCTATCACAGGTGGCTAGGTTGTATGAATGAAGCCACCAGTTCTCAGGCCCCTGATGTGGGTAGGTGAGGACCTTGCTTAATGGGCAGAGTGGTATCAAATGTCACGAACCTGCCACTCCACCATATAGCTGATACAGAGAAGTTAGGCTTCAGGTATATACCCTGTTGTACTGTGCTAATGAGGGTTTATGCTGTTGAAATGGGCCCACCCAGGTCTGTGCAGGGGTGCCTAGGCAAAGGAACTGTGCCTGCCCTGAGTTCCCCACTTAGGGGAGCTGGCAGATTATTTTTTTCCTCTTTGTTAATCTGTTCCCTCTCCAAGGCTGGGAGAATGGCTCAGGGTACGTGACACGTCCTACTTCTGGCCCAGAGGACATGGCAATTGCTGAAGCCAGCCTGGGACCTGGTGCAGAGTGGGGAGGGAGCAGATAAATGGGAGAGAGGTTATTCCCAAACGGTGTGTTTTTTGATCCACACGGTAGGTTAAACGCATGTACTTATCTTTGCCGACTGAGTGCCACTTTTCACTGGCTCTGAAGGCCCGAGCAGACTCTCCACCGCTTGTTCTTTCCTGACATGGAGAAGGCGTCCCAAACACCACTGCCTGCCTCACTACGCACGCCAGCCAATCTGGCCTGCAGGGCACAGGCTCCTGCTGGGTCAGGTCTGACAACTCCTTGCTGCTTTTGAACCATCTCTCCCTCCCCCTGCCACTCAGCCTGATTCCTCAACTTTGCCTTTGATGTTCAAGGCTCCTATATCGTTGTATATAATCAATTCACTTGTTTTTTTGGGTCTTTGTTGGTAAGAGGGACCACTGGAAGCATCTGAGTACTCTGCTATCTTGGCCTTGCCTCCTAATGAATTCCCTAAGAGCTAGAGTGTGGCTTTTTTACACTGGGATGACTGGCCTAAAATATATCTTCTGAAAGAGTCTTTATAAATTCAATTGGCTGACAATGGTCACACATCTGTGGAAAATCAAGACAGAGAGCAATTTCTAAAGTGTGATTTGTGAGTATTGAACTCAAATTGTACTCTCTAAAGGCTAAAAGGGAAATACTTAATTTGCTTGGTCAGGAATTTATTCTTGCCCAGATAATAATCTCTTCTTGCTGCCTAAGTTAAGACGTTAGGAGAACTGAGTGACTTTTAGATGTAAGAGGGAAAAACATCATGTAATTTCTCAAAATTACTCATCAAAATGATTTCACAGTTGTAAACTCCCCATACAGTTAGTTCTAATAAGGCTCTGGAGAAAGTCAAGGGGAATGCTCTGAGTTCAAAAAATTGATTCCTTGTCTCTTTCACTTTACCTAACCAAGATACTATCAGTTGCATGAAGTAGGAGTGCAAGAGAGTGTGGTAGGTAACAGAAGGCTGAAAGGGAAAAATATTATCCATGACTTTCTAATATAAAACAGGGATATAAGTCATTTTGCTACTGATTATAAGTTCCTCAAAAGTTTACTTATGTCCACTGTGACAGCACCGACACAGCCACATTTAAAAGCAACCACCACACCTTATCTGTATGAGAGGCTTTTTCACCTAACACAGCAATCCATGTGTTCACCAAGACAGTTGAGAGGGCAGACTTGATACATACGCTTACTTTGGCCAAATGACAACTGGTAGGAACAATATTAGGTAATGCCAAGGATTGAGAGGACTGCTAAGAAAAGTGAAGTATACATACATTTGGTTGGCTACATCATTTTAAGGAAACCCTGGTGGTGTAGTGGTTAAGAATTTGGCTGCTAACGAAAAGGAAGGCAGTTGGAATCCACCATTTTAAAAAACTTTTAAAATGAAGTATAACATAGAAAACTTCATGATTATTTTTACAGACACTAAAATAAACATTTAACATGGTTGGTGCCCTCAGGCCAATCTCAATACAATTTATTCCCCATATCTTCAACATAAATTTGAAAGATTAACTAGACCAAATTTTAGCATATTATGGACCTCACTTATGTTTTGTAGGCTTCAAGTTAGAAGGATTAAATAATTCAAGGTGAAAGATCTCCTTTGGTAAAAGCCAGTACAATTAATCTTTAGTTACTCCAGAAGTCATGTTTATGAAATAGTACAATAAAATCTTTATGCTTATAAAATACATAGCTTGTTCAAAGTGTTATGCATTTGTTTTTATCCATCTAAGGATGCTCATTATGTGCTAGTGTGATGAGTAAGGGAAAGCACGGCAGATCTTATGTCATAAAATAAAAAAAAGCTTTGCTCAAGGTTACAGAATTTGGAACAAATACAAATGTTCTGATTACCAGAAATGATTAAGTCATGATTTGGCAATATAAAAAGATACAAGGGAATGGGTAACGAATTAGTTCTTAGGTTGGATAGTGGGGTACCTTAACTTACATCTATGTTACATATATTCATTTCTATGTATAAAATATTAAAGTTTAAAAATAACCATGACTGTAAAAAGCATTTAACTTAATTGCAGTGCAATTAATTACTTTTGTGTGTGGCCTTTCTAGTCATGGTCTTGTAACTCCCACCCAAGTGATTGTGTGATAGGGTCATTGTGGCCCATAAAGGGGATTGGTCAGTTTTGCCTTAAAAGAGAGCCAATTCCAGCGCAGAGACGAGGAGTCCACCACCACCAAGGAAGGAATGACCAACAGGAGAGACCCAGCAGCACAGACCCAGCAGCAGGAGACTTTCCTGCCCATGGGGAGAGAAAGCTGAGTGCCTTTGGGCAGAGGCCTAGGGCCAGGGAGAGGCCTGCCTGTAAGCACAGCTGGGGAGAGGCTGTCCTGTTGAAAGAACTGTATCCTGAGTGTTCCTGAACCCGAATTATAACTGTTACTTTCCTAATAAACCTCACAATCGTGAGTATGGTCTTTGAGTTCTGTGTGGCCACTGCAATGAATTATCAAACCCAGTAGAAAGCGCTGCGGGAGGGACGGTTGGTGTCAGAATTAGTAAAGATGGCAGAGAGAGGAGGCTTGTCTGGCCTTCACCTCATGGGAGTCAGCCTTGTGTTGTTATCTTGGTTCTCTTTCCTCTTTGTGGGGTTGGAGGAGATCAGACACCTTCCCCATGCTGTTTTTACATTAATTAAAGTGAAAGATGTATTTTTGGGTGGAAATATTAGTTTTAAAAAAATATCTAAAATGTTTTGGGGTCACTAAAAATGTTTCAATTGTGAGCAAGTGCTTCTTCCTTTCTGTACTTGATAGAAACCTTTTCACATCCAGGTCAGATAAGCAGGCTGTCACTGGCAAATGGGTAGCACTTACACCAACAAGTGAATTTGTTGGTTAAGATTTGGTACAAACAAAATGTTCTTTCTATAATTTGAACACATGAACTCTTCTTTATACGTAGTTTCTCAATCACTGTTGTATAAATTGTCATATGCTCTGCAGGAAAAATTTTTTTTCCTTAGTATAACGTCAATAAATTTTGAGCTATATATCCTACTATTCTAAAAATAATTCCTAACTTTTCCAGCATTGATTGTTCTTATATTTAGGATAGTATTGTGGTTATTAAGAAAAAAATAGAAAATAAGATTAATATGTCATAAATATTTTATAAAAAGGAAAAAAAAAAGTATGACAAAACAAAGCCCCCTGACAGTATCCAACAAAAATTACATACAAAATATACCAGCTATGTTACTGACTTTGACTAAATACTGTGGACTATGTCCATATTGTTAAAATCCAAGTAGAGAAATTAATAAGAGATTACAGTCACAGGGACTGCAAAAGAATCACAGAATCCATCAGTGTTATTTCCAAATGACAAGATAAGATGTTAATAGTTGATATATTTTTTTAGCAAGTTAATCAAGTAAATTGGGATTCTGCAGAAAAGGAGTTAACGGAAATAGAAAACAAATTTTTAGCCATTTTCAAGAAATTGTTTTTGAAGAAACTGAGATAAAATTTTAAAAATTATTACAAATCTATTCCAGTATTCTACATATTCAGACACATTACAAAGAGGGGTGTTGATTACAATTACAATTCTTGTGTCTCTGATTTCCTTCTTACATTTTTGTTTCACAATTAAATGAAAGAATATTTGGATTTCCATGACACATAACCCCTGTTGCCTGGGGTGAACTAACGGCCTGCCAAGAGGTGCAAAGTGTACTTGAGAAATCAGTCAAAAAGGTAACTACTGTAGCACTGGATGCTCCAATGGGAAAGCTAATCCATTCAGACTTAAAAAGCTATTGCCAAGTTTTCATTCCTGCTAATTCTCTTGCAGATACTGGCAAATCATTTACTGCCACTTGTCTATTTACACTAATTTTTTCCCCTATGGCTTGGAAATCTTGGTTATTTACATGTATCTTCATAATTCTACAAATATAATGCTAGAAATCATTGCAGGAATTAGACATTGCTATTTTCTTTCCATTTTAACTTAAACATTTTTTACATTGCTTTCATTCTGAATCCTAACCTAATGTTATTACTATAGACTATGGCATTTCAAAATGGATATGAATAAAAAATTTACTAAATAAACTATACCAAATACCCTATAGGACAGAGTACAACTACCCCATCGGGTTTCCAAGAAGCGGATGGTGGATTCGAACTGCTGACCTTTTGGTCAGCAGCCGAGTTCTTAACCAGTGTGCCACCAGGGCTCCATATCAAATAAGGCATGCATATTTAAAATGTAAAAACATAATGAAGTACCCAAAAAGAATGAAAAACTAAGAATCATAAAGATTACACTTTGTTTTAACAGCCAGGTATATTTAATAAAAGTTATGTAAACTGACTTAAAGTAATCTTACTGAAAAATTAATTCTCCTTACTTTTTTGATTAAATATGGATTATTTTCTATCAAAATTGCTTACAGCATTTATAATATTCTTTATTTTTTAAAAAGAAGATACATACGGAAACATATAATGCCATGCATAGAAGGAAGTGTGAAACAGGAAGATTAGTCTACCAAGTTATGACATAGGGATAAAATGAGGTAATTTTACTCGATTTTATAACTATAAAAATAACCCACTCACACAAGGGTACCGCCATCTGGGAGGAAACAAAGCACCTGAAAGCACATATATAGACAACAGACTGGTAATATAACCTTTAGGTAATTGTGCTGTCCCTCATACCCAGAGGCTGTGATGATACATACACACACAAATCACAAGTCTAGAGAGAGAGGGATTTAATGAGATGTTTATATTATATTTGAAGAATACAGGGAGACGTATAAAGGTAATGATGTAATAAATTGCAGAAGCAGAAGAATATATGTAATGAAATGTCCATATTTTAGTGGTATAATGAAGTTCATGGACTAAAGAGTCTAAAGACAGGAGGATACCCAAAGGGAATTATGAATGAGTTCAAGGGGCCACAGTGATGGAAAGATTTACAGCAAACGCTAGCACAGACCAATAATCCAGGAGATATTTGCAAGTAGATAAGGTTATTCCAGCTGAAGACCTTACTAGTCTGGAGGTAGAAATTGGACGTAGTAATTTGGATAATAAAAAAATAAAATAAAAAAAAATATATAATCCATCTGAATAACTACATATATATATCTGAATAACTATCTCAAGTCTCTGCTATATATCTTTATACCTAAAGATTAACCAGAGGTAGGCATAAAAACAATGAAAACTGCTATTTAATTATATTTTCTAACTAGACAGGGAGCACGTGCCTAAATAACCTTGGTGGGTTTAAAATATAAATTAGATTACTTTAAAACGCATATGTTATCCAGAGATTGGTATGTTGGCCAACAAAACTGAACCAAGTTATTCTAGCTTTGACTCTTCATAATTTATAAGTGCTTATTCCAGGGCTATGATCTTAGAATCCCATGTGGGGAAGGGAGGAAAGGGTACCTACAAAATTCCAAATACAGCAGTTTAGTGAAAGTTAGATAATTTACATATATTATCTCCTTTAATAGTATGTCACAATAACTCTATTGGGCGGATACTATTTACAAATGCTGTCTTAGTTATCTAGTGCTGCTGTAACAGAAATACCACAAGGGGATGGCTTGAACAAAGAGAAATTTATTCTCTCACAGTCTAGGAGGCTAGAAATCCGAATTCATGGTGCCAGCTCCAGGGGAAAGCTTTCTTTCTCTGTCAGCTCTGAGGGAAGGTCCTTGTCATCAATCTTCCCTGGTTGAGGGGCTTCTCAGCACAGGGACCCCAGGTCCAAAGTAAGACAGGGCTCACAAAATAGTAAGATAGTTCCTACTCTGTCTCTGCCCTAACTACTTCCTAAAGTTGTTTTCTTTGCAGAGACTTCCTTGAACTAGGTGACAAAAGAAACCAGCTGGAACGAGTTCCTGACACCATCTTAATACCTAAGGTGACCTGCCTGATCTGGAAAAAGACGGAAACTTTCTCAAAAAAAAAAAAAAAAAAAGAAAAAAAAAAAAAAAAAAGGCAGCATGGACCTAATTAGAGAGCAAGGAGTTCAACCAGCACTAGACCACCTTCCCTATCCAATGCACCTGTGCAGAGAATAAAAACTGACCTGGCCGTTTAAATCAACACTTATAGAGCCCCAGCCTGCAAAACAGAGATGAGTGCCGACTTCTTGCCCTTAACCCCATAAAACCTCTCCCCTGAGAACCATCGGGGAGGCAGTCTTGGATGGCATACAGCCCTGACTGTCTCCTTGCTTGGCCAACCAATAAAGTTGCGTTTCGTTCTCCCCAACTCAGTTTCTGTCATTTTGGCCCTGGATGGAGTCTCCTGAGCAGAAGTCAGAATTCCTGGCAACAAAAGGGCATGCTATTCTCCAAGCTCTTGTTTCTTGCTGGTAGGTCCCCATGTCTCTCTGCTCGCTTCTCTCTTTTATATCTCAAGAGAGAATGGCTTAAGACACAACCTAATCTTATACATTGAGTCCTGCCTCCTTAACAAAACTGCTGCTAATCCCACCTCATTAACATCATAGAGGTAGGGTTTACAACACATAGGTAAATCACATCAGATAACAAAATGGTGGACAATCACACAATACTAGGAATCACAGTCTAGCCAAGTTGACACATATTTTGGGGGGGCACAATGCAATCCATGACATTTTACCCTTTGGCCCCCCCAAAATTCATATCCTTGCCACATGTAAAACATATTCACCCCATCATATCATAGCAAAAGTCTTAAATGAGACCCAGAAAGTTTATATAGCTTGCACAAGGTCTCTCAGCTAGTAAGAGGTAGATGGAGCAAGGCAGACAGTCTGTCTGATGGCAAAGCTCCTCCCGGTATACCTTACTTCCTTTTTTCTTATTCCCTGCCAGCCCCTGAACAATCAGGAGGAGTTAAAGAACTCCGAGCATGACACTTGAATCACCTTGGTGAGGATTTCCTGCTACTTGAAATTAGAAGCTTCTGAATTTCTTCTAGAGGGCAGGGGATCTCTGTTTAAGATACCTGCCTATCTTCAGCAGCTAACCACTATAAGTTAGAGACAGGAACCAGGCCTCTGTGCGGTGGTCAGGATTCTTTTTTTTTTTAAATCGTGCTTTAAGTGGAAGTTTACAATTCAAGCTAGTTTCTCATACAAAAGTTTATACACACGTCGTTATGTGACCCTAGTTGCTCTCCCTGTACTGTGACAGCACACTCCTCCTTTCCACCCCTGATTTCCCATGTCCATTCAACCAGCTCCTAACCCTCTCTGCCTTCTCATCACGCCTCTGGACAGGAGCTGCCCGTTTAGTCTTAGGTATCTGCTTGAGCTAAGAAGCACACTCTTCACGAGTATCATTTTATGTCCCATAGTCCAGTCTAATCTTTGTCTGAAGAGTTGGCCTTGGGAATGGTTTTAGCTTTGGGCTAACAGAGTCCAGGGGCCATGTCTTCTGGGGTCCCTCCAGTCTCAGTCAAACCATTAAGTCTGGTCTTTTTACTAGAATTTGAGTTCTGCACCTCACTTTTCTCCTGCTCTGTCAGGGACTCTCTGTTGTGTTCCCTGTCAAGGCGGTCATTAGCAGTGGTCAGGCTTCTAAAAGAGAAATTTCATTGCTTCAAACTAAGTGCCAAGGGCAAAGCTTAAAGTTTCCTTTACTAGAATTGCTGAAACCTTTTGCGCAAAAACAAAGAACTCAGGTCAGAGATGCTGAAATCTTTGGCCATGTAATCCTAAATAAGAAAGTTTGGAGCTCATGATCTAAAATAAAGCTCCAAAGAAAGCAGAATTCTTTCTATTAAAAGCTCATGATTTTTTTCATTGTTAACTAAGAGAATTGGGAATTGCACGGAATAGTGCTAGAATATTTTAATCTACCTTGAAGTAGCTAGACTATCATATCAAGTGTGAGGCTGTAATTTATTTATGTCATGCATTTTACAAGAAGATGAATCCTAAATGATAGTCTCACTAATGTTATCATCCATTGTTATGCTAGGTATGTCTCTCCCAAGAAACCAAAGGAAGGCTATTTATAATTAGTGGAACACTTCTTGCTCCTTAAAGGCCTTGCTTGCAGATAGGAGCTGAACATAGATACGTTAAAGAACGGACCAGAGACAATAGAAAATTCATTTATAGCCAAAACAGATTAAAAAACAGAAAACAAACAAAAACACTTTCTATATGCATGCACATCTAGGCACTTGCTTTGGAAAAATAATTTTCATATTGATTTGAGATGCTGTCTGGTATAGTGGAAAGAACACCAGACGCGGAGTCAACAGACCTGGGTCCTAGTTGCTTTTAATCATAACCATCTGTCTGATTTTAAGAACATTATCATACCTCTTTGGTCCTCAGTTTTCTCATCTTTAAAATAAGAGAGACCACTTGATATCCAAGTTATCCTCTTACTATAACATTTTAAGTATTTAATGTACTATGCTTCACAATTCCTTCATAATGTCATAGACATAACCTTCAGCGCAATCACCTCCAGTATTTCTGTTAATGATTTATCCCTAGTTTTCAGGGATCATTGTTGAACCTTCTTGGAC
The DNA here is from genome assembly GCF_000243295.1 of Trichechus manatus latirostris. Taxonomy (NCBI): domain Eukaryota; kingdom Metazoa; phylum Chordata; class Mammalia; order Sirenia; family Trichechidae; genus Trichechus; species Trichechus manatus. The sequence continues at coordinate 19,274,077 of NW_004443946.1, read as the reverse complement.
AGACAAAAAGTCATCTTAGAGATGGTACAGTCCCACACTGCTTCATAGAGTCAATTGGTTCACAACCTCTCATACAAAACATGGGCTTTTCTCTAGGTGCTTCTGTAATTGTAGTCGTTAGAATATTCACATAAGCAAAATATTTGGGATTTCGGAGAACTGTGAAGGCCATTCAGCTCCCCCAAAATAATTTTCTTACTCAGTGATTGATGGATGAAATTAAATAGTAACAGGTGTATCTAGCTGTAACCAAAATGAACTGTGAAGGCTTGCTCATTAAAATGAAAATATCCTTAGTAAAGATAACATTTTAAAGTTCATTGAGAATGAGTTTCTCATCCTTTTTTACTGGGGAGAATCCTTTTTCACCAATAAGAGAATTTTTACAGGTTGTTCTTGATTTATGACAATTCAGTTTACAGTGCTTCACACTTACAGCATTTATTAGGTCATACTGACAGACAGTGAACAAATATGTCAGTCAGTTCTCTCATAAAAGATATGAACAAGATATTATGGGAACATGGAGGAAAAGTATTTAACCCAGGTAAGAAAAGGAGGAGGTGGACTTCCAAACAGTTTTCATAAAGGAGAGCCTTCGTAAGTCTGATCTTAAAGAATACATAGTAGTTGGTCAGGCAAAAAAGTAGGATAAAGTTGTTCCAAGCAAAAGATAACATAGGCAAAGGCTTGGAGATAAATGACAACAAGAGGTAAGAGACAGCATGGCAGGTTTAGGAAAAAGCAAGAGCTGACAAGAAGAAGGAAACCCTGGTGGTGTAGTGGTTAAGAGCTATGGCTGCTAACCAAAAGGTCGGCAGTTTGAATCCACCAGCCACTCCTTGGAAACCCTGTGGGGCAGTTCTACCCTGTCCTATAGGGTCACTATGAGTTGGAATCGACCCGACAGCATCGTTTGGATTTGGTTTCGATGACAAGGAGGTAAGGGAAGAAACTGAAAAATGTAGGAAGAAATTAAAGGGCCTTATATGACTTGTCAAGGAGTTTGGATATTATCTTGACATTATGAGGAGGACTACTGAAGAGCTGTATGTGTGGAAATGCTAACAACAAATTTTCCATGTAAACAGATTATTTTGCCATCAAATTGGGGAATGGATTAGGAAGATCCTAACTGGGGCAGGGAGACTGTTGCAATAATCCAGGAAGTTAGTAATAAGGACCTAAAATAATACAATAGCAGTGGGGATGGAGAACAGGGAATGGGGTCAAGAGGATATAAAGGAAACAAGTATTACAGAGATAAAGAAAACCGATTTAGTATTGGTTATTTTAAACTTACTAGTAGGAGGTATGTAATACAGTTGGTATATGCGCTGGAACTAAACAAGGTCTGAGCAGAGATATAGATTTAGAAATAATTTTATAGGTGATATTTGAAACCACTGGCATGCATGAGGTCATCTGAAGTGAATGTGCAAGATGTGAAAAGGGCCAAAGACTAAAACTCTAAAGTCTATATTCAAGGAACTAATAATGGAAGGCAAGCCTGCAAAGAAGCCAATAAAAGAGACAAGCACCACATGTTTACCCATCTCTCTCCTGCAGTAGACTGTGAATTCCATGGGGCAGGAGTTTTATTTTATTTATCTTTGTATTTCCAGGATTTAACATAGTACCTGATATTTGGTAGATAGCTAATAAATATTTGTTGAATACACTGGACTATGTTTTTATACATGGTGATGTTTTCTACACACCTAACTAAAGTACCTCATAGGTCTAATTATAATCCTCTTTTGCATTAAAAAATTGAGTTTGAGCCAACTCGAAAGTTGAATACAAAGCTCATTATTATTTTTCATCATCATGGGTGGAACTACTTGACACAGAACATGCACGAAGAGTTTGCTTACTTATGAGTGAGAACTGATTTAATTTATAAATGAAGGGGAAACAAGCACATGAAGGGAAAAAAGAACTTGTCTGATAGCATTTTTTTCTGAAAGAAAAGTAGGAATGGCCATTTTCAACTTTTTTTTTCCTTTAAAAGGACTGGGGCTTCAGTGTAAATGTGATGTGGCATACACAGTTAGATTTTTCTAAAAACTGATGTTAAGGGAAACGTCCCTGAAATTACAAGAGGCCAGGAATAGTTAATTTTTATAAAAGGTAAAGCATTATTAAATTTTTTCCCAACTTAAGTTTACATTCATATTTTCTGAAATTGCCTTGGTGTCAAATGATAGCAATAATTATCTGAATATTCTGCGTTTAATAATAGAAATAAACTTTTTTCAATAAAATTGATTTCTGGAATCATATAGATTAATTTTCTACTCTAGTGAGTTTTCTAATCTCTATTTTCTTTAATGAGGAGTAAAACAATATCAAAAGAAAAGGTTTAAGCCTAATGATATACGTATCTAAAAGAATGAAAGTAAAAGATGTAGGATAAGCACAACTGTATAAAGACAATTTTTGTCTAAGTAGGATTAGGGACCAAAGAGATTAGAATCTGGCATCTAATATTCCTCTAGTTTAGGATTTTTCAATTTAAGTTAATATCATTTGATACGTTATCTTTTTTTTTTTTTAATTTAATACTAGAAGAAGTGCACCGTCATATAGTTAAAAAGAAGAATGGAAGTCTTGAGACCTTAATCCTATTTCTTCTTGGCTGTTCTACCTGGGCCTGAGTTTCTTTACTGAAAAATTAGGCTGTTTGTATAGATGCTCTCTAATGCACATTCCAGTCTGAATATTTTATCATTCTGCAAATGATAGCCTTTATCTAAAAAAAATCAATCTTTTTATGTTGTTTTTAGTAACATAAGGGAACAACTAAAAAGCTGTATTTTATTCAGAATGAATGAAAATAACTTCTATGCTGAATTTTTAGAAATGGAAGTTGTTGATTAAACACTGAAAACACTGGGGAAGACTACCTTTCTATTGTCTTCAACAAGCTGCTCTCAATGCACTAAGAGCAGAAAATGGGAAGACAGATAAAACAGTAAAAGTGAGATCAGACTGGTGGCTTAGTAATTCTGTGGACAAATTATTTTTTACATTTTACATACATGGTTTCCACAACAGGAAAACAGGATTACAAGATACATTAGTGATCTCCCATTTCTGACAGAAAAGGCATTAGATAGACTCAGGGTTAACTATATTCTTCACTTAGTGCTTACGGCCCTTTCTTTCATTTAACCAGTTGCCACTGAGTAGATTCTAGCTCATGGTGACCCCACGTGTGTCAGAAGAGAACTGTGCTCCATAGGATTTTCAATGGCTGATTTTTCTGAAGTAGATCGCCAGGCCTTTCTTCCAAGGGATCTCTGGGTGAACTCGAACCACCGACTTTTTGATCAGCAGCTAAGCAAGTTAACTGTTTGCACCACCCAGGGATTACAGAGTATTGGTATTTTGATGGGCAGCAGCAACACAGTTGATATTTTCCCATTTTTTAAGAAAAGAAGGTTTTCTGGGTACTTTGAGGCACTGATGGTTGAGTGGCAGAATTCTTGCCTTCCATGCCGGAGACCCAAGATCAATTCCCAGCCAATACATCTCATGTGCATCTACCACCTGTTTGTCAGTGGAGGCTCGTGTGTTGCTATGATGCTGAACAAGTTTCAGTGGAGTTACTAAACTAAGACAGACTAGGAAGAAAGGGCTGGCAATCTACTTCCGAAAATCAGCCAATGAAAACCCTATGGATCGCAATGGTCCAATCCACAGCTGACCATGGGATGGGGCAGGACCATAGAGTGTTTAATTCCATTGTACACAGGGTCATCATGAGTTGGGGGCTGACTCAAAAGTAGCTAACAACAACAATGGGTGCTTTACTCTGTATACCTTTAAGACTGACCTTAGAGTTGAGTAGAAATAAAAAACAAAAAGTATGATAGTAACAATTGTGATGATGATTAATAACTTTTCTATTTCAGGAAAACTGTGTTAATTTTATATGTTACTTGAAAAAAAATGAAGAAAGGGCAACGGGCAAATGTAATAGTACCTCTGTAGTTGATGATTTCTGTCCCAAGCACCGGAGTCATCTCCAGGACTGTGATGAAGGCTTTGTCCATAGATGTCAGAGGAAACGGAGACATGCGGTGTCTTCTAGCCACCTTGGTGATATCGACAGCGCTGTGACCTAAACAGGAACAGAATTGAGAGAATACGATGCTGAAACACTGATCAAAAGTGGGAATCACTTATAAATATCAATAACTCCCAATTTCAAATGTCCTCACATGAAGATCGAAAGGTGAGAAATTATTTCTCCTGCTTCCAAAATATAGCCTGCTCTGGTGGAACGTTATCAAGTTAGCAATGTTACGTCATATGTCCAAACTTGCTGAAATTTAATAATGATATTGGTTAATCCTCTTTTGAGTGCTTTCTATATGTCAGGACCTGTTCTAAATTAATTTGTTAATCCTCACAACCACCTTACGGGGAAGCACCATTATCATCTTTATTTACAGATAAGGAAATACAGGTTTAGAGAGATTATGTATCTTGGCCTAAATCGTACAACTAGTAATAAAAGGACTAGGATTCAAACCTAGGTAGTCTGGCTTCAGAGTCCATATTTTTAACCAGTACACTAAATTTTGAACACTTATTGAGCTTTTTAGTAAAATGAAGAACCCCAAACTTGAATTTCTTTAGGATTTCATAAGAAGTTTTCTTTCTTCTAAAAAAAAGTTTATGTAAGATTATTATTTATCTACTCAACTCCCTATGTGACTTAAAACAGACCCACAGCATTAAATATCACCCATACACTGACTCCTAATTTTATCTCTAATCCCAACCATCCTAAGATGAATGACACTGTCATAAGTACACAAAGAAAAAGATATAGAAAGATGATCATACTTTTAATATATTTCTCCCCATAAGCAATTGTAAAATCACAAAATTTTCAAAGCTTGAAAGATCTTAGAGATCATTCGATGATAAATTTGAATAACATTTTCTAGCCAAAATTGTAGGTGAACACTTAAAAACAGGATTATTTGTAATTTATCACTCATTGACAATTGAAATGTAACTGCATTTATAACTTACTTTCACTGAGGTCCTGGCCTAGTCATTCAGGTACCATAAAACACATTCCAGAGATACATACACTCTTCAACAAATATTTATTGAGTACATCTTATAAACCAGGCACAGCTAGAAACTGAGGATACACAGAGTAAGATATACTCTGCTATGAAAAGATTATAGCTCAGCAGAAAGGAAAGGCATGCAAATAAGTAAATAATAACAGCAAAACCAAAACCAAACCCACTGCTGTCGAGTTGATTTCGACTCATAGAGACCCCACAGGGTTTCCAAGGCTGTAAATCTTTATGGAAGCAGACTGCCACATCTTTCACCCATAGAGTGGCTGGAGGGTTTGAACTGTTGACCTTTTGATTAGCTGCTGAGCGCTTTAACCACTGCAGCACCAGGGCTCCTTAATAAGAGCAAGAGGGAAGGAAACTACCTGATGGTTTTCTAACTGTAGAAACTGGTAATTCTCTCTCTTTTTTTTTTTTTTGGTCTGGAAATTGCAGTGTGGATATGTATAAGCCTGGAAAAATCTCTCCTATCTCTGAAATAATTTTATATCTTGTTTATATTTCTGTACAGCACTTACAACTCTCTACCTTGTGTTACAGACATTTAAATATTTCCCTTACCTCTGGGAGTAGATTCTAAAGTCCTTAAGGGTAGGGTCTATATCTTATTAATCTTTGTATCCTTTGCCACTTTTAGAACAGAGAACAGTGTCTTCCTTATAGTAAGTACTCAATAAATCCAAAGCTGGGAAGGGAAAAGCAAAGTGGTGCTTCCTGCTTTGCTCTTTTGCTTGTCTAAGTAAGCCCTTCAATATTTGCAGAATCTGTGTCACAAGTGACTGCCTCACTGGATAAATAACCCAAGCTTTGCTGCTATGGGTTAATACTGCTCCCTGGCTAAACACATTGCATGTTAATACAGAGACCTTCTGGATATATAATAAACTAACTGAAAGGAAGTCTCAAAGGAGGAATATTTTCATTCTTGGGCACATTAGCAGGTAGGGGTGTGTGTGTGTGTGTGTGTGTGTGTGTGTGTGTGTGAGTGTTTGTTTTCAGCAAATATTTAACAAGCACATATGTGCCAAGAGGCTTCTTCTCATTCATGACCCACTCCAAATCACACAGAAGGAATAGTAAGCTACTTCACCATTAAAAAAGGGCTAACTTGGTCCTGCAAATATGAGAAAAAACTATTTGTCACTTACCTTCTCCACACAGGAACGAAATTAATGAAATAAATAACAGTCGCTCTTTATAAGTAAAAGGAATTACTAAATAACATTACACACCTAGTTCTGTTGTATCCCTCACCAAATGAAGGATGACTATGTGTCCATATAAAATTTAACGGAAGTTTGTAGTTAAAATAACTTGGAGAACCATTGATCTTGGTGATCCAATGCTCCCATTTTCAAATCGAAAGTGGACAAACAATGCTCCAGGCTCCATACCAGGGGCATACACACAGAGGCACCAGCAGTTGTAGGCACAGGCTGAGGACACACAACACTCACATGTACAGCTCAGGCTCTCTTACAGAGGTTTCCCAAGAACTAGCTAGGGGCAGCTCATTGTACGAAGGCATACATTTTCAAATAAATTTGGTAAACAAATAGTTATGTTTCAATTTTTTTTAAAGAAACACAATTTGAAATATCATCTGATGTTGACACCAATGATTTACAAGGAGCTTCAAAATGAAAGCTTCAGAAAACTTAAAAACAGTGCAGTGCAATGAATTCCTTTTATATAGCCCTTCTAGCTATGGTCTCGTAACTTCCACAAAATGACTGGCAGGGACTATGCAAATTAAGTGAATTGTGGTCTACTGAGGGTATTGGTCAGTTCGTGGTCCTGGGGGGAGGGCCATGAACCTTTAAATTAAATATAAGGGCCAATCCCACAGAGGCTTTGGTGAACCTCACTAGCATCAAGAAGCATCTGGAGCAGAGTGTCCTTTGGACCCAGGGTCCCTTTGTTGAGAAGCTCCTAGATCCACAAGAAAGAGTAAATGCTGAGGACGGCACAGGATCGTGAGAGATGGTTGTGGTGGGCTTTCTGGCCCATGGAGTAAGAGCTGAGCACCTTCAGGCAGGAGGCTTCCTGGTGGAGCTAAAAGATTTGTAACACTTGCCCATGCAGGGCAGAGGCCTGAGTGTGCCCTGTGTAGGGGTTACCTCAAAGGATCCTGTGCAGGGGTCTTCCTACAGCAAGGCGGACCTGGATGCCTCTGGGCAGGAGGCTTGTCAGTGGAGCTAAAAGAGCTGTAATGTGTGCTTGTGCAGGGCAAGAGAGGCCTGGGCATACACCATGCAGGGGTTGCACGCCTCCTCCCCTGGGCAGTGGGGGCCCAGGCAGCATGGCAGCAAGAGAGCCCCGCAGGCCCAGGCAGCGTGGCAGGAGCCTGCAGAGAGGCTTAGAAAGGCCCAGCGGCAAAGCAAGGGAACCAGAGGTCAGCAAGGCCCAGTGGCACAGCAGAAGCCTCGGGAGCTGTGCAGGCCCCCTAAGCAGCACAGTGTGGTGGTAGCCAGAGGCAGTGGTGACTTGAAGAAAGCATCTGACATCTGACCTGAACCACGGCGTGCCTGACTAGGGAGATAAGACGGACATGGGTAATTTGGGGAAGGATAAGCGGTTCTCCTTTTGAGAATCCGTTGTTACTGTTCACCATTTGCTTTCTATAAATAATAATGGTTTTCACTTTGCCAACACTGTGTAAGTGTCTTGCGTGTCTGGCTTGATCACAGATGAATGCAGCACCCATAGAATGGCTGATGCCAGTGGGTGTATGTGTCTCATTCCTAGCAGTCTTATGGCTGCCTGGAAGTTTGAGCACAGCCTGTCTGCTTGTGCAATGCAGAGACACAGACATATGCACACAAATATTTATCTCTGACTTCTCTTATTTTGTAAGTTACAACCCCCAAAGCACATTAGTGCCTTGGGCTATTAGAGAACTCAATCAGGCTGGAAAAAGAATCAAGAAATATTCTCCCTACCACACTATCCCTTTTCTTGATTTTGAGCCTAGCAGAGAAGTCTGATACAAGAGAAAAAAAATTAAGAAGAAAAAAAGCATCCATTTTGTTGTGAAGGCTAGGTGAGTTATAGCCTAGCAGCCAGTTTTCATTGGGTGGTCCATAAAATCTATTTAGGTAGAAGCAGAAAAGGAAAGAAAGAACAATTTTTTTAAAAAGGTTAAGAAGGTTATAATAAAAGGAAGTTTGTTCTTTGGATGAAGAAAATAGTTTCCTATAAGGTAAAAACTATTTCATGGCTAGAAATACATTCTGATAGCTTTCTTGCAAATGAATACCAACGGTCACCAAGAGAATCTGTGAGGGAACTGCTTAACTTATTCACACTACCAAACCAAAGACTAACAAAAAACACATATCCTACAGAGAAAATGATAGTGTTCAGGGGAATATTTAATTTACAAGAGTAAAATTAGCTGATGTATGTTTGTTATCAATAATTTATAGGTAGGTTAGCTAATTTGGTAAAAATAAATTACAAAGTGTTTAGGATATGGGACCTTTATATGGGGGTGAGAGTTGGGGGGAGTCTAGACATCCTTCCCACTAGTAGCTGTCTGAACTGAGCAAATAGTTAACAGGTTGAATTATTGTAACATCTAAATAGACAGTAAGATCTCTAGGTGGCACAAATGGTTTGTGTTCAACTGCTAACCTAAAGGTTGGCAGTTCGAACCCAGCCAGCGGTACTGTGGAAGGAAAGGCCTGGCAATCTGATTCTGTTAACATTTCAGCCAAGAAAACCCTATGGAACAGTTCTACTCTGTAACGCGTAGGGTTGTCGCGAGTAGAACTGATTTGACAGCAACTAACAATAAAAAATTGACAGCATTTATCTGCAATGGATTTAATTTTCTGAAGTAGATTTCTAAGATTAAAGCAATTCTAAAGTAGCCACAGGTTAATGACCTAGGATTTATCTAACGAGCCTAGATTTCCATAGGTAAGATTTAACTTGTCTGTTTTATATTTTCTGGTTCATAAATCCAAATATTGGTTTTATATTTATATATATATTTTTATATATATATATATAGATTGACAATATTTTAGTTTAAAATCTTTGCAGGGAAAGTACTCAAAATGTTACTGAGATTTCCTTTCTTTCATGCAGCACTTATAAATCACTAAAGAGACTATACATAAGGACTCAGTGCAAAAAGAGTAGGAGTTCACTCAGGATTACCATCATCAATGACATGTTTAAATACTAATGGTCATGTCTATGATTTACAAGGCCTTCAATGGCTACCTGTAATGGCTACCTTTATACTGAGTGAGCTAAGGGTAACAATAAGGATCTCTGTTATATAGCAGTAACCTTTCTCTTCTGGCATGGCCATCTTTGGAAACGGAGCTGTTTATCCCAGGGATACTATTTTTTCCTAGTTCAAATGCATCCTTTTTAACCTGCCAATTCTTTTTTTTCCTAATAATATATTTTTTTATTTTTGGTGTTGTTGAGAATATACACAGCAAAAACATACACCAATTCAAGTTTCTACATGTATATTTCAGTGACACTGATTACATTCTTCTGGTTGTACAACCATTCTCACCCTTCTTTTCTGAGTTTTCCTACCCCATTAACAGAAACTCATTGCCCCCAAGGTTTTTGTTGTCAATTTGATTCCATATGGATAGATCTTAAAAGAGCATAATGCTCAAGGCAGATTTCCTTTACTAGTTAAGCTAAACTATTGTTTGGTTTTAAGAATTCAGGGATATTTTTGATTTACGGTCTAAAGATTATTTTAGGGCAGTAGTTCTGGGGTTCATCCTACCAATTCTTAATATACAATGTTTCACCTTGGCTTGAAAATCCATTTTTTAAAATTAAAAGCAAATGAAGAAAAGATGCTTTCAGATCATAGAACAGACTACATTAGAAACAAGATGTTCACGCAGGTTTTTCTTGGTTAAACATAAAACTGCAGGAGGATACTTAATTTTTCAAAACAACCAGTAAATGTATTCCTTAAACTACTTAAAGTGTAAATCATTAGTCATTTTTTGGATATCCCAAAAATCTCAAAATAGAGATTTATTCTGCCCTAATATTGCCTCTATTTCCGATAGTATTTGTAGCTCAAATTCATTGTATTTTTACTTCCTGCTACTTTCTGAAAAGCAAACCACTTAACACAATGAATAGCTTTCCTAGGAAACTTAAAGAACAAAGATGATAGTAATGTGTTCAGGCTAAATAGTTAGGGTCTCTGGTAATTAAAAGAATGTTGTGGTTCAGATGTACAAAGCATTCTGTCTTTCAAAGAAACCTCTAAAATTAAGAAAAATTGGGCCTAAAGTGCTCTTGAAAGATTGGCAATGGTAGAGTTTGTAGGCCTGGGACTTCGGCCCACTTTGTATATCCGAAAATAATTTCTTATATTGTCTTCAGTTTAATAGTTTTATAAGTTTTTCTATTTGTTTATTCAAGAGAACGAGCCTCATAACATTTCTGAAGTATGTTAATGTCATGAAAAAGCATGGCTGAAAGTACTTCTGGGATTTCTATGTTATCAAGATTATAAAACAGAGCATTGCTGCCACAAAATGTTTGTTCTATAATTTATATCAATGGTTCATTATCACGCATAGGATGAATTCCTTAGAAAAGTATATAAGGTCCATCCTTGCTTACCTTTTCAGCCTTATAACTCCCTACTCCACCACTTGGAAAATTGATAATATTGCAGATATCATATTATATCATACTATTTCATATTTTCCTGCCTTAGCATATGATGTTCTCCCTGCCCAAAAGAATTTTTCTCTTATCCTTTTGTTTTCTTGGCAAATTACTACTCTTCCTTCATAATTCTCTTCGGTAAGGAAGTATTCAAATAATGATGGGGACACGTCTAAAGGATCTTGGAGCCAGCTTGAAGGGGTTCCTTTTGGCCAAACCTGGGACAATCTGAATATCAAAATAAATTAAGATAATAGATTACAATCCATTGAATGAAGTAAGAATCCATAAATATATACTAATATAAAGAAGTGATTAAATAAAGCTCTTCCTTATTAGCAAAGTGTCAACGAACAAATGAAGAAATGACAGAATCAGAAAACCACCACATGGCAACCATCATAGTAATAACTGATTCAGGTAAAAATTATCAATGGACACTAAAACTAGAAGGTGAAAGCCCCAAGAAAAACAAGATCTTTATATAGTCTGAAATTATCTCCCCACAACATACGTATTATTACAAAGCAAAAACATTATTTTTACAGTAGAGAAACCTGGCAGACAGAACTCTAACCAAGTGATCAAAATTAACATCACCAATAATGGGACAAATTAATATTATTAACCTTCTAATATGACGCACTAAGAAGGGCACAACATCACACATGAGGTATTTCTGACAAAAATATATAACCAGAGTGGAGCAATGGTTAAGTGCTCGGTTGCTAACCAAAAGATTGGTGGTTTGAACCCACCAGTGACTCTACGGGAGAAAAGACCTGGCGTAAAGACTGTTGTTGTGTTCCGATGAGCTGACTAAAAACCCTATGGGACAGTTCTCTGTCTTATAGGGTGGCTTGAGTAGGAATCTACTCAATGGCACACAACAACAATTCTTAAGAAACATCGGAAAATGCTAATTTGAGGGATATTTTACAAAGCAATTGACCAAATAACTTAAAAAATGTTAATGTCATGAAAGAAACAAAACGCAACACCTGAGGAACTGTTCCACCTTAAAGGAGTCTAAAGAGACATGAAAGCTAAATGTAATGCATGGCTCTAGACTGGATTCCAGATCATAAAAAAAAGAATGGTTTTTTTTCTTTTGCTATAAAGAACAGTGTTAGAAAAATTAGCAAAATGTAATTTGAATAAGATTAGATAATAATATTGTGGCAATGTTAATTTCCTGATTTTGATAATTTTATTATGGTTACATAAAAGAATGTCTTTTTCTTTTTTTTTTCCCCAGGAAATGCACACTGAAGTATTTAGGGGCAAAAAGGCATCATGTCTGCAATTTTCTGGAGTCTAAAATTATTTCAATATGAAGAGTTAAAAATAGAAAACCCAAACTTTCTTTAACAGTCCCTCCTCTATGAAGCAATCCATGGCCCTTCTATTTTTTCTGCCCTAAGGCACTAAAAAATACTGTATTTTAGGATTCTCCTTGCATATTGTATTAACTACATATCTTATGGTAATTATACTTATTTATATACATGTCTGTTTTTACAACTAGATTAACAGCTCTTTGAGGAAGGAAAGAGTATCTTAATGTCAAGGCCCAAAGACGCTGTGTGCAAGTCAGAAACTGACTGACGGTCATTCTTGACCTCATCTGTTCCCTTAGCTTCCATACCTAGCTCCCAATCCTATCAACTCTAGTTCCTTAATATTTTGAAAATCCTGCTCTAGATATTTCTATTCCTTCAACTTTAATTTAGGCTCTCATCAGACTCCTGCCTCTGGTCTTGCCCAGACTCAATCAATTCTCCACACAGTTGTAAAGTTTCTTTCAAAAGTTCAAATTTCATCTTGTCATTTCCATGTTTAAATTCCGTTATTGGCCTTTACAGTAAAGTCCAAACCCATCAGCAGGGCAAATAAGAGGTTCATCTGCAAACACTACACGGCCAGCTGGAGGTCATGATCTGATAACTTCTTCAGCTTCCTTTTTCCTTTATTCCCTAGCTCCTCCTTACCGTCCCTCCCCCATCTGTGGTCACAATGCCTAGAGCATGGTAAGCTCTCCATAAGTGTTAGATACTTGCATTAATCTGAGATAAGAAGAACTAAATTTAAGTGGGAAGAACAGTTTGAATAAAGCAGCTGTGCTGGATTTTCTCCATGTGCTCCTCCACATCACTCTCCATTCTTCACCCTGCTCTGCACCCTAAGAGGCTAGCTAGCATTTATGGACCGGTTCAACAATCTCCCTTCACTGTGGCTTCTATCTGAGTTCAGCCAATGACAGGCATTGGCAGGAGAATGGAGAGCAGACAAGGTATTTATTCCTTTGCTTCCCATCTTCAGGTTGATAGTGGTTATGTTCCTCTATTGAAGTCCACAGATCCTGTGAGGCAGCCCTCCCCAATACCTATGAGTCTCTTCAGGTAACTGCTCCCTTCCCTAGCTACATGACAGGTTAGAACCCCTGCTGAGAATGTGCATTTCTAACAAGTTCCCAGGCGATGCTAATACTGCTGGTTAGGGACCAATTCTGGGAACCACTAGTACAGCAGTGGTTCTCAAAATTTATTATACATAAGAATCACCTGGAGATCTTGTTAAAGTGTAGATTCTGATTCAGTGTATCTTGGGTGGAAATGCAAATTCTCAGCAGGGGTTCAAACCAGAATGGACTGATCTGAAGTCTGCTCCTTGAAGCTTAGGGGTGGTAATAATTCCCAGCTATTGCTAGCCCCAAACGTTCTTCACTTTCTCTGGCTTTCCTTAATTCTGGCCACTCTGCTGTAACTACTTCCTCCATTAAATTCTCCTCCATTATTCTGCTGAGAGTGTTATCTGTTTCTTGCCAGGATTCTGAGTGATACAGGAGCCAAGGTGAAAATGGACACAATATGTTTAAGAAGGAACGTAGAGATCAGTACAACTAGAGCCCTGGGTTGTTACAGGGGATCAGTGAGAATTGAGGCTAGAAAAGGAACTAAAACCAGGCTGGGGAAGGCCCAAATGCTTGACTTTGGAGTTTGAACTTTATTATGTAAGCCAATGGGAGCCCATTTAAGGGTTTTAAGCATGGGAGTGACACCCATAAAAATTTCTTGTAGACAACAAATTTTACCACAGAAAAATAGAAATATTTGCCCCAAACTACACATTTAAATAGACAGGTCAAGACTGAAAGCCAAAATCCCCTGAATTTTTAATTTGGTGTGCTTCCTCCTGTACCGCAGTAGAGGAATTTTTTCACCACTTCAGTTCCATTTAGTAAATATGAATTGAGTATCTTCTAAAGATGAGGTTCCTATCTCCCAACGTCTCATGGAACAAATCATGTTTATTTGTTTTAAGGAAGAGCCCTGGTGGTGCAGTGGTTAAGCACTTAGCTGCTAACCGAAAGGTTAGTGGTTTAAAACCACCAGCCACTATGCAGGAGAAAGATGTAGCAGTCTGCTTCCATAAAGATGACAGCCTTGGAAACCCTATGGGCAGTTCTACTAGTCCTACAGGTTTGCTATGAGTCAGGATCGACTCGAAGGCAAAGGATGTTCTACGGAAAAAAATAAAAGACAATGTATATGCTCCTGTTTTAATGTACAAACAAAATACTGTCTGATAATACAGAAAAGGAAATAACTAATTCTGATAGGATAAACTGTAAGGCTTCACAGAGGAGGTGACAAGTGAGTTGGGGGTTTAAACAATGAGAAAAAGAGGAGGAACATTTGAAACCCGAGAAATAGAATGAAGAGAACCACAGAGGTTTGAAAGTACTTTTATAGAATGAGGAATTGCCCAACAAGGTTAGAGGTTGGAGGTGAAAGGGATGAAATACAGGGCATAAGTCCTGTCAATTCAGTTAATGACAGATTTTGAAGGGACTTAATACTGTAGGAAATGGAGGACCATTCAAGATTTTTAGTATAGAGGTGATTGGAAGAGAGAGAGACCGGAGCCAGGCAGAGCAGTCAGTATGCTACTGCAATCCTAAAGGTGAAAGATGAAGAGGGCCTGAACTAATACAAAAGGAATTGGAAAAAGGGTATTTAAAAGAGCCATATCAGAGGCTTCTGTGACTGACTGATTATGCTCTTGGGAAAGAGAAGGTAAATACAGTGGTGAGGTTTCAAGTTAGGGTATTAGGGTAAGAGGGAGTATCATTAACTAAGAGAGCAGTACAGGAGGAGGAATAGTTTAGAGAGAAGGATACTATATTTGGCTTCTGATGAGGGAGAGGTGAGATGCCAGCAGGACACTAGAGGGGTAATTCCAGTATGCAACAGTTTGGAGCTTGCGGGAGGAGGTAGGCCAATATTGGAGTCATTAGTATACAGATGATAAATCCAATAACGAGGATCAATAATTTTATCTATTATTCCCAAGATGATAAAAGGACACATCATTAAAAAGAGACTTGGAAGGACAATATATGTTCATTTTAAGATAAGTTCTATAATAAATCATTAACTTAATGTTTTAGTTAACTAAAACAGTATCGACAATGCAGAAGCTGAAAAGATTGATTAGAGATAATAAATGATTCACAAGTTTTAATATAAAATAAAATTGTGATAATCTAAGAAAACAAGACAAGTAAAACCAAATTTAAATCAAAGGCAAATACTGTTTAAGGAATTCTTATGAGGTTTCACAAATTAAAAAAAAAAAATTTGAGAACTAAGTAAACCACATGAAGATATACTTAAAAAAGTTGATTTATTTAGAAGAGTAGATGAAAAAGTTGAGAGGGACAGTGCTTGCAAACAGTATAGATATTTATCAATAAATACGTAAGTGAATTGCTAATTGTCTCTAGTTATGTAAAGAAAGATTGTTTAAGTGATGATAAGCAACTGTGGTTTGGTCCAGTAAGTGCTAATCAAGAGGATAAGGGATTATACTACAGCAGGAGAGAATTAGGAAAATTTTTCTAAAAATAAGTGTTAAAAGAAATTGGCATACTTCTCCACGGAATATTTCAAAATTCTCTTCCCTGGGAATTACAAAGAGAAAACTTCATGTTTCTTAATAACAAGGTAGAAGAAAATTAACCAGAAGTCTTATCTATGTAGGATATGTTGAAGGGCATAAGACTAGAACCAAAAAGTCTGATAATATACTCTAGGCAAGAGGTAGTAGTAGGTCCTGAACCTAGGTGGCAGTAAGGAAAATTAATGAAAGGATAAGGGTCAAAGTGAAAACATCAAATAATTTGAAGAGAAGGAACAGTTAAGAATAATAGTACTGGGAACAAGGAGATTAGTGTTTTGGCTACTGTTTGTTTCCTTCTCTGTTCCCACTATGGTTTCTTACTTTGGGTGTTTTGCTGTTCTTTGACTGCTCTGCTTGTCCAGGATCATCCTCTCATTTATTTGCTCAGTGGTTAAGCTCTGGGCTGCTAACTGAAAGGTCGGCAGTTCAAATCTACCAGCTGCTCTGCAAGAGAAAGATGTAGCAATCTGCTTCCATAGAAATTACAGCTTTGGAAACCATATGGGGCAGTTCTACTCTGTCCTATAGGGTTGCTATGAGTCAGAATCAACTTGACTGCAATTGGCTGGTTGTATGAGAGATAGTCACTGAGAAGAGTACCAGTGAAGATGGACAACGTACTGCAAGGAGCATAGAGTAAAGGAGACAGTAGAGAAGACAGAAAAATACTGTACTATAAATAGGTTTACAATAAAATAGGTTAACTACAGGGCACTACAGAAGAACACAGGAGTGGCACTTTGCTCAGATTTGGAAGGTGACAGAAAGCCTCCTGGAGGAAATGTAGGATAAGTAGGAGTTATTGAGGGGTAGGATCCCTGATGGTGCAGTGGTTAAATGCTCCACTGCTAACCAAAAGGTCAGCAGTTTGAACCTGCCAGCTGCTCTGAGGGAGAAAGATGTGGCAGTTTGCTTCCATAAAGATTACAGCCTTGGAAATCCAACGGGGCAGTTCTACCCTGTTCTATAGGTTCACTGTGAGTTGGAATCGACTTGATGGCATGGGTTTGGGTTTTGGTTTTATCGAGGGGAAGGATGGAGAAATGTTTTGAGAAAGAGGAAACTATATGCAAATTAAAAGTTTCATACAGCTGGAACATGGTAGAGGTAAAACAAGAGGCAAGCAAAGGCCAGACTGCAGGCAATTTTAAGGAGTTGGGCCTTTTTCTAAGAACAATAGGGTGTTATTAAAGGGTTAGTCATTAAAGAAGTACGACAGGTTCAGATCTGCATTTTAGAAAGCTAAAAATGGTTGCTGTGGAAGAAGCAAGACTTGAGGGGAGAAATCTAATTAGTAAGTAATTGCAGAATTCCAGGAAAGAGATGTGGGAGGTTTACCCAAAGGGCTTCTGATAGATATTCTTAGATTCCTAAACCAGATTGTTCACTTTGTTGTTACTCTTCAAATTCTTTATATGCATCTTGTGTATTTTTCTGTATGCGTGATGCATTTCATAATATATAAAGTTAGGGGAAAAAAAAGAGACGATGGTGGCCTAAATTAGGGTAATGGCAGTGAGGATAGAGAGAAGTGAATGGATTAGAGAAATCTTTAAGAGGTAGAAATCACAGGACTTAAGAGGTTGACTCAACGTACACTGTGAGGAAGAGGGATGAAAAACAAACATAAAGACTTTTGGTTTGGACAACTAGGTGAATAGTGATGTCATTCATTGAGCTTATAAATTCAGTTTTGGTCATGCTGAGTATGAGATACTTTTGGAACATCCAAGAAGAGATCTACAATAGACAATTATAAATATAAACCTGGAGTTTAGGAAAAAGATATGGACTAGAGCTATAGAATGTGAATGGAAAGTCTAGGAAAGAACTCTGAATTACATCAATATTTAATTAATGACTGGGCCAAAGAAAAGGAGCTTTCACAGAAGCTGGAGAAAAACTAAACAAATAGTTTAAAAGAAGCATTAGGAGAAAGCATGCCAAGGAAGATAAATATTTCAAAGATAGAGTGATTAAAAGTACTCAGCCTTGAACTGCCTTCCTTAGGTCACACCCATTGCTAGGCTTCCTCTTCCTCTTCCTCTTATATTCTAATAATAGTCTGATGTGCATCCATTCTCTTAAATCTGTTTTCAGAGGTGGCAGCCAGATTATCTCATAAATTTATCTAAGCTTCATGGATTCTAAAGGCTTAATCTGTTACTCCAATCACGTAACAGATTTTCACTGAAACGGTGGTTTTATGGGAGACGTCTTCACTCTAAATAATAACAATACTAGTAATACTGTTGTTGTTGTTAGGTGCTGTCGAGTTAGTTCTGACTCATAGCGACCCCTATGTACCATAGAACAAAACACTACCTGGTCCTGTGCCATCTTCACAATTGTTGCTATGTTGGAGCACATTGTTGCAGCCACTGTGTCAATCCATCTCATTGAAGGTCTTCCGCTTTTTCAACGACCCTCTACTTTACCAGGCATAATGTCCTTCTCCAGAAACCCTGGTGGTGTAGTGGTTAAGAGCTACAGCTGCTAACCAAAAGGTCGGCAGTTTGAATCCAGCAGGCACTCCCTGGAAACCCTACGGGGCAGTCCTACTCTGTCCTATAGGGTCACTATGACTCAGAATCAACTTGATGGCAATGGAGTTTTTATTTTTTACATGTCCTTCTCCAGGGACTGGTCCCTCCTGATAACAAGTTCAAAGTAAGTGAGACAAAGTCTCACCATCCTTCCTCCTAAAGAGCATTCTGGCTGTACTTCTTCCAAGACAGATTTTTTTGTTCTTCTGGCAATTCATGGTATATTCAATACTCCTCACCAACACCATAATTCAAATGCTTCAATTCTTCTTCGGTTTTCCTTATTCATTATCTATTTTCACATGCATATGAGGTGACGTCTCATATGCACACCTTAATCCTCAAAGTGACATCTTGCTTTTTAACACTAAAGAGGTCTTTTGCAGCAGATTTGCCCAATGAATACATTGTTTGATTTCTTGACTGCTGTTTCCATGGGCTTGGTTGTGGACGCAAGTAAAATGAAATCCTTGACAACTTTAAGCTTTTTGCTGTTTATCAAGATGTTGCTTATTGTACAGCTGCGAGGATTTTTGTTTTTTTTTATGTTGAGGTATAATCCATACTGAAGGCGTGGTCTTTGATCTTCATCAGTAAGTGCCTGAAGTCCTCTTCCCTTTCAGCAAGCAAGGTTGTGTCGTCTGCATACTGCAAGTTGTTAATGAGTCTTCCTCCAATCCTGATGCCCCGTTCTTCTTCATATTGTAATAATAACAGTAATAACAACTAACATTGAGTGCTGATTTTATACTAAGTACTATACTACTTAATCCTCACAAAAATCCATTTGATAGATAACTATTATCCTTATTTTACAGATGAGGAAACTGAGGCACAGAGGCAATAAGCACTTACCCAAGTTCAAACATCTAGTAAGTAGAGAAATTGAGATTTGAACATAGGTAGTTTGACTCTAGAGCATGCGTTCTTTTATACAACGAACCAGTGAGGGTAGGTGTTTGAAGCCTATAGTTTTTTTGAAGCCTATCCCTCAAAATATACCAAAAAGGCAACCACTTGCTCTGCTTGTATGTAAGCCTGAATTTGGGCAGCACATCAAATTTAGAGGGCATAAGCTTGTTACATACAAAAATCTTGCTTAATTGAAAATTGTTTTATTGTTTCCTTAAATAAGAATTAAAGTTCAGAACCTGTAATATTTTAATTATTAAGGGAATTTAATGGACTGACTCTATCATTACAGGAAATATTCATCAAACCTAATGGTAGTAGGGTGATAGGCAGGTTTCTTAAGGATATTTAAAATTATTAATATTAAAGGATACCAACAAAACTAAACATGTGACATGTATGTTGCTGTTGTTAGGTGCCAATGAGTCGCTTCCGACTCATAGTGACCCTACAGGACAGAGTAGAACTGCCCCACAGGGTTTCCAAGGAGCAGCTGGTGGACTCGAACTGCCGACATTTGGATTAGCAGCCAAGCTCTTAACCACTGTGCCACCAGGGCTCCATTTATGTATGGGTATTAAAAATAAATGAGTACGAAGACAGAGATAAATGGAATTATAAATGTAAAAAATTTCATTATCATTTTAAATTAAATCTAATCTCTGAAACCTTTGCCTGGAGTGCTAAGAAGGCTGGGAGGAAGGCTAAAAATCAAAAAGTTCAAGTGCCCAGAATAAGACTAGGAAACTTTTCGCACATGAAGTAGAAAAAGCAAAGCCTCACAGGAAGTCTGGAGTTGCAGTTAAACTAATACATCTAAAAATTTCTTTTAATACTTCTGGTAAGAATTTTTAATGAATGATACTCATGTCATCTGCATCCCCTTGATTCGAATTCTAATATATAATGAATGTCTCCAATAAAACAGTAATGTCTTCAAGTAAACATGCCTTTAAGATAAAATTCTTTTAAAAATTAAAAGCCCATTAAAAACCAAGAATGAATGTTCTGGTATTTGAGAAATAGCAAAACATTTTGGCACAAAAAAGTTGCTTGAAGAGGAGGACGATGCTGAGTCAGCTTCAAAATAGAGCCAGAGGAAATCCCTTACTGTAGTAGCTACTCAACTGAATCATTATTCCAGTTTCTTGCAGCTAAAATACTAAAATCTCTTAACTCATTCAAAGGGAAAGTCAGTTTTATCTTCATATAACTAAAAACCCAAAGCCCCTATTTTACTTATTTTCTATTTTGTTCAAGTAAGAATAAGAATCACAAATTAGGTTACAGTGCAGAAAAGTTATTCTGCACTTTAGAGATAACTAATGTTGATTATTAGAGTGAGAACTGAAACATGATTTAACTATTCCACTGTCTTTATCAACATAACTTTACTAATCCAGAAACTCTTGCCCAGGAAGATAAAAGTTGCAAATAATTTTATTATTCATCATTCCAAGAACTTCCTGAAACACCAGTTAGCTCTTATAAAGAGAGCATCAAAGACAGTTTACACACCAAAACCCTTTTAAATCCTTGTCTACAAATCGTTGTCTTCGCAGCAGTTTAGGGCACTGCTGTTGTGGGGTCAGGGAGGAGGGCACTCTCCTGGGAATGAGACCAGACGCAGGTACAGCTCCAGCCTTCTGCAGGACAGGCACTGGATCTGGCTTGCCTGGCTCTGGCCCAGCTGAAGGAGTCAGTCAGCCAGGGGTGCCCAGGGTTTGGCACAGCAGATTATACTAGTCTCAAATTTAACATCAATATGCTGGTTTTACTTCTGAGGCAAGAAAATGCAAGAGACATCTGTGTGATCTTCCTCTGGAGATGAAATATACAGATTACTTTGTGACTGAGAGTGAAAACTCTATCAGATGCTTACATGTCATAGCCTACTACGTTGTGAAAATGTACAAATATCTGAAATGTAAGAAAAGCAAGCCTTATGTTAAGAAGAAAGGAAGAGGGATTGGAGGCTTAATATTATTAAGGTGGCAATACTACTCAAAGCAACCTACAGATTCAATGCAATACCTATCAAAATTCCAATAGCCATTTTTTGCAGAAATGGAGAAGCTGATCCTCAAATTCATATGGAACTGCAAGGGGCCCCAAATAGCCAAAACAATCTTGAAAAATAAGAAAAAAGTTGGAGGACTCACACTTTTTGATTTCAAAATATACCACAAATCTACTGTAACCAGAAGAGTGTGGTACTGACATAAGGACAGACATACAGACCAACGGAATAGAATTGAGAGCCTGGGAATAAACCCATATACCTACGGCCAACTGATTTTTGACAAGGGTGCTAAGTCCATTCAGTGGGGGAAAGAATAGTGTCTTCAACAAATGGTGCTGGAACAACTGGATTTCCACATGCAGAAGAATGAAGCTGGGCTCTTACCTCACACCATACACAACAATGAACTCAAAATCAACCAACGACCTAAATATAAGAGCTAAAGTCATAAAATTCTTAAAACATACGGGTAAATCTTCAGGGCCTTGGATTTGGCAATTGATTCTTAGGTAAGTTACCAAAAGTGTGAGCAACAACAAGAAGTAGACAAATTGGACTTCATCAAAATTTAAAATATTAGTGCATCAAAGTATATTATCAAGAAAGTGAAAAGGCCTAAAGGAGACGAGAGAAACCTCGAGAGTATGGCCCCCAGACACCCTTTTAGCTCAGTAGTGAAGTTACCTCCGAGGTTCACTGTTCAGCCTGGGAGTGGACAGCCCCGTAAAACCAAATGAGACTAACGAGG
>NW_004443946.1:19230533-19251825 GCF_000243295.1 Trichechus manatus latirostris | reverse complement strand
AACAACAACAACAAAAAAAAAAAACCTAAAAAAAATTAAAAAAAAAAAAGAAAGTGAAAAGGTATCTACAGAATAGGAGAAAATATTTCCAAATCATGTATCTAGTAAGAGTTTAATTTTCAAAATATATTAAAAAAAACTCTTACAATTCAACAACAGTATAAAAAAGACAAATGACCCAGTTAAAACATGGGCAAACGACTTGAAAAAACACTTCTCTAAGAAGATATACAAATGGCCAAACAAACACATAAGATGTTTAACATCATTAGTCATTAGAGAAATGCAAATCAAAACCACAATGAAATACTACTTTGTGTTCACTAAGATCATTGTAATTATAATAATAATAAAGGAAAACAAGAAGTGTTGGTGAGGATGTAGAGAAACTGGAACCATAGTGCACTGCTAGTGGGAATGTAAAATGATTCAGTTCCTGTGGAAAACAGTTTGTCAGTTCCTCAAAAAGTTGAACATAGAACTACTATACTACCCAGCAATGGCACAGTGGTTAAAGTGATCGACTGCTAACCAAAAGGTGGAGAGTTCGAAACCACCAGTGGCTTCTCGGGAGAAAGATGTGGCAGTCTGCTTCCATAGAGATTTACAGCCTCGGAAACCCTATGGGGTTGCTATGAGTTGGAATCAACTGGATGGCAGTGGGTTGTATACCCAAAAAAATTAAAAACAGGTATTTAAACAAATACATGCATATGCATGTTAATAGCAGCACTACTCACATTAGCAAAAAGGTGGAAACAATCCAAATGTCTAACAATGGATGAATGGATAAACAAATTGGCATATACATATAATGGAATATTATTCAGCCATAAAAAGGAATGAAGTACCGATACATGCTACACTGTACATGAACTTTGAAAACATTATGCTAAGAAAAAGACGCTAGACACAAAAGGTCTCCTGTTGTATAATTCCATTTATATGAAATATTCAGACTAGGTAAATCCATAGAGACAGAAGCAGATTAATGGTTAACAGGGGCTGGAGGAAAGGGGGAATGGGGCATAACTGCTTAATGAGTGTAGGATTTCCTTTTGAGGTGATGAGAAAATTTTGGAGCTATACAGAACTGGTGGTTGTAAAACATTGTGAATGTAATTACTGTATTTTTATGCAAATAATGTGTGTCTTCTGCATTTGTATGCCAGCCACACCCCACCCCCATGAGGTAGTTTCACAGGCCCTGCTATGCTAATGTTGTTTTTTTACATGTTGCTGTGAGAAAAATTAGCATAGTGCGCTTGCAAGGATGCACTGTGGAAAGATGGCATGGTCGGTTGGCAAACAAACGCCAAAGGCGCACATTATTTGTGTAAAAATATGGTACAAGTGACTGAATTGTTCATTTTAAAATAGTTATTATTATCTTTTCTTAATTCCTCATTACTCCTTCTTTCAATCCCTGCTAACCACTAATCTTCTTTTGTCTCCCTGGATTTGCCTATTCTAGAATATTTCATATAAGTGAAATGATAAAATATTTGTCCTTTTGAGTCTGGCTTATTTCACTTAGCATGTTTTTAAGGTTCATCCATGTGGTGGCATGCATCAGAACTTCATTTCTCTTTATAGCTGAATAATATTCCATTATATGTATATAACACATTTCATTTATCTGTTCATCTGTTGATGGGCACTTGGGCTGTATCCACATTTTGGCTATTGTGAATAATGCTAGAGTGAAACTGGTGTACATGTGTCTGTCTGAGTTGCTGCTTTCAATTTGGAGGGAGGTTATGTACCTAGGAAAGGAATTGCTGGCTCATACAGTCATTTTAACTTTTTGAGTGACCACCAAACTGTTTTCCACAGTGGCTGTACCATAAAATAGTTAATTTTGTTATATGAATTTCACATCAATTAAAAAAAAAAAGACTGAAGGAAAGAATGCTGATGACTAGTCTGGTGTGGACTTTGCCAGCAGGGTAATTATTTGATTCTTCCAGAAACCAGAGAAACCTATGAATTAGAAGAACTATGGATCCTGTCTTCTTATGATAATCAGTTAGATCAAAGATTACCTGAAGACTTTATTCTTGGAATAGAAGACATTTTATCCCTGACTCCAGCAGAATTCAGGTGTGAATAAAATACGAACTGCCTTAGTCATTTTAGATTTGGATTGAGTTGTTTCTTTGAAAATCCTGTTTATAAACTTTATCTAGTTGGTTAAAAACAAAAAAACCAAACCTGTTGCCGTCAAGTCGATTCCAACTCATAGCGACCCTATATGACAGAGTAGAAGCGCCCCACAGGGTTTCCAATAAGCGGCTGGTGGATTCGAACTGCTGACCTTTGGTTAGTGGCCGGAGCTCTTAACCACTGCGCCACCATATTTCCATCTAGTTGGTTAGAGTGTTGTTAAAACAATCTTTGTTTCCCTCATGGATACTCAGTGCTGACTGACACCTGTAGATTGTAACTGTTGTTGTTATTTGCTGAGTTGGCTCTGACTCATAGTAACAGAACGAAACACTGCCCCTTCCTGCACTATCCTCACAATCGTGACTATGTTTGAGACCACTGTACCAGCCACTGGGTCAATCCATC
This sequence comes from Trichechus manatus latirostris, assembly GCF_000243295.1. Classification (NCBI taxonomy): domain Eukaryota; kingdom Metazoa; phylum Chordata; class Mammalia; order Sirenia; family Trichechidae; genus Trichechus; species Trichechus manatus. Next base: position 19,249,251 of record NW_004443946.1, on the reverse strand, counting down.
TTGTTGAAGGTCTTCTTCTTTTTCGCTGACCCTATGCTTTACCAAGCGTGATGTCTTTCTTCAGGGACTGGTCCCTCCTGATAACATGTCTAAAGTATGTAAGATGAAGTCTCACCATCCTCTATTCTAAGGAGCATTATGGCTTCAATTCCTCCATGACAGATGTTTGTTCTTCTGGCAGTTGATGGTATATTCGATATTCTTCCCCAACACCATAATTCAAACGCATTGATTCTTATTCGGTCTTCCTTATTCACTGTCCACTTTCACATGCACACGAGGTGATTGAAAATACCATGGCTTGGGTCACACGCACCTTAGTTCTCAAAGTGATATCTTTGCTTTTTGACACTTGAAAGAGGTCTTTTGCAGCAGATTTCCCCAATGCAATATGTCATTTGATTTCTTGACTACTGCTTCCACGGGCATTGACTGTGGATCCAAGTAAAATGAAATCCTTGACAACTGCAATAGTTTTTCGTTTACCATGATGTTGCTTATTGGTCCAGTTGTGAGGATTTTTGTTTTATGTTGAGGTGTAATCCATGTCGAAGGCTGTAGTCTGTGATTTTCATCAGTAAGTGCTTCAAGTCCTCTTTGCTTTCAACAAGCAAAGTTGTGTCATCTGTAAATCGTAGATTGTTAATGAGTCTTCCTCCAATCCTGATGCCCCGTTCTTCTTCATATAGTCCAGCTTCTCGGATTACTTGCTCAGCATAAAGATTGAATAAGTATGGTGAAAGAATAGAAGCCTGACCTTTCCTGATTTTAAACCACTCAGTATCCCCTTGTTCTGTTCAAATGACTGCCTCTTGATTGATGTACAGGTTCCTCATAAGCACAATTAAGTGTTCTGGAATTCTCATTCTTCTCAATGTTATCCATAATTTGTTATGATCCACACAGTCGAATGCTTTTGCATAGTCAAAAAACACAGGTAAACATCTTTCTGGTATTCTCTGCTTTCAGCCAAGACCCATCTGACATCAGCAATGATATCCCTCATTCCACGTTCTCATCTAAATCTGGCTTGGATTTCTGGCAGTTCCCTGTTGATGTTCTGCTGCAAATGGTTTTGAATTATGCTCAGCAAAATTTTACTTGCGTGTGATATTAATGATACTATTTGATAATTTATGCATTCTGTTGCATCACTTTTCTTTGGAATGGGCACAAATATGGATCTCTTCCAGTTGGTTAGCCAAGTAGCTGTCTTTCAAATATCTAGGCATAGACAAGTGAGCGCTTCCAGCGTTGCATCCCTTCGTTGAATCATCTCAATTAGAATTCCATCAATTCCTGGAGCCTTGTTTTTCGCAATGCCTTCAGTGCAGCTTTGACTTCTTCCTATAATACAATCGGTACTTGATTGATTATATGCTCCCTCTTCAAATGGCTGAACATTGACCAGTTCTTTTTGGCACAGTCTCTCTGTGTATTCTTTCCATCTTTTTTTGATGCTTCCTGCATCGTTCAGTATTTTGCCCACAGAATCCTTCAGTATTGCAACTCAAGGCTTGAATTTTTTCTTTAGTTCTTTCAGCTTGAGAAAGGCTGAGTGTATCTCTCCCTTTTGCTTTTCTAACTTTTTCTAACTAACAGGTCTTTGCACGTTTCATTATATCTTACTTTGTCTTCTTGAGCCATGCTTTGACATCTTCTGTTCAGCTTTTGTACTTCATCATTTCTTCCACTTGCTTTAGCTAGTCTATGTTCAACAGCAAGTTTCAGAGTCTCTTCTGACATCCATTTTGGTCTTTTCTTTCTTTCCTGTCTTTTTAACGACCTTTTGCTTTCTTCATGTATGATGTCCTTGATGTCATCCCACAACTCGCCTGGTCTTGGCTTATTAGTGTTTAACGTGTCAAATCTATTCTTGAGATGGTCTCTATGTTCAGGTGGGATATATTCAAGATTGTACTTTGGCTCTCATGGACTTGTGTTAATTTTCTTCAGCTTCAACTTGAACTTGCATGTGAGCAATTGATGGTTTGTTCCGCTGTCAGTCCCTCACCTTATTGTGACTGACGTATTGAGCTTCTCCATCATCTCTTTCCACAGATGTAGCTAATTTGATTCCTGTGTATTTCATCTGGCGAAGTCCATGTGTACAGTTGCTGTTTATGTTGTTGAAAAAGGTATTTCCAATGAATAGGTTACTCGTCTTGCAAAATTCTATTATGTGATCTCCAGCGTTGTTTCTATCTCTGCGGCCATATTTTCCAACTGCAGATACTTCTTTGTTTCCAACTTCCACATTCCAATCACCAGTTCAAGTTCCTTGTAATGAGTCAGTTGGTTTCCTAGGTAACTAGACTCAACTAGCAGGTGACTTTTCAGATGGAAAACTATATAACAAGCCAGAGAGACAGAAATCCAAAACTCCCCATTACATCATACCTAAAAGAGGAGATTTCTGTCTCCACCAAAATAATACTTGGACTTTTTGTGGGAACTTGCCTTTGTTACCAAATTTTCATGAAAATGGAACCTGGATAAGAACTAGGAAACAGTAGCGTATTATTTTGAGGCTGTCTCACTTACAGATCTTACAAGTAAGACACCCTACTTCTTTTGTTTTAGATCTATTGAATGATGTCAATACTATAGATTTCACTGTTGCTGCTAAATTATTTTTGATGAGTGGTACCAAAATATTATATCTGACTAACTCATAGGGGTGTTTTGGCTGTAAACAGATCATTGGGTGGTCCCCAATGACTGTTACTAGATTTATGGTAGAACAACCTGCTGGCTACTACCTGCAAACTGGATAAGAACTTGTTATCTTGGTAAACTGACGCCTGCTTTCAGGAGAGTCTCCAACATCATTCTATCCTCACTTTGCCCTTTTCCTCTCTGAGACACTGACTCTAAGACCAAGTCTTTGTCTAGGTAAAATTCTCCCTTACCATATTAAGACTAAACTCAGCTTTGTTATCAACAATTATTTTTGCGGAGCCATCACTGATCAAGATTTACCTCTTCTTTGGACAAATTTAGATAAGCTCTATTAATTGTAACTCTTGTCCTTTTCCTAGGATCCACTGATCTTCTGTTTTAACAGGTTTTAAAATATGTTGAAAAGTAAGTTGATTATAGCTTTCTTTATGTTGGCTACATTTTGGTAATGTTTTCCCTGAGGATAGCGAATTCAGTGAATACGTAAAGAATGATTAAAGTAGAAGAAACAGTAACGGTTCACAAGGATTTGTCACCTTAACTGGGTGAATCTCAGAGAACGCGTCACAGAGATCATACTTGAACTGAGTCTTGAAGGATAAGTAAAAGTCTTCCAGGAAAAGAAGGAAATGGATATTTTATGCAGGAGGGAAAAGGGCCAAAGGAATAGATGCAGTCACATAGCACTGAGGGAATGTAATGAATGGGGAACTGCCAAAAGATTCTATATGACTGCAGTACAGCAGTGCATGGCTAGCGCAGGGGGAGGGAGATATAAGTATTCTAAATAAGCAGTGAAATATTGGAGTTAAGATGTTCAGAGGTAGAACAGATTATGCTGATGAAAGTGTCCTGGCTGCGGCCATGCGCATGAGTATGAGTTAAATGTGCTGTTGAAAGGAAAAGACCATAAATTTATAGAAGTCACAGAACTATCAGGTTAGAAGCTTGGATGGGCTATCTAACCCATTAAAACCTGTTGTTGGCGAGTCGATTCTGACTCAAGAGAGATCTGATAGGACAGAGTAGAACTGCCCCATAGGGTTTCCAAGGCTGTAATGTTTACAGAAGCAGACTGCCATGTCATTTTCCCAGACAGTGGCTGGTAGGTTCAAACTGCCAACCTTTTGGTTAGCAGCCGAGTGAGCTTAACCACTGTGCCAACAGGGATCTTAGATGGATCTAAATGACTATATGGGCCACGTACATGATTATTTCATCATAACAAAACATGATCAGAAAAACCTGAACTATCATGGCCATTCAAAGAGATTAACAGCCAACAAGCCAGTAAGAGCATAACTGAAATGAGAGACAGTTTTTACAACACAAAGAACCATGGTAAATGTGAAAGAAGGCTCAAGGAATCTGTTCTTGACAACATACTATTTTTGTTCCTAATCATCATAATCATTATCAGTCACTTATCATTATCTCAGGATCAAAAATAAATGGAAATTAATTATACAGTAGCTATCATAAAATGCCATTGATTTTATTTATTTATTTATTTAAGTTCATTATCTCTTATTTTATTGTAGTGAACACTCAATCATCACTCCCCTGACCCTTAAGCTTCTCAACCTTAGGTTTTTTTTTTTTCTTTCTTCTTAATTTCAACCTTAGATCTTAGTGAGGGAGAATAAGACTTTACATCTCTTATTACTAAGGAGCCTCCTCAGATTCACATGTCTATCAAATGTTGGGTAAACTCATGAAAGTATATGAGTTAAACATGCCTGCTTATCCCTACTTTTAAATACTTCTAAGATAAAGGTGCTAGGCAAGCAACTGCCCATCCACTCAAGGGTTTCCCAATAAGGTAACAGATTCACAACATAGTAATGGAAAAAATTTCCATTAAAGAAATCAAAATAAAACATGAATTTTTATCTATCTGAAGTTCTCCAATTACTTTTTTGATTGCTAAATAACACAGATATTCTACTGGAAATATAAATTATCCAATTTACTAGAACTCCTAGCTGTGTGGTACCCAGTAGACCCATTTCAGTATGGTCTACCTACACATCTTCTTCTGATAATGATTAGGAAGGAGATGGGATGATGCTATTAAGCTAATAAGTGACAACAGAACAATGATAAAATAATTAGCATTTTTAGAGCATTTTTCTCTTAGGATTTTATAGGTCTTAAGGCATAAATTTCACTGTCACATCATTCAAGGATACAGGTGAGGAAAAGCTATTTATAGTTCTTTTATTTTTAAGACAGAAAGAGGAGTAATATGTAAAGTTAAATGACTTCCAAGTTAATGCTATTAGTGATCAAACCAAAAAATTAAGGATTCTTCATCCTTGGTTCAGGGCACTATATTCTAAAGCATGCTGCCTGTAAGGTAAGATCTTTTAGGAATTCATATTCAAAAGATGACTATGTACCCTCATAGGAGTCACATGTTCCTTTTTTTTAGTTAGACTCTTAATGAATTTATATTATCATTATTTTCAGTTAGTTTGTTTTCAAACAACCTTTTAGCAGTGGGGCAATTAAAGAGGAGTTCTTATCTTGGAGTCACAGAGGGGCTCATTAGTAGCCTACTAACAGTGCTGTCAAGGTTCTCCTTTCAACTGGCAAAATGACTGAAATAAGGGAAATATTCATTAATATATTGATACTAACCAATGTTTTTAGAAGGCGAACACCCTAATATTCATATTCTTGATATAAATTTTCCCTATTCCTCTTCTTCAGTAGCCCACCTGCAATGATGAAATACTTACTGGCTCTGAGAATGTTCTCCTTGCTGCTGCACCTGGACTGGACCTGCAGAGAGAGCATAAAGTCAGTAATTTAGGGCTTATAACATGGATAGTCAAATATGCAAATGTAACGGGCAAGCTCCTGAGGTCTAGAAGCAGAGGTTTTATACATTCCAGATATCAAAACTAGTTAGTCAAAATATTTTACATTTGTTCTATGCATTTTTTATTTATCCTTTTCTACTTTAAATAAACAGCTAACTGACTTCCAGAAAAAAAAATCTGGAGGACAATATGGCACAATGTTGTACACAGGTTAAACGAAAGGCAATTTTTTTGATGTGTATTTGAAATCAGCATCTGTAAAATATTTCAGTTTGCGACATATTTGTGAATACAGACCCTTAATCTTAAATCATTTAGCATCTCTTGATTCAACTAATAAAGTAAAGCAATTCAAGTAATAAAGTTGTAATCAAATATTCCATTGTAGTAATTTTCAGAAAATATATATCCAGAGGAAAAATAAAGAAATCTTTTTATATACAATTTTTACCTTTGATTTTAATAATCTTTGTTACGGATTATAATAATTAATTATAATATTAGTTATAAAAGATGTTCTTGTGGAAATCAATAAAATTGAACTTAATTCTTTACCTATTCTTGGGTGTGTATATAGTTTATCAATCAGGAAGCCTTAGCTTTGATTCAAATATTTAAGTCAAAGTGGAACATTCTTTTAAATGTTGCAAAATTGTCAAATTCAAGGGCCATGTTGGATGGCATTAACACTGCCGTTAATTTCAGAGGAAACTGTATTTAAGCTCTATACCTCTTCTTCCCACTCTGCAGCAGCTTGCCCCAAATGGATATATACAGAACAAATTAACTTCTACAACTTAACGCAATCTACTTATTGTAATGAAACAACTTATGAAAGGAATGTTGCAACTTAAGGTGGGTTATGGTTGTCCTTCCCTGAAAAAAACAATTGTTAATGTTTAAAGAAACAACAACAACAATAAAAAAAAAAATCACAAACATACACACAAGGGGGGAAAAAAAACTCACACACACACACAAAAAAAAAAGAAAAAAGAGGGAAAATAATTCCAAATATTTAAGATATTCTCCTTTGGCCCAGATTGTTTATTTTAAATACACTAGAATGGAGAAGCTACTGGAAGATAATATTCTTATATTCTTTTACTCAGAAGTCTTACTGAAGAACAATTCTGGACCAAATGTGAAATAAATCAATGATTGCTTAAAAGAAAATAATACAGGAAGGGAGACATGAGAGTGAGGAAAAGAAAAGGAAGAGAGAGAGGCTTGAGGGAGTGAATCTAGAAAAGAAAGTATAAGCCTATAGGGGGTGACAGTATGTAAATACAGAATGTTCTGCTATTTCTTATTGAAAATTCACACTAAGAGGGTAAGAATGACTAATGAACTTGCTGCAAAATAAACGAGCAAGTTGGCATACCATGGAATGAAAATGAGTGTAACTATAGCACTATGGTCTTAAAGGAGAAAAGAAACAAACACTAATTGACAGGCTTAATAAAGAGAAACTGCGTTTTAAGAAAGTGATTCAAGAACACAAGAGAAAGCTAAAAGAGTGAGAAAATCTGGGAGAGAGTAGGAGAAGAAAGGAGGAAATGTTCAAAGACAAAAACAAAGTTCAAAGAAGTCAAATGGACGTCAAGAAAGTCTTCAACAAGATGTAGAAACAGAAGGAGCCCAAACTCATAGCGCAAAGCAACGTTTGCAAATGGAAAGCAGCTCCTTTGATCAGTAATAGTTACTCTTAAGTCGTAGCCTCTATTCCTCCAGAGTTCATCTTTAAGCCCTTCCAATCTAGAGTGGAGCTAGTGTATGGATAGAAACAAGAGATTTATAATGAACAGAGCAGTTCAGATGAGTAGTTCAAATTGTCTCATAAAATGTTTCAACAGATTTAAATAACGTATGTCTAAGTGGAAATGGTGGTGAAGAACTAGCTGGCTTTACAAAAAAAAACAACAAACTAAACCAAACCAAAAGACAAAACACCCTCTCCTCTTCCTCATCTGGTTTAAAAAATTAACAAAAATATCATTCATAGCATGAATTTAATAAAGAAACTCAAGTGTTGCTTTGTGGCACTCCAGTTTAGAACTATACATGTCAAATAGTTTTGGAGGAGAAATCTGGATGATGAAAATAATTCAATTTCCTGAATCTGAGCATTTAACAAGGTTCACAGTATAACCTATGTTTTCCCATTTACTTTACATTGGCTATTTGAACCAGATTTGAGACGAATAAACTTTTAAAATCAATGACTATAAGAATTTATTTACTTTAGTGATCTCGAATATAAAAAAAGTCATTGCGGAAAATAATTTAAAAAACTCAACTCTGTTTAATATTTATACAGATAGCAAATGACCCTCTCTATTGTACCATGAAACCAGTCATCTTTTAAATATTTACTTAATTTTATAAAATCCCAATATGAAGATTTTTACCATACCCTCAGTCACAATGTAGTGGGATTTACTTGAAAGAATGAAGTTGAAAATAATTATTACTCTTGTTCTCAAACATATGAACTACAAAGAAGGTAACAGAGGTCTGTGTCTAGTTTTATTGTTTTTTCCTCTACATTACCCTGGCTATACTCAATGGAAAAACAGGCAAGCCTGAAAAACAAAATAAAACCAAGATTTTGACTTAATACCAAATTTGTCAGGGATTAATGAAAGGTATAGTGTCAGATTATCTACTTCTTTATTCTATTGGATCATACTATTTTACTGCAATTAACATCTGACTTTATGATGGTGACAAGTAATTACTCTTTCAACTCAAATCAAAACTAAAATAATGTGTAGAAATAGTATATTACAATTAATGGAGGAAATGAAAAACACATGAGACTTACTGAAAATTTAGAGATTCATTTACTTATCAAGACTGCTTTGACACATCAAATAATTCATTTCAACATATGTTTACATGAATGATATAATTTTTGCTGAAGATCATACTGTCCTTAAGAAATCTTAAGACATGAAACAGAAAATGAAAGGAGGGAGAGCACGTATTAAATGGTAAGGAAAAAAAGTGAAAATGCCTTATAAAAAGCTGAGAAAATTTTAACAAACAACCACAACCTTTAGATACAGTTAGAGAAGTGACTTACCTTACGCTTAGGTCATAACAAGAATAGCACAGTGTTTAAAGTCAGCTCTTCATTATGGGAGGTACAATCGAAAGCCATAGGTTATAGTAACATGAATTGCTACACAGAAATGAAGACTTTTTCAGCCCAACATGAAAAGCTAACTCTCATGGGAGAACATTTCAACTTATGTGTAATGCAACATGAACAACTGAGGGTGTAAACACCAAAACACACGAATCTCACACCAATAAGAACGAGAAGGCTCAATCTCTCAGGAACACAGAGGATTTAATCTGTGATCATAATTTGTGACACATAAGGGAAGGCACATCACTCTAACACTGAAAGATGCATGCATACGTATAACCATCCACTGATTCCCCCACACTTGGACACATGTAAGCCCACTAAGATACGGGGAAAGAATGTAGTGCCAAGCCGTAATGACGAAAGCAGGACACACAGAAGCGCAGCAGTGGTCATGTGATTTGAGAGGTGTTCTTCCCTTAAACCATCCCATCACCATGCTTATTTTAAAGAAGCCAGATAAAGACCCCCTTTCAATGCTGCAGTAGCTACGAGCCCCCAGCTTGAAGCTAGTGTGTGGAATTTTGATCACCGTTCCCTGCGATGTCAGGGGCTCTCTAGTGGAAGCCAGAAGCCAGATGCGTAACACCAGTTAGTAGGGTACAAATGTGCAAATAACAAACATCCTTTTCCTTCTGCGTTTCACAGAAGTGAGGGAGGAGAGAAACAAATAAAATAAAACCCATGTTAAGAATAGGTTCATAACAATATAAGAATGGATAAATATTAAAATAGTGATTACATTTGATTGCAGGTTAACACAAGTTTCATAAAAATTGCCTCTATTTTGCTGCTTATCAGGCTATTTTGTATTCTTTTTCCTTGTAAATGCATGTAATGAATCTATAAAATATATAGCTCATATTGAAAAATTCTGAGCAGTTTGTCAACTAGGGTTATAGTCAAGAACGAAAGAAATCATCTTCGACAGACATTAAGAAAGCCCTATCTTCCTACTTTTAGCATAATTTTGCTGGCTAGCAGTTATATTTTAAATAAGAAATTAAGCTTCTATATTATCTGCTTACTTATGTAACTGAGAAGTTCTATGGCAATGGTGTGGAAAGACCCAACTGAAATTTTAATCTTTTTACATTCTAAAAAATAAACAACAAAAAGGAATATCTATTTAGAAACTCTTTATAGGTTTTCTGTGTACCTTTGCATACAGGCAATCAAACTTATTTTAACATGGGCTGTTACTATTAAGAATAGGGTCCTATCAGCTCATTAAAAACATTTTCAACTTTGCTTTCCTATTACTGATGACAATAGTTACTTCATCTATTTTATTCTTTGTCTATAATATGAATTGTTTCATGTGTGACATTCCAATTTAGTTAGCAGATCTGTAATTGTTCTCTCCCTCATCTTCTTAGCGACCAGAATATCTTGACCTTTCCTTTCATGTGGTTTAAATATTTTACGCTCTGGGCCCTCCCATAATCTGTTTTCTCATTGAAAAAAATATTGTTGTGGGGCCTGGCTCAAAGGAGATAATGCATGTATCGGTAATTTTTTAAAAAAAATTTTGTATCAGTGATTTTTAAGCTACAAAGGTCAAAACAAATGTTAGAAGTTGTTATGATCAGTGGAGCCACGGACAGCTATGATGTAACTCTGTGATTAACATCCTCCTTATTATTATTTCCTCATTAGAGGAAACAAGGAAAGCTCTTGTTTTTGACCAAAGAGAGGGAAAAAAAATTCCATGTACAGTTACATGGTTTTCAATAGGTATTGACCAGAACTTTTTAGACATGTTATAGCCATATAGCCAGCCATATGTACCGATAGGCATGCAAGCCATATAATCTAAGCCACGGAGCAAAGTCTGAACTAGCTCCTCTAGATTATGCCTTGCACTCTTGAGCTTCTAGACCTCAAACTGTTTCCTCTCTTGGAAATATGCTGCTGTTGTTTTTTGATCCAAACGCTACTTGTCCTTAAAATCCATCTTAAATTGTACCAGGTACAAAAAAACATTCCTCCAAATTCTTCAATCAGAAATAATTTCTTTTCCTAAGTTCTTTTCTTTCATAGCATTACTAAGATATAATTTACTACCAAAAAATTTACTCATTTTAAGTACATAATTTGATGAGTTTTAGTAAATGTATGTGGCTATCCAACCATCACCATAATCTATTTTTACGTTTCCTTAAATTCTTAAAGCATTTTATCTGAACCTCCAATCATAGTTACTAGTTATCAGAGTTATTACAGTTACTCATGTTTCAATTATTGATTTGAGGCCCCAAATAGATTGTAAATATTTGGAGGCAAAGGACCACGCCATTTATTCTCTTTATATTTCCCACTGTGTCAAATATAGTACTTTGTACAGAGTAAATATTTGCTAAATCTGAATGTTTGTTTAGTTTGTGGTCATTATTGTTCTTTTCAATTTCAGCAGGCTAAAATTTATTTTTGATATTTTAAGCATGACCATAGCCATTCCTGTACTATGCAAAGCTGTTTTATCAGCTTTAAAATGATTTTTACTTAATTGGACCTTGTTAGTATTAAGTGATAGCATATGGAAAGTATGTGGGTTATAGCTTAGAGATATCTGGGTATCCTACAGAATGGTCTCAAGAATTCAGAAAACAATTACTATTAATATTACTTAAAAAAACCAAACCACACTCATTGCTGTCAAGTCAATTTCAACTCATAGCGACCCTATAGGACAGAGTAGAACTGCCCCTTAGGGTTCCCAAGGCTGTAATCTTTACAGATGCAGACTGTCACTTCTTTCTCCTGCGGAGCGGCTAGTGGGTTCGAACCACAGAACTTTTGGTTAGCAGCTGAGTACTTAACCACTGCATCACCAGGCTCCTTAATATTACTTAGGGTTAACCGAAGGGTGACATCTGGAGTCCAATAAAGGTTTTTCAATACTAAGGGCTTCATGCCAGGTTAAGATGGTTCCTTATTTTCTAAGAGAGCAGGATGTTCTGTCTTTCATATGATGTGGTCACTAGAATGACAAAGATGATAGAGATTTCTGACGTATCATGGGCCTTTTTGACTTTTAATTTTTCTACCTTACTTAACTTATGTAAAAGTAATCTGTCTCTGAAGAACAAACTTCTCTAGGAGTACCATTTATTCTTAAAAAGAAAGCCTAAAAGGATAGAGAAAAAGGGCCTCATTGACATTTACTCAGATTACTTGCCTCTTTAGCCTACCCAAAAACGAAAGGAAAGAAAAGGTTTGATTTAAACAACATTAAGGCAACAACTCTACAATCTCAGTCTTAAATTGTATTTCTTTCTCTTCTCACTTCTAATGACAAAACTGGAAAATTGTTTTTGAAAAGATCCCTTCCATAGTTCCATGCATGCATCACTTTATCCTAATAAACTAAGATACAATTATTGGGGTCATCTGAGTCTAATGACAACTCATTTGTGTTTAATTAGACTTTTGACATGACAACACTTATATTTAAATGAAGAACTCAAAGATTTTTTGTTTATTTATGACATGAAAGGGACTATGATAAAGGGAACGTCCTTGGTTAATCAATGGTATGGCTTCTGATACTGCTTCTTCTCTTCCTAGCTGTGTGACTTTGGACATGACATTTAACATCTTGGAGCATTAATTTCCTTATCAAAAAAAGTGGAGAAAATTAAGTAGGATAATGTATTTGAAAGTAAAAGTGGTTGTAAATGAAATAAAACCCAAAAAACCCAACCCCACTGCTGTTGAGTCAATTCTGACTCATAGTGATCCTGGAGGACAGAACAGAAATGCCCCATAGGGTTTCCAAGGCTGTAATATTTATGGGAGCAGACTGCCACATCTTTCTCCAGCAGAGTGGCTAGGGGGTTTGAATCACCAACCTTTAGGTTAGCAGCCAAGCAGTTAACGACTGCACCACCAGGGCTCCACGTAAATGAAATAGAGCAATACAAATCTAAGTTATTATTATTATTCCTTTGCAGATTTTAAGTCAACTATATTTTACATGGGTCTCTGGGTGGTGCAAATAGTTAATGAGCTTGGCTGCTAACCAAAAGTTTGGCTGTTAGAGTCAACCCAGAGGGGCCTCAAAAGAAAGGTCTGGTGATCTAGTTCCGAAAAATCAGCCATTGAAAACCCTATCGAGCACAGTTCTACTCTGACATATATGGGATCGTCATGAGTTGGAACTGACCTGACAGCAACTGGTGAATATTTTACATGGGTAGATTCTGAGGCACAATGAGAATAAAGTTTGCTCCAGATCATGCCATGAATCAGTGATAAATAACGGGCTATACTGTAAATTTCTAGACTAAAGCCTTAGGAAAAAGCTGATTAAAAGTCTGAGGTTAGCTCTGCAAGGATATATCTAACTTTTTTAAATAATACTTTATTGTATTCTTGGTGAAAGTTTACACAGAAAATAAGGTTCACATTTAACAATTTCTATACATACTGTTCAGTGACATTGGTAGGATTAATCTAATTGTGTTGTATGACGTAAGTCATCACCCCGTATAGGTCTTGGTTTCCTCATCTGCAAAATGAGGATGTTTCCAGTGGTTCTTAACTGGTCCACGGACTCCTTGGGAAAATCTGTGGATAAAATTCTGAAGCCCATTGACTGAGATGGAGGAAAAAAGTATAATATTCACTAATCTAATGAAAATTTATCATTTTCTTTCATCCTGAGCTTAGGCAACTATCAATAGAACCTCTTACTTTAAGTTGTTATGGATACATAAAAATATTGTTTACATTCAAATTACAGTAATTAGACTTGCTGCTAGATTTTGTTATTTAATGCATTTAAAAAGAGGCACATATTATTGTAATATCACAATTTATTCTTTAAAGGTATTTATAATGATTTCAATTTGTCTTTCTTTGTAATCCTAAGTATTTTATTTGATGTATTTAAAATACTTTTTTCTGAAATGTCTGTAGGCTTTGCCAGAGTACCAAATGAGTCCATAACATAAAAAACATTTAAAAACCTCTGAATTAAATAATTTCCTTTTAATTGTAAGATTTTGTGGATCTAAAAAACTTTTCCACCTCTATCTGCTGCTCTTTATCAAATCATATATAAAAGGAGTCAAAACTGTTTTTGGGAAAAAATCATATAAAACTGGTCACTGAACTAACCAACAGCCCATTTAATAGACCATCTAAGAATTAAAAAAAAAAAAAAAAAAGGAACATGGCCATTTAAAAAGTAATGAAAACCTCAGGATTAAAAAAACTCTGCTTCACTAGTTCTTTTCAAATTGGTATAGATGATAAATTCAATGGAAGAACATTTAACAGCATCATTTATAACCTTTTAACCAAAGATGAACTATGATTGCTGTTGTTGTTAGGTGCTGTCAAGTCGGTTCTGACTTACAGCGACCCTACGCATGACAGAATGATACACTGCTCGGTCCTGCGCCATGCTTACAATCGTTATGCTTGAGCCCATTGTTGCAGCCACTGTGTCAATCCACCTCGTTGAGGGTTTTCTTCTTTTTCACTGACCCTGTACTTTAGCAAGCATGATGTCCTTCTCCAGGGACCGGTCCCTCCTGACAACATGTCCAAAGCATGTAAGTTGTAGTCTCGCCATCCTTCCTTCTAAGGAGAATTCTGGTTGTACTTCTTCCAAGACAGATTTGTTCGTTCTTTTCACAGTCCGTGGTATATTCAATATTCTTCGCCAACACAATTCAAAGGCGTCAATTCTTCTTCAGTCTTCCTTATTCATTGTCCAGCTTTCGCAAGAATATAATGCAAATGAAAATACCAAGGCTTGGGTCAGGCACACCTTAGCCTTCAAGGTGACATCTTTGCTTTTCAACACTTTAAAGAGGTCTTTTGCAGCAGATTTGTCCAATGCAATGCGTCTTTTGATTTCCTGACTGCTACTTCCATGGGTGCTGATTGTGGACCAAGTAAAATGAAATCCTTGGCGACTTTAATCTTTTCTCTGTTTATCATGATGTTGCTTATTGGTCCACTTGTGAGGATTTTTGTTTTCTTTATGTTGAGGCGTAATCCATACCGAAGGCTGTGGTCTTTGATCTTCATCAGTAAGTACTTCAAGTCCTCTTCACTTTCAGCAAGCAAGGTTGTATCATCTGCATATCTCAGGCTGTTAATGAATCTTCCTCCAATCCTCATGCCCCTTTCTTCTTCATACAGTCCAGCTTCTCGGACTATTTGCTCAGCATACAGATTGAACAGGTATTGTGAAAGGATGCAACCCTGACGCACCTTTCCTGACTTTAAACCACACAGTATCCCCTTGTTCTGTCCAAACAACTGCCTCTTGATCTGTGTACACGTTCCTCATGAGAACAATTAAGTGTTCTGGAATTCCCATTCTTTGCAATGTTATCCATAATTTATTATGATCCACACAATAGAATACCTCTGCATAGTCAATAACACACAGGTAAACATCCTTCTGGTATTCTCTGCTTTCAGCCAGGATCTGTCTGACATCAGCAATGATATCCCTATACACACACACATATGTATGTGTGAGTGTGTATCACGACTAGTTATTCTTTAAATTCTTAGTAATCTGTTGCTTACAGATGGAGAGCAAGAATCCTATTATCTGTGTACAACATAAGATCTTGCAGATACATAATGGTTACAAGCAATACAATTTTAAAAATCTTTTCCAGGGGATGATTCTTAAATGGTTTCCCAATGTTACATGAATTGTTATTGTCTCTAATGCCACTGAGCTTTCTGAAGTCCTAGATAAATATGAAGAATTCTTCTTTTTCACTACTGAACTCTGCTGAAAGTAGCTACAATTATGGCAGATCACACAGTTGGTGAAGTGCATTATAATCACCATTGAAAATCAAAAGCTTATATATGCTCCTTCATAGGCAAGTTCCTTACTTGTTCTCAAAGAGAATACTATAACAGGTAGAACATAACTAAGAACAGAACTGATAATCGCCATGACTCAAAGAAATAGGAATCTGGTTATCAATGGTGAATCTTTCTAATGTATTTCCTATATAAAGTTTTAAATTTAAGCTGAGCCACTCTCAAGGAGTTCTAGAAAAACTGTAAATCCCAGGCTGGTCCCCCCTGGCACCAAGAATATTTTTATTTATTTTCATTTTATCGCATACAAAAATTTATACATACATTGTTATGTGACTCTAATTGCTCTCCCCATATTGTGACAGCACACCCCTCCTTTCCACCCCTGATTCCCTAGGTCCATTCAACCAGCTCCTAACCCTCTCTGCCCTCCCATCTCACCTCCGGTTAGAAACTGCCCGTTTAGTCTCTTGTATCTACTTGAGCTAAGAGGCACATTCCTCACGAGTATCACTTTATGTCCCACAGTCCAGTCCAATCCCTGTCTGAAGAGATGGCCTCGGAAACTGCTTGAGTTCTGGGCTGATAGAGAATCCGGGGGCCATGCTTTCTGGGGTTCCTCCAGTCTCATTCAGAGCATTAAGCCTGGTCTTCTTACTAGAATTTGAGTTCTGCACCCTATCTTTCTCCTGCTCCATCAGGGACTCTCTGCTGTGTTCCCTGTCAAGGCAGTCACTGGTGGTAGCCAGGCACCATCTAGTTCTTCTGGTCTCAGGCTGATGAAGTCTCTGGTTTATGTGGCCCTTTCTGTCTCTTGGGTTAATACTTTCCTTATGTCTTTGGTGTTCTTCATTCTTTACTCCAGGGGGTTGGGACCAATTGATGCATTTTAGATGGCCGCTTGCAAGCTTTTAAGACCCCAGATGCTACTTACCAAATTAGGATGCAGAACATTAATAAGCTTTGTTATGCCAATTGACCCAGAAGTCCCCTGAAAGCATGGTCCCCAGAACCCTACCCCTGCTACTCTGTCCCTCAAAGTGTTTGACTGTATTCAGGAAACTTCTTAGCTTTGGTTTAGTCCAGTTGTCCCAACTTCCCCCGTAGTGTGTACTGTCCTTCCCTTCACCTAAGATAATTCTTATCTACTATCCAGTTAGTAAATAACCCTTACCCTCCCTCCACACCCTCATAACCATCAAAGAATGTTTTCTTCTGTGTTTAAACCTTTTCTTGACTTCTTATAATAGAGGTCTTATACGATATTTGTCCTTCTGTGACTGACTAAATTCATTCAGCATAATGACCTACAGATTCCTCTATGTTATAATATGTTTCATGGTTTCATCGTTGTTCTTTATCATTGCATAGTATTCCATTGTGTGGATATACCAGAATTTGTTTATCCATTCGTCTGTTGATGGGTACCTAGGTTGTTTCCATCTTTTTGCTACTGTGAACAGTGCTGCAATGAACATGAGTGTACATGTATCTATTTGTGTGATGGCTCTTATTTCTCTAGGATGTATTCCAAGGAGCAGAATAGCTGGATAGTATGGTACTTCTATTTTTACCTTTTAAGGAAGTGCCAAATCAATTTCCATAGTGGCTGTACCATTTTACATCCCCACCAACAGCGTATAAGTGTTCCAGTCTCTCCACAACCTTGTCAGCATTTATTATTTTGTGTTTTTGATTAGTGCCAGTATTGTCAGGTGAGATGATATCTCATTGTAGTTTTGATCTGCATTTCTCTAATGGCTAATGATCGTGAGCATTTCTTCATGTGTCTGTTAGATGCCTGAATATCTTCTTTGGTGAGGTGCCTGTTCATATCCTTTGCCCATTTTGTAATTGGGTTATTTGTCTTTTTGCTGTTGAGGTTTTGCAGTATCTTGTAGATTTTAGAGATTAGATGCTGATCGGATTTGTCTTAGCCAAATTTTCTTCCAAGTCTGTAGGTTCTCTTTTTACTCATTTGGTGAAATTTTTTGATGAGCGTGTTTGATTTTTAGGAGCTCCCATTTATCTAGTTTCTCTTCTGGTGCTTGTGCATTGTTACTTATGGTTCGTGTTGTGTTTATGTCATGTATTAGGGCCCCTAGCATTGTCCCTATTTTTTCTTCCATGATCTTTATCGTTGTCGATTTTATATTTAGGTCTTTGATCCATTTTGAGTTAGTTTTTGTGCATGGTGTGAGGTACGGGTCTTGTTTTAGGTTTTTGCCGATGGATATCCAGTTATGCTAGCACCATTTGTTAAACAGACTGTCTTTTCCCCATTTAACAGGCTTTGGGCCTTTGTCAAATATCAGCTGCTCAAAGGTGGATGAATTTATGTATGGATTCTCAATTCTGTTCCATTGGTCTATGTATCTGTTGGTGTACCTGTACTAGGCTGTTTTGACTACTGTGGCAGTAAAATAAGTTCTAAAATTAGGTAGTGTGAGGCCTCCCACTTTGTTCTTCTTCTTCAGTAATGCCTTACTTATCCGGGGCCTCTTCCCTTTCCATATGAAGTTGGTGATTTGTTTCTCCATTTCATTAAAAAACGCTCGTGGAATGTGGACTGGGATTGCAATGTATCTGTAGACCGCTTTGGGTAGAACTGACATTTTCACTATGTTGAGTCTACCTATCCATGAGCAAGGGATGTTTTTCCACTTATGCAGGTCTCTTGGTTTCTTGCAGTTTTCGTCATACAGATCTTTTACGTCTCTGGTTAGATTTGTTCCTAAGTATTTTATCTTCTTGGGGGCTACTGTAAATGGTATTGATTTGGTGATTTCTTTGAGTGAGGTTCTCTTTGTTGCTGTAAAGGAATCCAACTGATTTTTGTATGTTTATCTTGTAACCTGAAACTTTGCTGAAATCTTCTATTAGTTCCACTAGTCTTCTTGTGGATTCTTTGCGGATTTCTGTGTATAAGATAATATCATCTGCAATTAGAGAAGCTTGGACTTCTTCCCTCCCAATCTGGATGCCCTTTCTTTTTCTAGCCTAATTGCTCTGGCTAGGACCTGCAGCACAATGCTGAATAAGAGTGGGGATAAAGGGCATCCTTGTCTGGTTCCCATTTTCAGGGGGAATGCTTTCAAAGTCTCTCAATTTAGGATGATGTTGGCTGTTAGTTTTGTATAAATGCCCTTAATTATACTGAGGAATTTCCCTTCTATTCCTATTTTGTTGAGAGTTTTTATCAAGAATGGGTGTTGGACCTTCTCAAATGCCTTTTCTGCATCAA
>NW_004443946.1:19158022-19229403 GCF_000243295.1 Trichechus manatus latirostris | reverse complement strand
GATGCTTTGGATTTTGTTAAGGCTTGCTTTATGGCCTAATATGTGGTCTATTCTGGAGAATGTTCCATGTGCGTTGGAAAAGAAAGTATACTTGGATGCTGTCGGGTGGAGTGTTCAGTATATGTTTATGAGATCAAGTTGTGTGATGGTAGCGTTTAGCTCTTCCGTGTCTTTGTTGAGCTTCTTTCTGGATGTTCTGTCCTTCAGTGAAAGTGGTGTGTTGAAGTCTCCTACTATTGTGGAGCTGTGTCTATCTTTCTTTTCAGTGTTGTTAAAGAGTTTATTTTATGTTGTTGGGCACGTAAATATTTATTATAGTTATGTCCTCCTGGTGTATTGACCCTTTAATCATATATAGTGTCCTTCCTTATCCTTTGTGGCGGATTTTACTTTAAAGTCTATTTTGTCAGAGATTAATATTGCCAGTCTTGCTCTTTTTTGAGTGTTGTTTGCTTGATAATTATTTTCCATCCTTTGAGTTTTAGTTTGTTTGTGTCTTTAAATCTAAAGTGTGTCTCTTGTAGGTAGCATATAGATGGATCTTTTCTTTTTATCCAGTCTGCCACTCTATGTCTCTTTATTGGTGCATTTAGCCCATTTACATTCAGTGTAATTATTGATAGGTTTGAGTTTAGTGCTGTCATTCTGATGTCTTTGTGTGTTGTTCAGTTTCTTTGTTCCACTTAATTTTCTGTGCTGAGTCATTTTTCTTTATGTATTTTCTTTTCATCTTTTATATTGTTGTTGATTTTGTGTTTGCTGCATCTTTATATTTTTGCAGTGTTTTTATTTTGACTTGTAGGATTGTTAGTTTCCTTTGTGGTTACCTTAATATTTACCCCTATTTATACGAGTCTTTGATTTCTTTATACCGCTTTGACTTCGTCTCCACATGAAAAATCTGTCTACATTTTTTAAGTACCTCTTTTTGTTTTAATGTTGTTGTCTTTTACATATTGACATCTGTTTCCCTATTTTCAGTGTTTTAGCTTTGATTTACTTTTGTGACTTCCCTATCTGGTTTGATATCTGGTTGCTCTGTCTTGTGTTCTAGTCTTGGGTTGTTATCTGATGTTACTGATTTTTTAAAGAACTCCCTTTAGTATTTCTTGTAATTTTGATTTGGTTTTTGCAAATTCCCTACACTTCTGTTTATCTGGAAAGCCCTAATTTCGCCATCATATGTGAGAGATAGTTTTGCTGGATATATAATTCTTGGCTGGCAGTTTTTTTCCTTCAAGGCTTTATATATGTCATTCCATTGCCTCCTTGCCTGCATGGTTTCTGCTGAGTAGTCTGAGCTTATTTTTACTGACTCTCCTTTGTAGATGACTTTTTGTTTATTCCTAGCCACTCTTAAAATTCTCTATTTTTGGTTTTGGCAAGTTTGATTATAATATGTCTTGGTGACTTTCTTTTGGGGTCTACCTTATGAGGGGTTTGATGAGTATCATGGATAAGATATCTTGTCATCTTTCACGATATCATGGAAGTTTTCTGCCAACAAATCTTCAACAATTATCTCTGCATTTTCTGTTATCCCCCCCTTTTCTGGTACTCCGATCACTCGTAGATTATTCCTCTTGATAGAGTCCCACATAATTCTTAGGGTGTCTTCATTTTTTAAAAATCATTTTATTTTCCCCAAATAAGTTGGTGTCAAGTGCTTTATCTTCAGTCTCACTAATTCTGACTTCCATTGCCTCAATTCTGCTCCTATGACTTTCTATTGGGTTGTTCAATTCTGAAATTTTATTGTTAATCTTCTGGATTTCTGACTGCTGTCTCTCTATGGATTCTTGCAGGCTGTTAAATTTGTTATTATGCTCTTCTCTAATATTTTAATTTCCTCTATTGAGTGTTCTGCATTTTGCTTAATTTACTTCCTAATTTCTTGAGTTCTGTATACTAATCTTTTGTATTCTGACACCGCTAATTCCAAGAAATTTTCCTCCTCTGGAAAATTTCTAGATTCTTTACTTTGGGAGCTTGCTGAAGCCATCATGGACTGCCTCTTTACGTGATTTGATATTGACTGTTGTCTCCGAGCCATCAATAAGTTATTTTATTTATTTATTTTATGTTTGCTTACTGTGTCCTAGCTTCTTGTTTTGTTTTGATATGCCGAAATAGGCTGCTTGTATGAGCTAGTTTTATTATTGGCAACTTTGAAGCTCTAATGTCCTGTCACCAGGTGGTTAGGTCTGTTACTAGGTATGTGAGCTCAGGAGTCCGCCCACTCCTCCTGTATGAATTCAGGTCAGGTGCCCAGGTAGATAGCCACCAAGGGTGTGGTGTCGGCTCTCACTTACAGTCCTAGACAGGCATGGGTGATTGGTGTAGGTACAGGCATCTGGCTGCAGCAGGGGGACATACTCTGAGCAAGCCAGGGGGCTAACGGCTGCCTCTGAGTGTCCAGGAGGAAGGCGTGTCCCTATTCCCTAAAGCGCGTAGGTGGGTGGGTTTTGCAGCTGTACTATGAGCACCTAATGCTGTTGGCTGTAAGGACTGGGGGGCACCTCTTATTCATGGGCCCCTATCGCAGGTGGCTAGGTGGTATGGGTGAAGCCACCAGTCCTCAGGCCCCTGATGTGGGTAGGTGAAGAGCCTGCTTAATGGGCCAAGCAGTATCAAATGTCAAGAACCCGCCACTTCACAGCTGAAACACTTGAAGTTAGAGTTCCGGTATATACCCTGTTGTACTGCGGTAATGAGGGCCTACGCTGTTGAGATGGGCCCGCACAAGTCTATGCAGGGGGAAAGGCACTCAAAGTCCATGGTTCCCTTACGCCTGTTGCTAGGCAAAAGAGCTGTTCCTACCCTGGGTTCCTGCCTTAGGGGAGCCGGCAGTTTATTTTTTCCCATTTGTTAATTTGTTCACCCTCCAAGGCAGGGAGAATGGCTCTGGGTGTGTGATGGATCCTACTTCCAGCCCAGGGGACTCCGCAATTGCTGAAGCCGGTCCAGGACCCAGTGCAGAGCAGGGAGCGGTGAGGTCAATGGGAGAGAAGTTTCTCCCTAAGGGGGTTGTTTTTTATCTGCGCAGTAAGCTGTATGCAATTACTTATCTTTTGCCAATAAGGGCTGCTTCTCACTGGTTCTGGGTGGCCGTGTAGACTCTCTTGTGCTGGGTCTCTTCTGGTGCGGAAAACGCACCTCCCGACCACCACCACTTGCCTGCCTCATCGCTCACCCACGAGCTGTTCAGGCCTGAAGGGCTCAGGCTCTCGCCAGGTCAGGTATGGCAACTCCTCACTGCTTCCAAACTGTCTCTCCCTCCCCTGCCACTCAGTGTGGTTCCTCAACTCTGCCTTAGATGTTCAGGGCTCCCAGACTGCCATGTATAATCGAATCACTTGTTTTTTCAGGTCTTTGTTGTAAGAGGGTCCACCGGAAGGGCCTAACTACTTCACCATCTTGGCCCCGCCTCCTCCCAAGAATATTTTTTATTTAGTTTTTGTTCTGAGAGTTTTTAAAATTCATTATGATAAGTACATTTAATGTGGTACAAAGCTAAGTAAAATAGTTTTTGATTAGCAGTGGTTTTGGACTATTCATAACATCATTTCTCAACATTCAAAAGAATAATTGATTATTTTACAGAGTAATTTATCTTCATTCTAGTGAACACAAAGCAGGAATTATTACTGGTTTTATGTCACACAATATAGTGATAATGGAAGTTAGTACTTTTGACTTCCAAATTCAGTTCTCTGGACACCAGTAGATGGTCCTATCTTTTTAACCTACCAATGGCAATCATTGCATTCATCCGCAGACCTCGAATTTTCATTGTCCTTTGGCTCTTGACTATTCCTTTTAACAATGAGAACCACTGAGAATAGGAATGAGGATGTAGGTGTGATGGAAAACTAGTATAATAAAAGGCAGTTTGGGAAGTGGCACTGTACAGCCAGACTCTGGATTTGAATCTTGGCTCTGTCATTATTAGCTGTGTAACACTGGGTGAGTCATAATTCTTCTTTCTTAGTTTTCTCATGTATACAATAAGGATCGTAATAATACCTATTTTACAGAGTTGTTAAGAAAATAATATATATAATATGCTTGCTTAGAAGAGTATTTTGCCCAGAATGAACAGTATGTGAATGTTAGCTATTACTATTTTTACTGTTGTTACTATCATCATCCTTTTGATTAGATGATATTTTGGACCTGTAATAAAAAAAAGTTGACTGATTTGTGATATTGACAGCTCTCATAAGTAAGGTTAAGGGGGCAAGTAAGATAAGTATCTGAATATAAAGTTTTCACAAAATACTGATAAATTTTATGAAATAGAGCCTAAGGGATAGATACAGTCACAAATATAAAACCCAAATTCTAGAATATTTGTAATTATTATACCTTTTCTGGCACTTCTGAAAGAAGGTCACATTTGTTTTCATTAAACATGAGTTTTCAAATACTGTGGTTCTAACTAGATTTAATACTCTTCTTGGCTCTCATTCTTTAATGTCACATCACTTATTCACTCATTTAAAAAAAACCCACTGCTTCTACTCAGTATAATATACCATGCAAGTGTGTAAGGCTGCTATATTTGGTAACAGTTGAAAAAGTTATGGCTTTATTTCTCTATGTGTTTAACTAGTGTCAGTAAGGCACACGAAAGATGTACATAGGCAAAGACATGTCTCTGCTGAATTAGTACACTAGCAGTAATTTAGAAAATGTCTAGGAAGTTCCTTTGAGGACTAGAGATAAGAGCTAAGCTTTCTGAAGTCTTATATCAAAACTACCTGTAGTGTATATTATGCTGCTAATCAAGTCTCCCCTGACTGAACCAAGTAAACAGATAATAGATATACAGGTAGTCCCATACTTACAATGTATTTGAGTTATGACAAACCGCATTTACGACTGTTTTTTTTACATCTTATCTTTAGTAATATGTACTACATACAATGTTGCAATATGCAAATTGCTGATGTTATCATTCTCAGATGTTCACTTGCAGATGCTCAAAGATCAGATTTATAAAGATACTGGTAACAGAAGGCAATATTAATGAAAACGGAAAAAAAATAAGAGGTATTTGACTTAAGTCAGAACTGACTTATGACAGAGTTGTTGAAATGGAACCCTGTTTAAGTCAGGGACTACCTTTAGCCTGAAATTGTTAGACTCTTGTTTGCATTTTATATGTCCCTTCCATTTTTTCTGAATGTTTTCAAGTTTTGGGTGTTTGGGCTACATCAACCGCAAAGGGAGAAAACCCATTGCCGTTAATATGGCACTTTCAGCTTACTGACAAAGGATAACGGCTAAAAGTTAATTTTTTTTTTTTAAAGGTAAACTCATGACTTTTATACAAATATAAAATGAACATGTGTCAAAGATTCTATCTAAACTCTACATTAATGAGAGAACCAGTAGGATGCTACAATTGGTTCAAAAGAATTAAAAAACAAACAAACACATATATAGACCATCAGGAATGTGAAAATGATTTTCAGATAGATCAGTTGGTCAATAAGGGCAAAACTCAACTACTTCACCAACGGACACAACTTGAATTTCTATGGACTAGGATCATTTGCATTAGAACTAGTTTACTACAATTTACAGTGTTATAAAATAGCTCAGACAATGAAAAAAAACAAACAAAAAACCGTTGCCATCAAGTCGATTTCAATTCATAGAGACCCTATAAGACAGAACAGAACTGACCAATAGGGTTTCCGAAGAGCGGCCGGTGGATTTGAACTGCCGATCTTTTGGTTAGCAGCCGAGTTCTTAACCACTGTGTCTCCAGGGCTCCCAGACAATGAAAGACAGAGATAAACCAAAAGGGTGCCCTAGATAGGGCAGTCAATAATCTTTTTTATACATTTTAAAGTGTTTCACAATTTTATCTGACAATTTTATGGCCTGGGAGCAACCATTAATAGAATTTATGATTGTTAATTGAATTCTAGTTTATTTTTGAGAGTCTGTCCCCTAGTGTATTCCTTCGGTTTCTAGGATTGTATGCAATATCTAATGTAGTCGATTTAAATTGAATGCAGTTTTTGTTTTTTACTGTGACAGTAAAATAATAGTTTATTATATAAAAAATGGAATAAATTTATATGAAACATACATTGTTTCTGTTAAAATTTGTCAAAAAATATAATTTCCGAGACTTAATACATAAGAAATTTTTGCCGTTTCCTTTTTCCCTCAAGTCCAATGAAAACCCAGTTTGAATATTAACTTCCTTGGTAAGATTTAATCATGAAAACTCTTAAGGGAAAGAGAGCAACCTATTAAAATCAAAGAAATGCAATATAATTCAATATATCATAATATAAAAGATATATAGACCTTGGATTACTATGTAACTCAGGCATTACATTTCTGGATGAAGTATACACATTTCTGGTTGAAGCTTCTTTGTAGACTTTTTTTAAAAAACAAAAACTAAATAATCATGTGTAAGAAAAAGTCTGAGTAAGAAGAGACATTCTTTCTTAGAACATTGCTAAATTTAGGTTTATAGGTAATTTGAGTTGATTCAGAGAACTTTAATTACCTTGCAATTTGCATTTGCTCCCTCCACATTACTGGTTCTACTCTCTCATGCCAGATTCATATAACTCATTCTCAGGATGAACAGCAAATAGGTCAGATTATATTAGATGTGTGTCATTTTTTTTCTTAATATAAATCCTACAGCTATTAGCTGGACATGTACTAATTTGATCTGTTAAACCTAGAGACTTGTGAATGTAATGAATCCTCTGAGTAATCAAAACAAAACAAAAAAGGGAGAAAGTTGTACTAGCTATATGACTGTGGCTAAAGTACTTAATTTTTTAAGCATTAGTTTCCACACATGCAAAAATAAGGATAATGGTACTATTCATTTATTGAACAAATACTTCTTTATCATCTACCCAATGCCAGGCTCTAATTTAGGTGCATGGGGAAAAACATGAACAAGATTGACAAGGTCCCCGCTCCTTTGGAGCTTACATTCTAACAAGAGTAGACAGATAATAAGTACATGAACTAAAATGTAAATAAATAAGATAGCTTCAGATAACAAGTACAATGAAGAAAAGAAAACACAGTAATGGGATAAAAGTGACTAGTGGTAGCTATTTTAGAGTGGACAAGGAAAACTTCTCTGCACAGGTATCATTTGAGTTAAGATCCAAGACAGTCAGATGAAGATAAGAAGTGGAAAGGCTCACATGTTTGGTGAGTTATTTCCTCATAGCATTGTTGTGAGGATTAAATAAACTAACACAGGTAAAGTGTTTGGTACTATACCTGACATGTACTATAGGATAAATAAGTGTTACCTGTGATGATAATAACGGAGATGAGAAAGATGATGGCTATGATGACTATGATACCAATTACCAAAAGCAAAGGTACAGGTAGTCCCTGACTTACGACATATTTGAGTTAAAATGAACTGCACTTACGACTGTCCGTGTTTTCTTTCCTGTACATCTTATTGTTAGTGTATCTTCTTGGGAGGAAGTTATGGGAAAATGCATGTAGAGGATATAGAACAAATTGCTGAGTTAAGTGAACATGCTCAGAGCATTTGATCAGGATAATATGATTGATGGAGAAATTATTCATATGGCAAGTATGCTGAATTTAGAACTTGATATTGCCAATGGGGAACAGCTCACAGATGATGAAGAAGGGGAACTGAGAAATCAAGATTTAATGGATGTGAAGAGGAAAGAAATGCTGAAGAAGACAGAAATAACGGGGAAGACGAAGGAGAGAAGTTGTCCAAAAATTTTACAGTGAAAGGATTAGGTGGAGTTTTTTCTAAACTAAATCAGGGGATTCAGTTGTTTTAAAACACGGACCCAAATGCTGATCATTTTGCTAAAGTCAATAGGCAGTTTTGGCAAGCAGTGATATGCTACCATGAAATATATGAAGGAAAAAAGAAAAGGACCATTCAGAAAACTCTCACTCATTTTCTGACTAGAAATGCCATCCCCATTCTCAGGGATAATCCAGATGATCCAGAACCATCCATGAGTGGAGATACTATTGCAACTGACAAAATGTCAATGTTATCCAACTCTTCTTCATCATCATTGTAGGAATAAATTTTTATGATGTGTATCTTTTTATATATGTATTAAAATATATCTGTAAGTTTATATGTAATGTTTCCAACCCACAAAGACAAATAAAGATCAGATTTATAAAAATACTGACAATAAAAGGCAATAATAATGAAAACTAGAAAAAAAAATGAGGTATTTGACTTACGTCAGAACTGAGTTAGGATGTAGCTGTTGTAACATAACCCCTTCGTAAGTCGGGGACTACCTGTACGGAAATTACCATTCTCAATTGTTTCTGGCCTGGAGCTGTTTGTACCCTCTTCCAAACCAAAGATTGGTAATCAAAACAGACAGAGAAGGTGTTTAGATTTAGTGTTTCAGCAAGGTGGGATATAAAAACTGTTTTTTTGTAAAGAATTTGATATTTCATAAGAAGCAATGAGGGGGCCCTAGTGGCATAGTGGTTAAGAGCTCAGGCTGCTAACCAAAAGGTTGGCAGTTCGAATCCACCAGCCGTTCCGTGGAAACCCTATGGGGTAGTTCTACTCTGTCCTATAGGGTTGCTATGAGTAGGAATAGACTTGACGGTAATGGGTTTTGTTTTGTTTTTTGTTTTAAGACACAATGAAGACATCTCCGATAAAAGAAAATACAATTTTTTGGTGGTTTACTGAGGTTTTACTATATATAAATTTCTGCATAAAAGTTCTTATATCATACTGCTATTGATTCATGATAGCTACTACAGTTAGTAATATCGTTTAGACAGTTGGATCTATACTTAAAGTGTTGAGGCATTTTTGAAGTTGTGGAAAAGCCTGGGATATAATAATCAACAAATTAGTGAAAGTTGAATTAAAATGAATTTCTATTTTCAGCAATCATTAATTCTGTGTCAAAATGCATAAGCTTTATTTGGGAATGGAAATCCTGGTGGCGCAGTGGTTAAGAATTTGACTGCTAACCGAAAGGCTGGCAGTTTTAATCCATCAGGTGCTCCTTGGAAACCCTATGGGGCGGTTCTACTCTGTCTTATAGGGTCGCTAGGAGTTTGAATCAACTCTATGGCAGTGGGTTATTTGGGAACAGGACAATGTTATTAATCATACCAAGGGCTGCTTTGGTTAGGTGTTAGTGCTTTTTGTTTCCTCTGCATTCCCGTTTTGTCCTTTTGAATATCCCATGTATTTGGGGCCCTGGTGGCGTAGTGGTTAAGTGCTACAGCTGCTAACCAAAAGGTTGGCAGTTCAAATCCACTAGCCACTCCTTGGAAACCCTATGGGGCCATTCTACTCTGTCCTATAGGTCACTATGAGCCGGAATCGACTCGACAGCAGTGGGTTTGGTTTGGTTTTGGTTTTCCTAGTATAAATGCATAACACAGTGGTTTAGGTAGGGTCAGCTAGAGTAGTTTTTGAGGTATCTTGTCTGCTTTTGGCCAATTTATTTTATTGCTTTCTCAGCAAGCAGGAAAATGATCAAATATATATACACATATAGTACACTCATATGAACTATATTAAAAAATGTGTATGTGTGCTATCTTCATTATAGCACATATCAAAAATTATTTAAGTTATACTACTAAGTCAGTAAGCTATTTAAAAAAAAATGTAATCAGAAAGATATCAGAGACCCACAGGAGTAAAAGGGATCCAGAGAAAAACAGTACCATTCAACTGTAGGGTCAACATATACCATATATACAGAAACAACTATTTCTAATTATCATAGTATCATATCATGCATTGATCTTCATATATAATGATAACTTTATGCAAAGGGAACTTGAGCTTTGTCATAATGTTTAATTTCTTAAAAATATTAAAAGTTCTAAAGAAGTCAAAATAAAACATTAACATTTCCTGTGAGCTAGCTGGCCTAGAATTTAGGCACAGTATATGATTGGGTCGCCATACTGCAATACTAAAGCAGCTATGCCCATCCTATTTTTGCTGCTTTACAGCAAACTGATACGCACATTCATTTCTAATAGCAATTAGTCATTAAGGAGATGAAAATCAAAACCACAGTGAGATATCACTTCTCACCCACATGATGAGTTGTCATGGTTAAGCTGGACTACAAACTGAAACGGTGGTGCTTCAAATTCACCCAAAGGCTTCTGAGAAGTAAGGCTTGGTAGTCTGCTTCCAAAAGGTCACAGCCTTGAAAACCCTATGGAGCAGTTCTACTCTGCACACATGCAGTTGCCATGAGCCAGAATGAACTCAATGGCAACTAATAACAACAACAAAAGGATGGGCTATTCCAAAAAAAAAAAATAGAAAACAACAAGCGTTGGTGAGAGTGTGGAGAACCTGGAGCCCTCATTCATTGCTAATAAGAATGCAACTTGGTTCAGCCACTGTGGAAAACAGTTTGGCAGTTTCTCAAAAAATTAAACATAGAACTACCACATGACCCAGCAATCCCATATACTTTTGGGTATATACCCAAAATAATTGAAAGTAGTGACAAAAACAGAAACTTGTACACCAATATTCATTGCTGCAGTATTCATAACAGCTAAAAGGTAGAAACAACCTAAATGCCCATCAAGAGATGGATAAACAAATGTGATTATATAATTACACATACATACGTGTGTGTGTGTACATATGAACTATTACTCAGCCACAAAGAGAAATAAAGTCCCGATACATGGCACATGGATGAAAACATTATATTGAGTGAAATGAGTCAGTCACAAAAGGACAAGTGTTGTATGATCCGACTTACATGAAATATCCAGAATAGGCAAATGTATAGAGACCAAAGTTTATTAGTGGTTACCAGAGGTGGGAGGGAGGGGAAAAGGGGGATTCACTGCTTAGGAAGCACTGAGTTTCTATTAATGCTAATGGAATTATTTGAAAATTATTTAGAAATGCATAGTGGTGATGGATGTACAACATGATGAACATAATGCCACTGGATTGTATCTATAAAACTTGTTAAATTCGCAAATGTTCTGTTATATATATTTTACCACAAGAAAACTATTAAAAAAATGAAATATCACTTAACATCCACTAAAAACTTGTTGCTGTTTTGACTCATGGCAATCCCACATGTTTCAGAGTAGAACTATGCTCCACAGGTTTTCAGTGCCTGTAATCTTATAGAAGAAGATCACTAGGCCTTTCTTTCATGGTGCTGCTGGGTAGATTTGAACTGCCAACCTTTTGATTAGTAGCTGAGTACAAACCATTTATGCTACCCAGGGACCTTAACACCTACTACTACTACTGCTGTTGCTGCTACTACTACTAAAACAGAAAATAACAAGTGTTGGCAAGGATGTGGAGAAATTGGAACCCTTGTACACTGCTAGTGAGAACGTGATATGGTGCAGCTGCTGTGGAAAACAGTCTGGTGGTTCCTCAAAAAGTTAAATATAGAGTTACCATATATGATACAACAATTCCACTCCTAGGTATATACCCAAAAGAATTAAAAACAGGGACTCAAACGGATACTTGTATACCAATGTTCACTGCAGCCTTATTCACAATAGCCAAAGGTAGAATCAACACAAGTGTCTATCAACGGATGAAAGGATAAGCAAAATGTAGTATACATATATATATATCATGGAATATTATTCAGTCATAAAAAGGAATGAAGCCCTGATATGGGGCATGGATGAACCCTGAAAACATTAAGCTAAGTGAAATTAGTCTAACTCAAAAGGACACATATTATATGATTCCACTTACATGAAATATCTAGAATAGGCAAATTAATAGAGACAAAAAGTAGGTTACCAAGGGGGAGGGGGAAGTAGGGAGTTACTGCTTAATAAATAAAGTTTCTATTTGAGGTGATAAAAAATTTTTGGAAGCAGATAGTGGTAAGGCTGGACTACATTGTGAATATAATTGATACCACTGAGTTGTACACTTAAAAATGGTTAAAATGGCAAATTTTGTTATATATATTTTACCACAATAAAAATTATATTAAGAAAAAAATATACCACAGTGATTTCAGACACACTTTAAAGCACTGACATAGTATGACTAAATCTATCTAGTTGGGAAATATTTCAGACCAAAGTTTTGAAACAGAGCTCAGTTATATCTGAAAGGTAGATAATTGCAAGTGTAAGGATAATAGTATAGGTGGGCGGAAATAGTGGTACTTATACTTTTATGTCTAAGAATACTTTAGAAATGCTACTATCATTGACCTTTACCAGTGAGAAGGGCAGAAAGAGGGGTACTCACATGCCTAAGAACACTTTAGAAATACTACTATTATTGACCTTTAACCCATGGCCCTTGAGTCGATTCTGACTCATAGTGACCCTATAGGACAGAGCAGAACTGCCCCATAGGGTTACCAAGGAGAGGCTGGTGGATTCGAACTGTCGAGCTTTTTGGTCAGCAGGCAAATGCTTAACCGCTGTGCCACCAGGGCTCTGCCACTGACCTCTACTACTTGCTATATGGTGGTAGCTGAGGTTGAGCAAATAACCTCAGGTTACTTTGATTTATGATTTGAACTCTTGAACTGTGCTACATGGCTCTAAAACAGATAAACTGTGGAGGTTACAGATTAATTTGCTATGTACAAAGGGAAATGAACTAAAGGAAGCCAATTAGATGATTCTGACTTCGGGCCATACATTTTTTTGTTGTTTGTTTAAACTTCATCAGCCTACATTACATATTAAAGGTTGCAGCAACTGACAATTGTGTGGCTCTGTTATTGTGCTTTCAACAATTTTCTTTGGGAAAGTCCTGAGATATGAATTAAGTAACACCAAAACTTTGTAACTCATGGCCAAGAAAAATGACGGAGGGATACAAAGATTAAACATGCAATTTTAGGACCATTCATTTGCTTCCCGGGAAAAAAAATCTAGTTTAATTTATTTTCTAGCAGACAAAAACCAAAATGCATATATGGAAGAAGATGAATGCTTAATGGCACTAATGAATGATACTGACCATTTGCTAATTAAATCTATGCTCGTAATAAACATTTAAAATATTGACGGCAATTATAAATTAAAGTAACGATTTGGAACTGTCATGGGTATGAAGGAGTTAAGTCATGTTTGATATATTTTAAGCTGGATGATTAGGCTGTGAAATCAGATGGTAAAACAATTAAAATTAGTTTTAATTTACCCAGATTACTTATTAATTACTTAAGACCATTCTGGTTTCCTCATTTTTACCTCATTCCCTTCCTGTTTCCCCCAACCGCAAGGAATTCCCTTCTGTCAAGCACAGTACAGAAGCTCATCATTACTTATTGCAGCTTCAATATTAAATACAAAGGGCTAGATTCCTAAAGGAATTTTTCTTTTAGTGCAGGCGCACACAGAAGACTTCTCGAAGAGCGTTAGCTCATGCCACGCTTCTCAACAAGAATACTAACGTGTGGCAGCCCAAACGGAATTAGATTTAATTGCAGTGTGTTGGGATAGTAGCAAGTCGCCAAAGACAGAAAAAATAGCAGCAAGATGGATTTTTATGACTCCAGGCAATGCTGAGTGCAGTATGGTATGGATAAGATTTCAAAAATAGATCTTTTCTTATGCTGAGGCAGACTTAGAACAAGGAAAACTGGTAATATAACTAAAAAATATGGCTATAAAAAGTCCATACGAATCTAAATTCAAATCAGGGTTTTCATGGAACATGAATTCAAAAATAACTTTAAGGTCTTTCTGAATTCACCCTTGTTCTATAAATTGATGCTTATGCTCTGCAACTATTTAAAATGGGAATATGAGAACAAGTGACCTATTCTTTAAATACTAAAGCAGAAAATGGAATGAAAAAGCAGGGCTTGTTTCCTTCCTTGTTTCTTTTCCTTTCCCTCCCTACATTTTCTTTTTATCTCCCCCACCCCCTGCTCCTCTCTCATTCTTTTTATCCTTAATGTGCAAAACCTTTGAGTAACAACATAGCTACTCCCCACTTCCCTCAATTCCAAGGGTGAGGTCAATTCGAGACTCTCTTCTCTGCTGTTAGGTCTAGTGTCAGTAGGAATTACAGCTGCAGAGACTGGAATAACTGATATTGTTTGAGAACATATTCTAGAAAAACTGAGCTAGCTACCTCTGCTCTTATTTATTTAATGGAATATCATAATAGTTTTCCTAGGTATAACGTATAAACATTGATATCCTGATATCCTAGACATTAGTGAGGTGAAATGGACTGGTATTGGCCATTTTGAAGCAGACAATCATATGGTCTACTATGCCCAGAATGACAAATTAAAGAGGAATCACGTTATTCGTTAAAAAGAACATTTCAAGATCTATCCTGAAGTACAATGCTGTCCGTGATAGGATAATATCCATACGCCTACAAGGAAGCCCAGATAATACGACTATTATTCAAATTTACGCCCCAATCACTAAGGGCAAAGATGAAGAAGCTGAAGTTTTTACCAACTTCTGCCGTCTGAAATTGATCAAACATGCAATGAAGATGCATTAATGATTACTGGTGATTGGAATGCAAAAATTGGAAATAAAGAAGAACGAAAATATGGCCTTGATGATACAAACAACGCTGGAGATCACATGATAGAATTTTGCAAGACCAACGAATTCTTCATTGCAAATACCTTTTTTCAACAACATAAATGGAGATTTTACACTTGGACCTCACCAGATGGAATCCACAGGAATCAAATCGACTACATATGTGGAAAGAGAAAATGGAAAAGCTCAGTATCATCAGTTAGAACAAGACCAGGGGCCGACTGCGGGACAGAACATCAATCCCTCATGTGCAAGGTCAAGTTGAAGTTGAAGGAAATTAGAACAAGTCCAGGAGAACCAAAGTATGACACTGAGTATATCCCATCTGAATTTAGAGACTATCTCAAGAATAGATTTGACGCATTGAACACTGATGACTGAAGACCAGATGAGTTGTGGAATGACATCAAGGACATCATACATGAAGAAAGCAAGAGGTCATTAGAAAGACAGGAAAGGAAGAAAAGACCAAAATGGAAGTCAGAAGAGACTCTGAAACTTGCTGTTGAATGTCAAGTAGCTAAAGTGAAAGGAAGAAATGATGAAGTAAAAGAGCTAAACAGAAGATTTCAAAGGGCAGCTCAAGAAGACAAAGTAAAGTATTACAATGAAATGTGGAGACACAGGCCCAAGAGGGAAGAATACGCTCAGCATTTCTCAAGCTGAAAGAACTGAAGAAAAAGTTCAAGCCTTGAGTTGCAGTACTGATGGATTCTACAGGGAAAATACTAAATGGCTCAGGAAGCATCAATAGAAGATGGAAGGAATACACAGAGTCACTGTACCAAAAAGAACTGGTTGACATTCAACCATTTCAAGAGGTAGCATATGATCAAGAACCGATGGTACTGAAAGAAGAGGTCCAAGCTGCACTGAAGGCAGTGGCGAAAAACAAGGCTCCAGGAATTGATGGAATACCAATTGAGATGTTTCAACAAACAACTGCAGCATGCTCACTAGTTTGTGCCAAGAAATTTGGAAGACAGCTACCTTGCCAACCAACTGGAAAAGATCCATATTTGTACCCATTCCAAAGAAAGGTGACCCAACAGAATGCAGAAATTATCGTATAATATCATTGATATCACACATAAGTAAAATTTTGCTGAAGATCATTCAAAGGTATTTGCAGCAGTACATCGACAGGGGACAGCCAGAAATTCAAGCCAGGTTCAGAAGAGGACATGGAACAAGGGATATCATTGCTGACGTCAGATGGATCATGGCTGGAAGCAGAGAATACCAGAAAGATGTTTACCTGTGTTTTATTGACTATGCAAAGGCAGTCGACTATGTGGATCACAACAAATTATGGATAATATTGCAAACAACGGGAATTCCAGAACACTTAATTTCACTTATGAGGAACTTGTACTTAGACCAAGAGGCAGTCGTTCGAAGAGAACAAGGGGTTCTATGTGGGTTAAAGTCAGGAAAGGTGTGTGTCAGGGTTGTTTTCTTTCACTATACTTATTCAATCTGTATGCTGAGCAATAATCTGAGAAGCTTGACTATATGAAGAAGAACGGGGAATCAGGATTGGGCATCATTAACAACCTGTGATATGCAAATGACACAATGTTGCTTGCTGAAACCAAAGAGGACTTGAAGCACTTACTGATGAAGATCAAAGACCATAGCTTTCAGTATGGATTCCACCTCAACATAAGGAAAACAAAAATACTCACAACTGGACCTATAAGCAACATCATGACAAACAGGGAAAATATTGAAGCTGTAAAGGATTTCATTTTACTTGGATCACCAATCAACGCCCATGGAAGCAGCAGTCAAGAAATCAAACGACCTATTGCATTGGGCAAATCTGCTGCAAAAGACCTCTTTCAAATGTTAAAAAGCAAAGATGCCAGTTTAAGGACTAAGGTGTGCCTGACACAAGCCATGGTATTTTCAATTGCCTCATATGCACATGAAAGCTGGACAATGAATTGATGCCTTTGAATTATGGTGGTGGCAAAGAGTACTGAATATACCATGGACTGCCAAAAGAAGGAATAAATTTGTTTTGGAAGAAGTACAGCCAGAATGCTGGTTAGAAGCAAGGATAGCAAGACTTTGTCTCACACACATTGGACATGTTATCAGGAGGGACCAGTCCCTGGAGAAAGACATCATGCTTGGTGGAGTAGAGGGTCAGCAAAAAAGAGGAAGACCCTCAACAAGATGGATTGACATAGTGGCTGCAAGAATGGGTTTGAGCATAACAACGATCATGAGAATGGTGCAGGACCTGGCAGTGTTTTGTTCTGTTGTACACAGGGCCGCTGTGAGTCGAAATCGACTTGACGGCACCTAACAACAATGTATAATCCACATCTACCTCTGTTTTATTATTAAATAACGATATTATTTTTGTATAACCCTTACTGTGTTTCATAATTTTTTCTTCACTTTCTCAAGTAATGAAAGTCACGTGGAAGTCAAAAACACTTGAAAAGTTATATTCATAAATGATGTAAGCACATATATTTCAAATCACATATGTAGTATGTGATATTAATTTGTCATGTAATACACTGATACTTACTTCTGGATATAAAATAACCCAATGAAGAAATAAAAATGAATTTGGATTCCCAAAATATTGAAGCTAAAGAAAAGTAAGTACGACACAAAGAGAAAACCTATGAAATACTCTGGTATTAGATACATGTAACTATAAAAGTTGTACTTATCAAAGCTAATGGAAAGGACATCACCCTGTATTCTCTTATTTCTAGCTTAGCCTATTGGTGATGATGGAGCACCCTGTGAAAAAACTCTCAATTTTTCTATAATTCTTAAATTCTTATAAAAAATGAGAATAATGAAAATAAATATGTAAATCCTATCTCAGACAGATGCTGCCAAAAGGTAAAAGGTTACTATTAAAAAAAAAGACTCTTGAATAATAGGCATACTACAAATACATAGTATTATTAAGACTCTAAATATTATAGATTAACCTACTTTGGAGAATGATAGCTACAAGTATAAAATAGGGTAGCAAGCTTTTACTAGATAACACAAGTAGGTGGCTAAAGATACATGGTAAAGACTATCAGTATGACTACGATGGATTCTATAGGACTCAAAATATGCCTTTAAAGTAAACCAAGCAGACTTTTTAAAAAGGCCAAATTAATTTCCACAAGCTCTAGCTCTTGTATATATGCAATTCATTCCAACCTATAATGCTTACTGGAGTCCTCTCTTTTTCAGGGTATCCTGTATATGTACCATCCAAATGTATTAGGAACTCAGCACAGCAGAGCAGAGGATTTAAGGGGCGATATTTTGCATGCTCCTTCGATTAGTAACGTATATGAAGAATACCATCATGCTTTGCCTTTCTCTCTCCTTTCTGAAGAGGTCTGCACTTGGCAAATAAATAAGACTCATCATCAACCTTAGGAAAACTGATACCATCTGTGAATAGTGAAAAAAGGTGGCTTATAAAGAAGTATTATGGCATGTTTAAAGTTATGTAATAAGGTGCCGAGAACTCAAATCTTTTCTAGGAAAATCAACCCTAAGTAAATTTTTTTTTAAAGACTTAACTACAATAACTTGGTAAACTTTTAAATGAATACCCTAGGACCATTCTGTGAATACAGGACACTAAAATGGTGATGTTCCTACAGATTATGTGACCCTAATACTGAAAAGCTTTAATTTCCAGACCCAAAGGCATTTTCTGTAGTGATATTTCAGAACACCACAATCTGAACACATAGATGATGATTTTTTTAAAAATAGGGAATATTATAATTTGTAAATCCTTAAATGAGGCCCCATATTTGTTACTACATTTCTTATATGCCTGATAAGGTAATATCTACCTATAAACCCAAACCCAAACCCATTGCCATTGAGTCGATTCTGACTCACAGTGACCCTACAGGACAGAGTAGAACTGCCCCACAGAGTTTCAAGGAGCGCCTGGTGGACTCGAACTGCTGACCTTTTGGTTGGCAGCCACAGCTCTTAACCACTACGCCACTAGGGTTTCTTTGTTTGCTACAGACATGATTAATTAGCTTTCTCATGAAAATCTTTTCCACTTTCTGAGATCTCACTAGATCATCCCTGAGGAACATGAAGGTCTAATTCATTCCAATTTTATGGACAGGTCCATTAAGATTACAGGCAAGAACACTGGGTGGAGCAGTTTGACTCTGTAACACATGGGGTCGCCATGAGTCTGAATCGACTGGGGAGCAACTAACAACAATAACAACAAATTGGGCCAGAAATGCAGTAACAGCTTACCATTTCCTATTAAATCAGGAACAGATCTGGCAGTAGAAACCTCTCTTAATTCACAGTCATATATTTGTTTTGGAAACCCTAGTGGCCTAGTGGTTAAGAGCTAAGGCTGCTAACCAAAAGATCGGCAGTTCAAATCCACCAGGCACTCCTTGGAAACCGTATAGGGCATTTCTACTGTCTTATAGGGTCACTATGAGTTGGAATCGACTCGATGGCAGTGGGTTTTGTATTTGTTTTACTTTGTTCAGCTAGTTCAAAAATCTGTATTTTATTTACAAAGCACACCAAAAAAAAAAACCAAAAAAAAAAAAACCCAAACCCGATGCCATCGACTCCATTCTGACTTATAGTGACCCTACAGGACAGAGTAGAACTGCCCCATACGGTTTCCAAGGAGCGCCTGGTGGATTCAAACTGCCATCCATTTGGTTAGCAGCCTAACTCTTAACCACTTATGCCACCAGGGTTTCCACAAAGCATACGGGAGGTACTTAATAAATGAACTAATGAATTATTTAGAAAAAATCAGCATTCACTAGGAAGAGGCAGCACGCAATAGAAAGTTTACTGAAATTTAACTATATAGGTATAATCCTAGATGTAAACATCCAATTCGTGAATTCATTCAACAAACATTGATTGATGATACTGTGGGGAAGTCCTTGCATTGAATTACCAGAATTTCTCTCTACCTTTCGCTACAATGAGTATTCTAAGGAAAATGTCCCATTTGAGCTGTGGGAGAGAGAAAAGAGGCTGTAGTTTCCGTGATCATTCAGAATTTGGCCGGGTAAAAATGTCTTGGAGTAGGCTGGATTCTGTTAGATGTTAAAACGCATTTTTCTTAGGAAATAGTGTTGCAGATGGTAGCTAGATTACTACATTAATTGATATAAGCCTATTTAACCATCAGCTCAGTTAAACTATAGTGCTATTTTAGCTTCTTAAGGGTTACAGAAACTTTTCAGCACTACTCTGAAAATTAAGTCACCATTTATAAAGTTGTTTTCATGGGAAACTGTTGGTGATTTTCTTTATAGTATGACAAATGGAATTCAAGGACGACACACACACACACACACAGCACTATTATAATTAGTCATAATCTTCTGGGGTGTGTGTGTGCATAAATAATCCAGATACTAAAAAGGAAAGGGATTTTGCAAAAAAAAAAGAGACAAGAAAAAAAATCAACTAGCAGGATGAAAAGATAGACACATCTTATAAAAAGATGTTCATATATTTCATATTCAACATACTTTACAATGATAGGGAAAAAGAAACAAGGCAGGAATGGTATAAAAGTGCTGACGTTAACTTACGTAAAGTCGATAGTGGAGCCAGTAATAGTTGATTTTTCAGTTCATTTGTGGCTAATTGCCATATACAAAATGTATTTTACTGTGTGATATAAGTAGCACATAATGTGTTTGCAAAAGTCAGTTAAAACTAAAAATAACTTTACCTTTGGACCTTTAGTATAACAATCAGTACTGACAATAATAATAGTTAATGTTTATTGAGTACTTATGCATATCGTACTGCATCAAGCAGTATTAAGTGGTTTAATTCTTACAATACCCTAAAAGGTTGCACCATTCCCATTTTATAGGAATACGAAGTGCAGAGAGGTTAACTTGTCTAAGGTTATAAAACTATTAAGAGGCAAGGGTGAGTTTCAAATCCAAAGCTGGGATTCAAATATAGCTTAAAACTCAAATTTTTAACACTATGCTAAATTGATAATGCAGTAAGTCTATTTCAACAATAAAATACTAATAACTGCCAAAGCATGAATACCTTTAGAAGACAGTGACAAGCTGGTTAAACTGCTTGGTTCTGTCAGAAAAATGAAGAAGTTACTTAAAAAAACTCTAAAATAAAAACATGCCTCATACTCTTAAATCCTAAATTAACATGGCAAGCAAAAAACAAAACAACACTGCTGCCCAGGGGATTCAGACTCACAGCAACCCTATAAGACAGAGCAGAACCACCCCATAGGGTTACCAAGGTGGTATTCTTTACAGAAGCAGACAGCCATATCTTTCTCCCACCGAGCAGCTGGTGGGTTTGAACTGCTGAGCTCTCAGTTAGCATCCCAGCGCTTAACCACTGTACCACCAGGGCTCCTTATGTGGTAAGTATGAAGCTATTTACAGACTTCAGCATCCAAAAAAGAAAAAGAAAAGGCAATACTGAGAATTCCCAAGGAAGACATTTTAAGTGTGGCTTTAAAGAACAAATGCCTTCAAGAAGTATTGAACAGCTTAGAAGTGAAGAAAGAATTACTATTTCTTTGTCAACTCTGGGAGAGAATTAAGCCCAAATGATATGGCATTCATTGTATGTAATTAACTTCTTTTTTATGAATCTAGATTGGAACCATCTTTACAGGAGGCTTGAGAAAAACAGCCATACACATCATTTTCTGTGTTCTGTGGCTTAGATGAGGAAGCTTGGTTGCGAAAGAAAATACTTTTGAAAGGAGAAAAAAGGTGGCCAGAGAAAACCGATAATTCCATTTGCTGAAGTTCAAGCTACTAATTTCATGTATCCAAACGAATGTTTGTGTGAACAAGGAAAAGAAAATTTGCACTTCTGTGTAGTCAGGAAGATCGGTGATAAGTCAAACCTGTCTGTTAATCGATGGGTATGACCCACAAAGGTTTCCAGCACAAGGTATGACCATGAGCTGCTTAGTATCCATTAAACCTCTGTAATTTACAGGAAGCTGTACAAGCCATGCATTGGCACTACCTTCCAGACAGACGAGACAATTGGATTAATTAAGAAAGGAGAGACACATAGACAAAATGCTGGTCTGTGGTTCATAAGGGCACTTGAAGGAAGGAATAATGCGTATTAGCCCAGTGAGGAGTAAAAATGTCATTGATGGCAAGAGTAGTTTTCTTTCACTATTGGATAGACAGCAATAAAAAAAGTCACTGGAAATTTATATGTTGATCCTCCTTTTCACTTAAATTTGTCTGGCAATACAATTCCTTTTGTATACTGGTAATAGATGAAGAAGCTTTAATTAGAGGCCTGTATACAACTTACTTATCAGTCAATAAGACTAGATTCTAACTTCAATTTTGTTGAAGGCTAACCAAGGAATATTTTCCTACTGGCTTAACAATAAACCTCCGCTTACTATATATTTTGCTTATTTACCACTTCTGATTTGCATATGAATTTATGAAAGCATGATTTTTCAGGCATTTAATTCCCAGTGTTTTTTGAAACAGAATGCCAGGGAGACTGATTGCGGTCACATAGAAAAAAATTGCATTGGTCTCAGGTAAACTTCCGGTTTCAAAAATAGGGTGAGGAGGTCAATTACACAGTTTGAAACTCTCTTCCCTCCCATTAGATCCAGTGTCAATAAGGAATTAGAGCCGCAGAGATTGGAATAATTGCTTGATATTGTTTGAGGTCACATTCAAGAAAAATTGAGCTAGCTACTCCCTGCTCTTATTTAATGGAATATCACAATATATTATAGGAAGAATCAGGTGGTGTAAAGTTAAAATAGTGACCTAGATTTGGGGAATTAAAAAAATGCATGCAAATCTCAGGAATATTTGACTCTAATGTATAATGGGATATTTGAGATTGGGTTCTAATTTAAGATCCAATTAACATGTATTTATTAAATGCTTATTGTGTGCTAAATAGGGGAAGGGAGCAAAATCCAGAAGAAACTAAATCAATGTCTCTACCCAACCAAGTTTTATATTCTATTATGCAATTAAAGCATAATTAAATGTTATTTATTCAGTCATTCATTCAACATACACTTACTGAATACTTACTGTTTACTCCAAACTGATCTAGCCTGTGAATAATAGATAAAACACAAACAAAAAAACCCCCAACCAACCAAGCAAGAAAACAGCCCCTGTTCTCCAGGAGCTCACAGCACAATACAGAAAGACAGTCAAGTAAAAACACAATTACAATACAGAATGATAAGTGCTATGGCAGAAGTTAGAATGAACTTCTAAGGGGATATATAAGAAATGCTCCTAACTCACACTCTTTTTTTTTTTTTTTGGGGTGTGGAAGTTGTCAGGAAACGCTTCCTGGAACTGGGATTTATGAGTACTTTTAAGGTGGAAAAAAAGAAGGAAAAGTCAGAGAAAAAGGCAAGTGCAATTCAAAGATGTGAGATAACCTGGCATTTGGGAAATAGCAAGTATGGCTGGAGGCTTTTAGCCATGATAAGCAATGGAAAGAGGAGATACTCTGGTTAGCAACGTGAAGATGGATTACAGATATTTATGGAATAAATGATGAAGGTAGGGCAACCAGTTTGCAGATTAATCTAGTAATCCCGATGAGAAACCCAACTAAATAACTGAAGGCAGTTCTAGAGGGAAGGGTATGGATTCCAGAAACACAAGAGGCAGAAACTACAGGACTTAGGTATTGATAAATCATGTGGGATATATTGTTGTTGTAAGCTGTCGCCAAGTCAGTTCTGACTCATAGTGACCCTATGTACAAAAGAACAAAACACTGCCTGGTCCTGCGCCATCCTCACAATCGTTATGTTTGAGCCCAATGTTGCAGCCACTGTGTCAATCCATCTAGCTGAGGGTCTTCCTTTTTTTCACTGACCCTCTACTTTACCAAGCATGATGTCTTTCTCCAGGGACTGGTCCCTCCTAATAACATGTCCAAAGTACTTGAGATGAAGTCTCGCCATTCTCTTCCAAGGAGCATTCTGTCTATACTTCTTCTAAGACAGACTTGTTTGTTCTTCTCAAAGTCCATGGTATATTCAATATTCTTTGCCAACAGCATAATTCAAAGGCATCAATTCTTCTTCGTTTTTTTTTTTATTCATTGTTCAGCTTTTGCATGCATTTAAGGCGATTGAAAATACCATGGCTTAGGTCAGGCCCACCTTAGTCCTCAAAGTGACATGTTTGCTTTTTAACATGACAACTTCAATATTTTTACTCCATTTTTCATGATGTTGCTTATTAGTCCAGTTGTGAGAATTCTGTTTTCTTTACGTTGAGGTGTAACCCATACTGAAGGCTGTAGGCTTTGATCTTCATCAGTAAGTGCTTCAAGTCCCCTTCACTTTCAGCAAGCAAGGTTGTATCATTTGCATATCACAAGTTGTTAATGAGTCTTCCAACCACCCTGATGCCACATTCTTCTCCACATAGTCCATCTTCTCCGATTATTTGCTCAGCATACAGACTGAATAAGTATGGTGAAAGGATGTAACCCTGATGCACATCTTTCTTGATTTTAAACCATGCAATATCTGCTTGCTCTGTTTGAACAACTGCCTCTTGGTCTATGCACAGGTTCTGCATGAGCACAATCAAGTGTTCTGGAATTCCCATGCTTCTCAATGTTATCCATAATTTGTTATGATCCATAGAGTCTGATGCCTTTGCATAGTCAATAAAACACAGGTAAACATCTTTCTGGTATTCTCTGCTTTCAGCCAAGACCCATCTGACATCAACAATGATATCCCTCATTTCATGTCCTCTTCTGAACCTGGCTTAAATTTCTGGGAGTTCCCTGTCAAAGTACTGCTACAACTGCTTTTGAATGATCTGCAGTAAAATTTTACTTGTGTGTGATACTGACATTGTTCGATAATTTCTGCATTCTGTTGGATCACTTTTCTTTGGAATGGGCACAAAGATGGATCTCTTCCAGTTGGTTGGCCACGTAGCTGTCTTCAAAATTTCTTGGCATAGAACTTAGGTATTGATAAATCATGTGCGATATAGGTTTCCAGTCTGAGTAATTGGTTATTATCATATATTGAAATAGTGGATGTGGGAACAAATTTAGGGCCGACTTATTTTTGAGGTGCTTGTAACTCTGGGGAGAAATGCAGGTGGGAGACAGGAGTTCATGCCAAATTAGTTACTATTATTGATGGTAATATATGTAAAGCTCCAGGAAAATTCCTTAAAAAAAGTAAGTGCTACGAAAGTAGAAGTAATAATAATGATGAAAATGATGAGCATAACAACTATAAAAACAATGGTTGATTATGAGATCACCCAAAAGTATACAGAACATCACCATCCAACAGAACTTACTGTGATGATGAAAATGTTCTATGTCCGCACTTTCTAATACAGTAGCCACTAGATACATGTGGCTAGTGAGCACCTGAAATGTGGTTAATGCAACCAAGAAACTGAATTTTGAATTTTAATGAATTTAAGTTTAAAAGCCACATGTGGATACTAGCCATTGTGTTGGACTGTGAAGACATATACGGAGAAATGAAACAAAGGAAGTCTGTGAGTGAATCAAGGCAATCGCCAATACGTAAGGGACAGTAGAAAAACAGCCAGATAGGTAGGAGAAAAACAATATAGGGTACTATTGTCTCTAAATACAATTGAAATTCCCTTGAGAAGATGATTAGGGTGAGTGGGAGTTGGTAAAGGAGGCTTTCTGGAGGATGGACTTGAGCTATGAAGTGGGGAAGGACATTACCGGCAGACAGAACAGCACATATAATGGCCAAAAAGAGAGATGGAACATAATATGACAACAAGAAGGTTCACCTTGACTAGCCTGGCATGCACAACATTGGGTGACCAATCATCTTGGTTTGTCAGGGACTGGGGGAGTTCTTGGGATGTAGGGCTTAACAGTTTTAAAACCAGGACAGTCTGGAGGTACAGGACTTTCAATACTAAAACTAGCAAAGTCCTGGGCAAACTAGGAGGAACTGGTCACTAGAAATTAACATTAGATATGTTATTATTAGATACTATACTACTACTAGATAGTATGAAGGGCTTTCAAAGAAAGGCAGTGAGGTATTTACTCTTGATACAACAGGACAGAGCTAGGCTATTGTAGGTTTTTAAATCAGAGAACTGAAGTGAATTAAAGCAGTGTTCAGGAAGATTAGTCCGGCACAAGAGGAAAGAATGACTACACAAAAGGAACCCAGTTATTTA
This sequence comes from Trichechus manatus latirostris, assembly GCF_000243295.1. Taxonomy (NCBI): domain Eukaryota; kingdom Metazoa; phylum Chordata; class Mammalia; order Sirenia; family Trichechidae; genus Trichechus; species Trichechus manatus. The sequence continues at coordinate 19,203,601 of NW_004443946.1, read as the reverse complement.
GCTACTGTAGTAATCCTTCTCTGAGGGGATCAGGGCTAAAGCACTGATGTTAGAAAAGAAAAAGAAACTTACATTTACTTAGTATTTACTAAGTACCAGGCATTATGCTAGATTTGACATAAATTATGTACCAATTCTTCTAAGACCTACATGTGAAAACTTCATAAACTTTAGAAAAGTTGATCTATTTATTTGTTCATTCACTCATTCACCATTTCCCAAATATTTTTTAAGTGCTTTCTCTATGACATGCCAAATTTATTACCTGTCTTCCCAATGCCAGGATCCGAAAGTAGAGATGGCTACCAAGCTCAATGCATATGTTAGAAGAATTAAAAGGAGATAATCCAAGGGGAAAAAAAACAAAAATGGCAAAACTTAATGACACATTGGATGCAGAGATGAAAGATAAGGAAGAGTAAAAGATAACTATAAGATTTCCATATTGGGAAACTTTAAGAACATGGCCTCTGGTAGATATTAGACACATAGGAAGTAGAGTTGGTGTATGTGCATGTGTGCATGTGTGTGTTTGTGTGAGAGAGACAGAAATCTGGACACACTCAGTTTGAGACCACAAAAGACATTCAAACAAAGAGCTGGAAATGTGGGTAAGAATGCCGGTGAGATATGTCATTTTAGTGCATACTATAACATACCATCACTTATTTGGGCTCTAATTATCCATATCTCCAATTAATCTATTTTGTTTGTAAATTCTCTATTGCATAGGAAAGATTATAACACCATGACAATAAACTAACTATATTTATATGAAGCTCGATTTCCACCTAAGTATTTTATTTCATTCCTATTTCTATGAAGGATCCATATATATATATATATATATATAAATCCCCTTATCTATCTAAAATATACACATAGTTTATATTGTAGTTTTAAGACACCTAGCTCAAAAACTTTCTAAACTTATTATCCATGCATTAATGTTTTCTCATCTTAAATTTTAAAATTTCTCATTCCTTATTTTCATTGATGATCTCTTTTATATTTCAAATGACCATGGTATATGAGGCAGTGTAAGAGGATAATAGAAATTTACTGATATCAACTATAATAGTGTATTAAAAAATGCTTTAAAAATCTTTTTATTATGGAAATTTTAAAATATAGACACAAGTATTCATTACCTTGTTTCAGTAATTGTCAACCAATTCTTTTTCAAAAATGTTTTGATGAGATGAATTTATCAAATATCCTAAAGAGAAAGTCATGTTTTTCCCAGTATCCTATAGCAAATTTATGCCTGATCACTTATTTTGATGTTAGAGACAGGTATGTACTTAGTTTTTCTCATCTTGCACAGAACAACTTGTATACTCCAATTTCTTTCTAACAATTCAAAAGTGAGGTAGGAGTCAATAAGCTTTGATAGCAGCAGTTGTGTTTTCAAAAGATACTATTTCTAACAGATTTCTTCACAAGATCTCCAGTTTGTTGACAACTGCATACAAATAGCATTAAAAAAAAAAAAAAAAAAAAGCACACAAGAGTGAAGGGAAAGAGTGGAACATCATAGACAACTATATTGAAATAAATAAATAATAAATCAATTTTTAAAGATTTTCTAAGTGAAATTTTGTAAAGTGGAAAATCCTAGGTGATTATCTCACAGTGTAGAATCTTTATGGCTATTTTGTGGCTCTGTGGTATTTAAAACATGCCCTATCTTTTCTTTTTAGACATGAAATGCTACATTGTTTAAAGCCTAATTTATTTCCTTTCTTCTGTTCCTTCTTCCTTCCCTTGAAAATGTAGATCTACTATCTGCAATTCAACAGAAATTTCTATGTGTAAAAGTTCTAAAATGTCAGCAAGTCAAGGTTTAAATTGTTGATTCAACAGTGTTCTAAGAGTTTAAAGGGTAACTGCTTTGTATGCTACAATTTAAAACCGCCACATTTTCTTTAGGTAGATTAGGTTGTTAAACATTAAATAAAGTACAATTAAGTTTCAATCTGTCCACTCAACAGGAAAAAAAATCAGTTAAGAGATTTAGAATTTCAAATGATCTAAATCAGTCCTGCTGTCTGGAAATCTAAGACATTAAAGATAAGCCTTTAAAGGGTTCAGTATGGACCAATAAAAGCATGATAACTTGGATGTTTCTTAAATTTTTTTTACTTAGATACTGGGTTATAAATCTTAAGAGATTTATGTCAAGTGTGTATTCTAGCTTTTAAATAAGTCAGAAAGAATGTAAGAGCATTATCTCTACCAGGAGATAGTACTAATTCTGGTTTTGGTTTGAACTAAGGGATTCTGAAACGATCTTTTCAAGGAATTTTTTAAAAATAAACATTGCTGCTACAAAGTTGAAGACAGGTTAGAAATTTGGAAGGTGAGTTCCTCCCTTTTATTACTTGGTTTGAAGGAATGTCAACAGTGTACCACCTGAGACACTGATCTCATTATATTCAAGACATTTTATATATTCCAAATGTGAAGCCATTCCCAAAGGTTAAGAAATAACCAGCAGATTATAATTATATTTAAATATGGAATATCTATTATTATCATTATAAGAAAGTAACTGCATCTTTGGCATACAGTAGGTAATCAATTGTTATTTATTGAATGACTAAATAAAAGAAAAATAACCGTAACAAATTACACAAAAGGACACCTTTCTGATATTTCCTTGAAGTTTTGCATCTCATAGATACATCTAAAAACCAAACCAAACCCATTGCCCTTGAGTCAATTCTGACTGATAGCGACCCTATAGATAGAGGAGAACTGCCCCAAAGGGTTTCCGAGGCTGTAATCTTTACCGAAGCAGACTGCCACATCTTTCTCCTGCAGAGAAGCTGGTGGGTTCGAACCACCGACCTTTCATTTACATAAGATATTATCCAAAACTATATAATCAACCTAAATGAGGTAAATATATACTGTGAAAACACAAGACAACTGCATGCCAAGTCACAAAGTTGATGACTTTCAAAACCTCCTGAAAGCAGAAAGTATAGTATTTAAGATAGACCAATTTTCTGCCACTCACTTGCCAGCTTTATGACTTGGGCAAGACATCTAACCTCTCTGAGCCACAGTTTTGTCATCTATACTGTAAAGATGACAATATCTTCTCCAAACAAGGTTGCTGTGATGACTGAGATAAGATAAATGATATGTCAAACACAGAACTTGTCACACAGTAAGATAACTGTATTTTTTACAGATGGGCCATCAACTACATAGAGTAACATTTGTTGAGTAGTATCAGCCAAGTGAAGTTACAAATTATATCGTTTTTGAACAACTCATGGATAGATTCATTTTTTAAGTAACGGTTATTTTTTCATCTTATGAATGCCACAGAAGGTAGTGACATGCATTTGGTGAAGCCAATGTTCTACATTAGCCTGGGAGAATTTATTTCTTCAAGAGTGGAGGTAACTGAAGATGATGTAACTGTGAGAGAAAGAAGAGATTGAGCCATGGAAAAAGTATGGCTATCTCCATAGTGATGTTGCAAAATAAATAATGCACTTTAACAATAGTTCCAACAAGAAAAATGGAAACATGAGGACATTCTTTAAAAATTTAATTATTAAGGCTTATAGTCAAAAATTTTGTGAAATAGACATTTACCAATTTGAGATTAAATTAAAAAAAAAATCAGTGGAAGGTTATTTATGTCCTGAGGACTATCATGAATATTAGATTCCTTAAGGATTTCTTCATCTCATTTGTCGTTGTAGTATCAGAAATTAACCATATACATCACCTATGGAGTCCACAGAAGTGTGGTATTGAGTGGAATAGGGAAACCCTACCACAAATGACAAAGAGAAACACACTTTATGACAAATTAAGAAAGCCCATGTGTCACAATGAAAAAACAAACCCAGATGAAGCCGAGTTCATTTAAGAGCTGAGTGCCATGGAGCAAATGCCACAGCATACACAATCCCCTCCCAAAAAGCCAGTTCCACATTCCAACCTGAGAACCCTCCTGTAAACATGCTGTCACAGAGAAAGCAATACCCTGATGGATGCTGTAGGCTGTGATTGGAGATGATGCCAATGGTAGACTTCTTATACACTCTCATGGAAAATGGAGAATTGCCTGGATGAAGTGGCAGAAAGAAATGGGTTATATATTTTTTACACCGGAATCATCATCCTGGGGCGTTAAGAAAAGACCTATGGAAAATGTGCTGATGAGACGGTATCAAACTTCTCTTTCAAGAGTCTTTGCTGATATCACAAGTAATTCGTTTGCTTTTCATTACTTTGCTTCTCTCTACAAATGTATGCTTCAAGAAGAAATTAATTTTCCACAAAATCAGTTTTAAGAGGAAAAAAGAGCTGTGACAGCTACAACTTACAAAGGAAAAAAAATTAAAGATGGTTGTAATTCTATTGATTCAATAAATTCAACTTTTGAGGCTATCGGTTTAGTCATGCTACTTCTTTCCAAACATTTTTCTTAATTTTTTTAGTCAAAAGATAATACTCTGCTTGTGGTTCTGCATACACTACCTTTAGATAGTGCCACCTTTTTGTTTTTGCATGACATTCTAAGATAGTATTTTTGCTCTGATTGGAGCTGACAATATTGACCCACACGTGGTAGCTATTATCGCTTGTATAAAGTAAATATATGTAGAAATATGTCTGTAAGGTAAAATAATAGGATCATGAAATCCACAGACTATTCAAATCCTTTTATTTACTAATCATCTTTTGAGGTACATATACTCTTTTCTCAGTTACTAAGCAGTGTTCCTGCTTTGGAAAGCAGATTTAAAAGATCAAAGTCTGTTAATAATATTTTAGTGAATCTGCTTTACAGAGTCAAGAAAACCCATTTATGTCGTGGTTTAACACAATAACAATACGAAATTAAGCTCCAAAAAAGACGAAGAACATAGCTCAAATTTGATGTAAAACATTTTGTTAAAAGAACATGAATCTCATGAGTGATAAGCTCTTCTAGATCATAAGAAGTTTTTGAAAATATACGTATCAAGGCAATTATTTTACTGAGTAACCTAATTAGTTACTTTTAAAAGGGGTGTGAATCTTCTATTCTTATAAAAAATAGGGGAATTATATTAAATTTTCATTTAATAATCAATTTGGATGCTCTCATATGTCTGTGGTTAACTGCACAGAATTGGCACTAATTTAATGCAAATCTTTAGCTACATACATTCAGGTCTTTGTCTTTAACCAGTGTAAGTTTAATAATGAATTACCTCATTGAAAGGAACCATTATGGAATTAAGGGGGTGGTAACAATCAATTTGGCTATCTGGGCTTTCTGGGGCCTTGGCCGTTATAATGTGATAAAGTGACTGCCAAAAAAGTTACCCAGGCAAAAATGCAGTATAAAAACATAGAACTTTCCCCCTAAAACAGGTGACTTTTCCCCTTTGGCACCCTCATCCCTTTCAGCCAAGTGCAAAGTGCAAGGCAAAATAAATTAAGGCAAAAGGAAAAGAAAATAAGAAAAATGGCAAGGGGGAGCATGTTGTTGACCATGTAAGAAAACACGTGCAAAGTATACCTCAGATACACTATAGGTAGATGAGCACGAGGGAAGCCGAGCCTGGTTTTGCAGTGGGGAAAAGAAAACACTGTTAAAGAGGAAATGATAGCATAGTAAGGGTCTCAGAAGTTTAAATGGCTCCATCACCAACACATTTGCCCGATAATAAAACAGCCTTACAAGCAGACACTTGAGTTGGAAAACAGCCCAAGGCTCAAGTCATTTGAAGAAGAACCTTGTGATTAAAAAATAAAAAACAGAAAAACCTGGCTAAAAAAAAAAAGAATCCATGAGGGAGACGACTCCTCCTCTGACCAGGATCTGGTATGATCTCACTGAGAAGATGTTCGTTTATGAGAAAAAGCAGCAAGCTGGATACATTTTTCTATGGTGTCACACTGATCTTCATTGGTTTAACACTTGCAAGCCACATGCGAGGTTATTTACAGCACGGCTCTACTGTACATCTTCATATTATTCTCTAAAGAGGGCATCAAAGCCAGCTCAGGATTCTGACCTCTTGTTACTACTGTACCAACTGCAGTATCACTGAAACCCCGTATTTCAGTAGCAACACCATAAAAAGTTCTCCTGTACAAGACATAAAAAATTAATCAGAAAACTCTTCTTACCAGATCTATGTTTTATCAGGCAGGTCTGATTTTTCAAACAGTTATTTTATACTTAAAACCATGTTTAATCTTTATGATTTTAAATTCATAATTTTTTGACCTGTTCTTAATTTGTAGGTTGTCACACTGCCAGGTTCAATTTTTTAGGTCTGTTCTTTCATTAGGTTATAACACTATCCCATTAGGTAATGTGATAACATTGCCATGTGAGCTGAAATTTTAAGTATGCATTCTCTAGTTACAAATTCTACATGAAATTCCAAAACACGAAGTTAGAGTGGGGGAATAAAGGTATAGGAGAAGATGAGAAAGTGGAGGTGTCAGAAATGCCCTTATTATCTGATTTGCTCTTTAACTGTACTTTCAGCACCTAGCAGAGCACAATGTATCAGGCACTCAGTAAGTGCTTATTGAATGAATGAACGAACATACAAACTCTTTTCTCCTAACCTTAAAAAACTGAACTGTGTGAAATAATATTCAGCAGGTCTTAAGCTTACTTAATTACTTCTCTGAAATGATGAGAATCTATATCAAGCAATGTAAAAGCAATCCAAATAAAGATTTGTGATAAAAAGCATCATTGCCACTTAATAAGCTGCTGTGAGGTAATTTCTAAAATATGGTCAATTCTTTACAATCAGGAAATTAAAATTTTTTCCTACTATATATACACCTGATTTTCTTTAGCAAGATGCTAGTCTAAGAAAACTTTTCTATGCATGTTCTACTTGTATAACTGTAGTCATAAAACTGAAAAGCTTTATATTTCAAAACAGTTTGAGAGCCTTGTCATTTTTCCTCATTTCTCCATTTTCTATCAATAAGGAAATTTACTTGTCAAGGAGATCTTTTATTAGTACCTTATTTTTGTATTAAAGTCAATTTTGAGATGGGCAATTCTGTGGTGAGTGTTAGAAACCTCACGGATGTGTCACTTCCACTCCAAATAATATCTTAGGCTAATGTAAGTAATTTTATAAGTCTTAGATGAGAGTTTTTTGGTTCTAAGCACAGGAGAAGATAGATTTTTGTTACTTTTCAGTAGAACTGAAGCCTCAGAATTGTATTAACTTTTCATATTAAGGGAATTTTAATAAAGAGGAAGATGGTAAAATTTGCCTATTTTCTGAAGAGATAATCCTAAAATTAATTTATTGTCATCATCATTATTGTAGTCTGGTCATCATCTGCCAATATACATCTGGCAAATATGAATATTTACTCATATTAATAATATGCATTTAATGTCTATGAAATAGTAAATAAATACATATTATTAATATGAGTAAATACCAAACTATCAAACAAGGAAGACTTAGTAGGCTCAAAAAAATGTTCTACATACAAGAACTAAAGGCACTGACATTTGCCTAAAGAAAGTAGAGTCACATACAAACTGAGACAAGCTAGTAGGGTAGAGTCATTTGTATCAGAATGAATACTGATGTTTATTCATCTACAGGTTAACACTCTAGATGTTCTTCCTCACTCAATCAAATTGGCTGATTCAATGCAGACAACTTTTAGACTCTTCAGTGCTCTATATTAAGGTATGGTGTATTACTTGATAATGCCAGGGTGTCTTTCCCATTTGCACAAAATTTTCTATTGAAGGTATAATCATTTTAGGTGAGGACAAACAGGAAATTCAGTAGAAATCAAAAGTTGATTATGGCCTTTAGGAGAAATACATTTATTCAGATGTAATAAAAGTAATAAAAAATGCAATGCATAAAGCAAAAATACACATTTTTTAAAAGTTTAAGAAAGCAGGGATGGAATTTAGCTTTACACTCTGAATCCCTGTAAAGCACCCCCAAAAAAGAAGAGGAATTCATAATCTATAGTTAATCTGTATGACAGCTCCATATTTGAAAGGTTCAATAGTTAATTCCATGGTGGGTTTACTTTGTGTGTATCAGGGGAGAGGGATGAAGAGCGAGTAAAGAATGCAAAATAAACAAATAAATAAAATAACGAGTAAAAATATAAAGGTAGAAGATTTCAGGCGATCAGCTATTTTAAACACATGCTTCCATGCAGATTGATCTGAAACTGTCCCCACAAAATCAATCCACTCTCTTTTTCTCAAGCTCTAAAATGAAGATAATTTCACAGCCTCTATTACAAACATTTCTGTCCATGTCATCTTGACACACTAACCAGTACAGCAGGGCACAGCAAACTTCTGTAAAAGGTCAGACAGTAAATATTTTAAGCTTTGTGGGTCATAAGGTCTCTGCTGCAACTATTCAACTCTGCTGCCGTAGATTATACGTAAATGAACGAGCATGGCTGTGTTTCGATAAAACTTTATTTTTGGACACTAAAGTTTAAATTTCATATAGTTTTCACATTTCATGAAATGTTCTTTTGATTTTTTTCCCCAACCATTTAAAAATGCAAACACCATTCTTGCTTATGGGGCTACAAAAAAAAAATAACAGGCTTTAGTCCACGGGCAGTAGTTTGCTGACCCCTGAGTTAATAGCATTAACTTAACGCATATAAAAGTACAAAAAACCCTAAGGACAATAGGTTCCTATTTATTAAAAATATATGAAGAGTTAGTTCAGAACCAAGGCTGGAACGAAAACATTGGTCTAAAAAAAAAAATCTATAAAATCATAATTATCTAATTCATTATTTATATTAGCCTTATTTCACACTAATTGTATTTTGGCATTTAGGAAATCCATTCTTAAACATTTAAAATCACTCTTCAAAAAGCTTATCACCTTCTAACTTGATTCAGACACTTTTTATAACATTTACTAAGAATACAGTCTTAAAGTTATAACTCCTCCCTTGGGTGACTTTTCTACTGCAAATAAAACCATACATTTATTTCTGTTAGAAAAGCAAGTACTTAGAAATAATTATCATATTCCTTCTACTTCACCACCTTTCTTCTTAATTTCCCTTTTATTCCAATCATCTCTCTTCACAAGCCACCTTCCCTTTTATTGTTTGTCAAAGCTTTTAAAAAATTAGTAACATATATTTACTAACATATTTGATTAGCCAAAATCTATCTGTATATATTTGTAGCTGGATAGAAATGTATTATCATATTACACAGACTGTAATAAAAATACAAAATTGTACATCTTCATATTTTTCTCTAAAATGAGTACCACACGAAAATACAAAATTGTAGCTAAGAGGTATTTTTTTACTCTTTGTCCCTTTTTTCTTTCTTTCTACCTGCCTTTCTTTAATGAGCATTTATCTACATTTGGTCTGAATAATTTCACATTCAGTCTCTCCTTGGCCCCACTGCTCTTTAATTAACTTCTACTTTATAAATTTACCTTGCTTTATTTTATCTAAACAAATTATTAGTTTGCATCATTTTATTATTTTTTTTCCAATCCTTAACATTGTCTACACTGTTCTTCAATTTTGTGTACTACTTTTAATATTCTCCCAACTAAATTGATACATTCAATTTAATGGAAAATTAAATTTTTCCTGAATGTGGTTCAATCTTCAGTCATGATTTTCCTCAACATACCATTAATCTGAAGATTTATAGTAATTTTTACAGTCATTAAATTAGGCAAATGCTGCTTACATATAAAACGATAATTTTATTATTATTGAAATTACAAAATCCACATTTATGGTTCAGAATGCTTCAACTTTGTATAGCGTACATAAAAAGATGACATATTCTTAAGTTAGAATTCAGAAATCTAATAATTCCTGATTTTTGGTATAGAAGAGTCAATGTAGGATAAAGAAGTATGTTTTCATATGAAAAATAAATAAATTTAATATTATTCCCAAAATTATATCTTAACAGACTATTCTACTTTACATCACTGATCACCTTAATAAATAAGGACACAGGGGTCTTCTCTAAAAATGTAGTATGTCTTATAGATCATACTACTTGAACCATTAATGATTTAATTAGATCTTTTCTCAAACCTCTGAACGATCTCTCACCTCTCCAACTATTAAATAAAAAATTTTAGTGGCAACATAGTTCTGAATCTTTTATCTTACTGAAATAGTCAGCAGTATTTCAAAGAATTAAAAGGCATCTATATACTTTATGCTCTTTTACAAAATGGAAGAGTAACTATATGCCAATTTACCTCATTTTTGAAACAAACTGTTTTTGTACAGTCCCTTGTACTAAGAATAACTTAATTTTGTTTCTGAGCAAAAATTTCTTAAATACAAGGCATATTCTAAGGTATACTGGGGTAACATGAGTTTCAGGGGAAGGAGAAAAACTGAACATTCAGCTAAGCATTTGATTTAAATCTTAGCTGAACTCTCTAGAGAAGATGCTATTTGCTGTTTGATAGTTCTTTTCCATACTTTGCTAGTAAACAGGATCCTTAGAATGATATAACTCATATTTAATCTTTCTAGAAAAAAGGTAAGCAGAAAAAAGTATGTCCCAATGAAATGACACAAAAGATGAAGACATTAAGATAAATCATTATATAGCAGTATAGGTGGTTAAAAAAAAAAATTGAAGAGTAACATGAACTAACCCAATTTTCAAAGCACAGAACTTTTAATTTGACCCTAATCTAACCCTAACTCCTCACCATGCAGACAGACCTTAGCAAATCTCAACTTTCTACTTGGACTGACTGAAAGAAAAATATCACTTTTCATATATTCACATATCACATATATGAATGTTATTACAATCTTTTCAGGTTTCTAGAACAATGTTCAGGTATGTTAATCATAGAATTCATACTAATTTTTCTTTTAACAGTGGAATGACTTCTGGGGGTTATGATTTCTCAAATTCTATAAGAATATACATAGTAGAGAAGGACTGGCTCAAAAGAAAGAGAAATGAGACACATTAATTCCCTTCTTAGTTTAGCTAACAGAATTTAATGATTAATATAGAAAAAAACACTTTGAAATTTAATATAAATATATACATGACAATGTATGGTATATAATTAAAAATAAGCTGAGGAAACAGAATATATTACTTATTTTTATTATACTTTGTATAACTATTGCCATAGAGTATTACAGCATTATGAATTAAATGTATGGCAATAATCTTCAGAGAGGTAATCTGGAGCTAGAATTCATCGGGACTTGTTTAGAGGCCCAGGGAAGTCAGGGTTAAACTAAGTCATAAATTATTTACTGCAATAATTTAGGTTTTTTTTTCTGCCACATTTACACCATATACCACTTTAGAGATCTTCCTTCCATTTTTCATGAAAAGACATATTCAGCAGAAGGACCAAACATTCCAAAAGTCTGAACTATCACAAAAATATTAATATTGCCCATATGATGTATCTACAGTATCGGGTGACTATATGTGTTATTCTCCTTCAAAGTATTGTCTTGGGTATAACAGCCTACATCTCAAGTATTTGTAAGATGGTACATGAAAATGTTCCTGTGAAGATGCTAACTGCCTAATTTTCTTAAATGGCCAAAAAAAAGGTACTTTATAATTATTTCAGAAGTATCTGAGTTAAGACAGGTTTATTAACTGAGGAAAAAAATGTGTCTACTTGCCAGATTACATAAAATGACACTCTAGTATTGATAATACTCCTTGACAACCGAAATGGAATCAAGGCTCCACCTCTCAGATCCAACCCATAATTTGTAATCCTGCTGACACATCCAACAAGGGGCAGAAGACATGGGCAGTGGAAAAGCTCCAAATAAAGTCTCATGAAAAGATCCTCAGAAAATTATACAACTGTATAAGAAACACTGACTTTGAAAAGGAAGTTTTTATTTTGCACTGGGGCCAAAATGCTATCCAACCAACTACAATGTTAGTTAGTGTGGCTTAAGGGTCCTCTACCCTGCTAAATTTAATCTTTAGTTCATAAATGTGAGCATGAAGCCATAGCTAGAAAAGAGAGAAAGAGATAGGGGGAAAGAGACAGAAAAGAAAAAAGATGGAGATGAGTGGACGAACCAATCAGATTTGGAATTACCAGTCAGCAGAAGTTTAGGGAAAAAAATCACCGAGTGAAATCGTACATTTACTCTGAGAGAGTATCCTTTCACATTGCCTTCTAGGTGATCTCTGAGCTCCTCCAGCTTTCGATGGAGCTACATGTAAACATCAGAAAATGAATTGAAAAAGCAACTTGTTCTCTTTTCAGTTTTCCTCTTTTTCCTTTTAAAAATAAGATCATAGCATTATGCATTTCTCACTGCCTTTGGCAAACATATCAAAACATTAAAGATATTTGTATAACACAAGAATACATGCTCAATAAACCCGACTTGGAAGCCAACATTTTATTTTGTTTAATTACAACATCTTTTCTCCCCAAAGCGTTAGAGAAAATAACGATCTTTATAATTCTTTAGAGATTTACCTTAAAATTTTCTATTTGGCAGAAAATGGAATAAAGATATTTAAAGATTATGAAATTTGTCTTTTTTTTCCCAAACATACTTTTTGAGTTAAGGCTGCATCTATATTAAAATAAACTGATTAAACCCTAACATGTATCTTTTGTTCTTAAATGTGTGTGTTTGTGTGTATATATAATCACACCGTACATACACTTAAAAACAATAAACATACAATTCTATATATGCAAAATTGGAAATTAGAAATAATTGCACAAACACGCCTGCACACACAATCCAGTTTACAGCAGATAGTGCTGCAGTTATAAACGTCATATTTCTTTTTATTTCACTATCAGTAATTTTAAAAAAGGTATTTCACACTGCACCTTCTCACTTGAATGAGTCATAATCTATGGTCCAAACAATAATGAATTTATCTTCCCTGAAAGACCATGATAAAATATGATACCTCACAGGTAGACAGTGAGGAATGCTAATATATCATCATAAACTCATTTTTTCTGACTGAATAATCTTAAATTGCCTAGTTTTTGAAATAGGCATATAATCAACACTTTCTATCCCCTTTGATTATCCTTAGTGAAATAAAATTTTAATAAAGTAGCTACCCACTATAAAGCAGAGCCAGAGAACAGAGAGGATGGCTTGTCTGGAATAAAGGACACAAACATACAAACACACCTTCATCCATGTGCACTCATGTGTGTGCACACAAATAAATAAATAAACAACAACAAAAAAGTAAAACTAAGAAGGCAGAAGAGGCAAGGAGAGGAAAGAGTGCAGAAATTCGTGTTTTATAAATTGCTAAAATGGAAATACACTGGAAGTGTGTAAAATTTTGAAATGACTTAACATTAGGCCTCAAGGTATACGGAATTTTGGGACATCCCAATGCAGTGAATTATCTGGCATTCTGATTAACTTAACAGTTAGAACTGCTGCAAGGACAATTGGAATTAAGATATAAGTGAGCAGTTAATTTGGGGGGAGTCTCTTCTGCATATATTTAAAGTTCAGTAAATTTTCTAACTTGCATTTATCATGGCAGCATTAAGAGTGATCAATGGCTATGTCTGTGTTTCTTAAGGGTAATAACTTGTTTACCTTTCAATGTGATTAAATGTTAGAGTACTGAGTGCCTAAGATACATTAACCAAATGGATATTTAGCAATTAGAAAATAGGATCATCAGGTCAGAAATCTTTAAGTTGCAGATGAGCAGATTATATATACAAACGAGTGTTATATCAATTTTTTTAACTTAAAAAAAAAAAAACAAAGGGGACTCAGGGTATTTAAATACTACTAGCTACATGTGGGCCTATTATACTAGCATCATATAAAATTCCTTTTCTAATTCTTAAGATGACATATATTAAATATGGTGTTATTAACTCATAACCATTACTTCTCTAGAATGGGCTACTACAAGTGGTAATTACACTAAAATAACATTTAATTCCTTTTTACAAAAAAAGTAAAGGGAGAGAGTCTGAAAATTAGTATTAGTTCTCTGTGTAACAGGAACTTAACACACAGTCAGTGACATCAGAGGAACGGTTTACTCTAGAACCCCAAATTATAGGCACCTTGAATGAGGCAGTTGCCCTTTTCTCTAGTTTGTGGTGCCATTCAAAGCTAGTTATTTGGCAGCTTGCCTTCAGCTGGTTGCTCTATGTGTAGCTGAAACAACAACAAAAAAATATGACCCAACAGCCAATAAAAATATTGAAATTAAAAAAAAAATGGGATGGTGAAAAATGGAAAAAGCCCCCTTCCTCCCACCACCCTCCAAAAAAGAAGTGTAGGCTATAGACGAAATCTTGCCAAAAAAAAAAAAAAAGTTAGAAACATATTTACTTTGAGGGATCCAACTCTACTAGCAACTCCTTTGCTTTCATCCGGCCGTCTAATTTGCTACAGTGAGGGAAGATGGGTAAAAAAGACAGAATAAAGAAAAAGTGAACTTAAAAAATTTTCTACACATTAGTAAGTAATACATGCAAAAACATCAATTGACTCTTTGAGGTACCTAGTAGGAGGCCTAGGCCACACAGAGACTGCATGATATGCTCTGCAAATAGTCTGGTCATCAGAATTCAGTCTTTATTATGGCACTATTTCTGAGATAAGGAAATGGGCACTTACTTTTGGTTATCTTGGGGACTTCTGATGAAGCAATATCTGGAGGAGTATTACATTTACATTCGGCTTACAGAAAACAAAGAATTACAAATATACCTATGCAGAGAACTTTGTCTCTTTCAGTGTCTTAGAGTCTATTCCATTTAATATCAGAAAATATCAATGGTATGACTAAAAACATAAACGTTTTCTAAGTGGAAAGATCAATCCTACAAGCATCATTCTCGATAGGTGACAGAGTGAAGCTCCTCTGCTTGCTGACCCAAGCACTGAGGCTGTTCCGCTGTCACGGAAATTCCCAAATTAAACAACTGTGCTGCCCAACCAGAAAATTTTAATGCCAGACCAATGCTAGATACATTCACTTCCTCAAGGCTTTCTGTCATTTCAGCTGAATTTTCCTCTAGTGTAAGATAGGGGAAATGAACAGTAAAACTACCATTTTTAAAACTTCTCTCACATCACTATATAAGTGAGGAAAGGAAGATTCTCAACACACAAAGTTTTATTAGAAGAGGTATAAACTGGAAATTCTTTTGCCTTTAATAGTGCTTTAATAAGAATGAATATTTTACTCAAATAGGCAAAAAAACAAAGAAACAAAAAAAGATGGGAAAGCAAGCTTCAGAATAGCCGGTTTTACACGATGGATTTCTTAACCGGCAGAATACTTATTTCAATTCAGAACAGTAGAGATATGATTAGCTAAGATGCTCCTGCTTATATTAGGAGACAGCAGAATTAGTTATCAGTGTGGTGCCAAGTTCCCAGTGTTACAGTCCTCAGAAAGAATAAGAACTGCGACATGCTACAAACTTACATTTCCTAGAAAGTGGACTACAGATTGTTTTACTCCTTGTTGAACATCTGACAGCATATGGAGATTGCTTAGGAATAATACTGAGAAAACAAAATTTTTATTTTGAAAAAAGTTATGCAGGTACAGAATAATTCCATCAAATTTTTGGTTTTACTTGAAATAATTTTTACTAAATTTTCAGCATTAACCAAATGTTATACCCAAAAGACAATCCCCAATTCTCACTCTTCTTAGTCAAATAGGATTCTCAAATTTAGAAAAAATGGATACTGAATAAAATGTCAACATTCCATAAGAGGGGGTCTCTGGATGGACTTCATAGTATCTACTCATTCTCTTGTGCTATTTTCATTGATCTCAGAGAACATCTTTATATCAAAAACTGTTTCCTATATTATACAGAACTTCACTATATTTTATTAAAAAGATAGACTTGGTAGTTTCCTATAAAAAATATAGTCTAATGACTCTAACTGCTTTATGAAGACTTTTAAAAACTGAGAAGACTTTCAGGACTGTTAAATACTAATAAGTGAGCACCATTTTCTTCTTGTCTTTTATTTCTGGAAGTTTTTTCAGGTAGGAATTTTACATATGCTAATATACCCACTTTTTAGGCAAAGATTATATGATGGCCAGAAACATGAGGTATCTTCCTCAAGGTCAAACAAGAAGTTAATGACAAATCTAAGAACAACACCCATAGTTTGATTTTAATTTAACATTGTATTCTCTTAACAGGCCTAACTATAAATGGGTTAAAAAACTGATGTTTATAAGAGGATGTATATGTACATGTAAAGTCAGTCTATCTAACTATTGAAGACATTTTACCTATTATCGTTATATATGGAAGAAATTTTTCCTGTATCATTTCAGTTCCAAATACAAAGATATTTAACACTGAACTCTAAATATGAAAAGTAGTCTATAATAGCAATTTAAACAGACATACTTTGGGAGCAGACAGTTCATTTCTTAATGCTTGACAATCTTCTGTGTACAAATCTGCCTTTGAAAATTTGAAACTATTACAAGAGGAAGGCTTTAGAAGCCAACGTGGTTTTCAAAGCCAGTTGTGACTGTAATACAAGTTTCATGTGATTTTTGTGATTCCTGGAACAGATAATAATAATACCTAATACTGAATAACTTCAGAGGAAATTTGAAAAAGATGTATCTCATAAATTAAAATCTGAGAAACAGAGAAAAGTATAATCAATAGATTTTAAAACTTAGGGCTCTCATTTATTCTAGTCAACCCTAATCCTTGATTATGATGAAACAGTATAAATAAAAGAAATTTACAGTTAATCTAAATGTCCGATTATGATTTTTCTTTAATAAGAACTTAAAGAAATCACAAAATATTAGCATCTGGATAAGGTGAATTAATTTACTCCTCATGATAATAATAAGAGCTCACGTCATTAGCTAACTTTATAGGTTCTGTTCTTTGAGGCTAAACATAGTGAGAGAGGTTAAAATGTTAATGTTTATAGAGTTGGGTACAAAAAATTGTGGGGGTTATGAGTCATTTGAGATTATTAGTTTATTTACATATAGTGGAAGTTGAAATGTTATTAGGAAAACAAAAAAGTCATTATCAATCATTTTTCTACCTTGAAGAAATCCTTTGACACATATTTCACTGAGATTGTAAAAGATACTAATCAGAGGACCAAAAACTATTACAATCTTCTACTCAGCTGCTCAGCTAGAATGTATTTAACAAAATATCCATTAAAAAGGGCCATAAAATACAGCACTGTATCACATTTTTTGCAACATTCTGGGAATCTCTCTTCAGGGATGAATTACTGGGGAATCTAACTTCATGGGTTAATTAGTGAAATGACTCTGCCATTTGTATTCACCTTTTTATTAAGAGTTTGGGTTTTTGAAATACCACGCAACAAATGAAATTGTCTGGATGTTAATCCAATATGTGTTGTTGGTTCTTTTTGATTCAGCCCAATAATCCAAAATTGAGCTCACTGTAAAATCGTTTCCACTGTTAACAAGGTAGAAAACTATCCAAGCCCTACCCTCACCACCATTGCCCATAATAAGTAATTGAACATTTTATATTTTTATTAAAACACACATATATATTTTAGAGTAGAAAGTCAACTTTATATTTACTTTTAAAATAAGGGACTTCAAAGAAATTTTGGGCTTGTTGTAGCCACATTCAGGTAGGTCTCCATATCACTGAGGGCTATGCGTTCACACTTCCCTTTAGGTACAAGATTTATGGTAAAAAAATTTTGAACAAAGGCTATATATTTTGTATGTTTCTTTGTTTTACTGAAGAGGGAACAGAAGCCTAGAGAGGTTCAGTAATTTTCTGAAGACATATCAATTAAAAAAAAACAAAACATAGCTGGTGTTAAATTTTCTGACTCTCAGATCCTGTCATTAAATTCAGGCTCTTATCTATCAAAGCGACCCTGGCAGCACAGTGGTTAAGAGCTTGGTTGCTAACCGAAAGATTAGCAGTTCAAACCCAGCTGCTCTGCAGGAGAAAGATGGGGCAGGCTGCTTCTGTGAAGAGTTACAGCCTTGGAAACCCTATGGAGCATCTCTACTCTGTCCTATAGGGTTGCTATGAGTTGGAATCGACTTGATGGCCATGAGTTTGGTTTTCTGGTACCTATGGAATGACTAATGTGGATTTCCCCTCAATTTCCAAGAAATGTTTAATATTGATTTGCTGTTGTTAGTTGCCGTCAGCTTGATTCTGACTCATGGTGACCTCATGTGTGCAGAATAGAACTGCTCTATAGGGTTTTCAAGGTTGTGACCTTTTGGAAGCAGATCACTAGGCCTGTCATCTGAGGTGCCTCTGGATGGGTTCAAACCGCTGATCTTTCAGCTAGTAGTCGAGTGCTTAACCATTTCTGTCACCCAGGGAATACTGGGTGATTTAGATTAAGATTATACCTTGATTTAGATTAGGATTTTATAGATTAAACAAATATTTGTTTGTTTGTCCCAGGGATTGAACTGCCCTTTTTTTGTTTTTAAAGAGTTATCTAATTTACTTTCTGAACTATCTGAGACAAACATTTTTAGCCTATTTTACTGATTTCACCACGCCTCTGCTGCTGCTGCTTCTTTTTAATATGGGTATTAATGACAGGAAATAAAACCTTTTTCTTAGAAATTGTTAATCTTCCAACTAATATCACTTGGTATATATTAGTACAGCTATAGATTGTTTCTGTCGGCTATGATCTGGAGGATATTTAAAAAAAAGTTTTGCTCGAGAGGTCAAAAATAAAACAAACTCCTACAAGTAAAGAAATATTTTTTTGGGATCTGGTTTATATTTCACTTCACTATATCTCAGTCCTTTTAATAAGACTGGTGCCTCAATGAAACAATTTTGTTTAATTTGTGATTTTATTAAAGAAAAGTGAAAAAGAGGGGAGAAAGAGATGAAAGACAAGTATTAATTATACATGTGACAAAGAAAAATAAATATCCTAATGTGTTTTTGTAGAAAAGGCAGTATCATTATAATACTAAACCAATAAAAGGACAGAAAAAATTAATTTATTATACCTTTAAGATTTTGATCCTTAAGTTTTCTATAACAGCTTTGATTCTAAGATAATAAAATCTATAAAAAATTAGACTTTTAGATAAGTTGTTTCATTCTTACTAGCCAGAGAATAATTTAATTCATGTTCTATTTTTCTGAAATTTTTATCTGTCTAGAAAGAAATTATGAAGTCTATCAAAGGTATGGTGTAAAAGAGTTACTAGGTACATTAGATAATTTTAAAATAGTACATTACATATTCTTAAGAATTATTGATTATTTATGTATGAGTCAGGAAAAAAGTTTATCTTCAAAGTTCCATTGAAATGTGATATAATTTTCTACCCAGCAAGATTAGCCAGAATAGAATAGCTTAGCCTGGATATAAAAACGCTCTGGTATAAATACAGCTATAAAAACAACTCTAGTTGGCTTTATGCAGATTTGATGCTACAAATCTGAAAAGTAGGCAAATGACGTTTTAAAAATAATGCAGATTGTAAAATAATCAGCAATTCTACACTAATGCAGTTTTGCTTACTACTTCTGTAACCACATACTTTATTTTGAGCATTTTTCTGTGTCATTAAATATTCCAAAATATATGATTTTAAGGTTATATAACAACTCATATATGTATGTACCACACATTCTTTAACCATAGACATTAGATTGTTTCATATTTTTCACTAATATGAATAATACTGTGATAAATAATATTGTACATAACTTTTTGAAGGTCTCTGATAATTTCCTATGAATAAATTTTTTAAAACAAGATGACTGGTTAGAATGTAAGATGTAAATGTAAGAAAAATTTTTAGGTCCTAGATATACATATATATATATACCAAACCTGTTGCCGTCGAGTCAATTCTGACTCATAGTGGCCCTATAGGACAGAGTAAAACTGCCCCATAGGGTTTCCAAGGAGCAGCTGGTAGATTCGAACTTCCAACCTTTTGGTTAGCAGCCGAGCTCTTAACCACTGCACCACCAGGGGTCCATATATATGTATGTATATGAGTTGTATTCTTGAAAGGGTATACAAATTTATATTCTCATTAGTGTAAATAGGAATGCTCATGTCATTGCTCATTATAAGACTGATGATTATCATTTAAAAATAGTTATCAATTTGATTGCAAAATTGGTATTTTCTTAAATTTTTAATACATGTCTAATGAGAGGGCACATTTTCCCACATACTTCTTTGCTCATGTATTTCTTTTATGTCCTTCGCCCATTCTATTTTTTTCTCCTATAGATTTATAAGGACTCTTTGAGGCTATCAACCCTTTATCTGACAGATTTGTTGCAAATATTTTTTTTTCCACATCAGCTCTACTATAAATTCCTTGAAAGCAGGGTTAGTAAGTCTGTTTCGTGCTGTATCTCTAACACCTACCACAATATTTGATATATGATGTACACTTAAAAATATTCATTGACTACATTTCTGAATTAATCTCTCTTTAATGAAAGTAGAATGAGTAAAAAGAGCAGATAATTTTGAAATATTAGAAAATAATCTGTTTTAGAATATATCATTTTAAAATATAAAGACCTACAGAATAGTTGAGGATAAACTCTCTATTAAAGTCATGAGTAGGACTAATTATACAGATTCAAATCATTCCTATATGTAATCAATTTTGCTGCTGAAATAATGATGGCACAGGTTATTTTTGCTGGGCTGCTTTTGTTCAAAATATGTCCCAAACCTTTGAAAAACAAGTTAATAGGAATCGAAGTTCTTAAACTGCAAGTTAGTATTTTAAATTTCTTGTATTTCTACAGTTCCCACTTACTTATCTTCTTATAATGTGAACAAAACTCTAGTTGATACCAAGAGAAATCAATATTCCATTTAATAGAGATAAACTTGACCTAATGAGAAAGGTCTTAAATGAAGTTAGAGCATTTCTAGTTGATAATGTCTAACTTTACAAGTGGAATGCAAAAGCCAAATAAATGAATGTTAATTATTCTAAAATCATTGAATATTAATATCAGAGAGAAGGGCTAAACAGAATAATAAACTTTATCGAGTTGGTATAGAAACTTATGTCAAAGAAACAGAATTATAAGCCTGCAAGGGTCTTTAGAGGCTAATTTGACACTTTGATGATATGGATATGGAGACTGAGGTCTACTAGTCCTCACAAAGTTATAAAGTGGCAGACTAAGGCTGGTACCCAATATTTAGTGCCTCCTGGTGTATTACTTTTAAATACTCAACATTTAACTTTTCAAACAACTTTGGGTCTATAATTTTTAAATGTATACCAGGAAATCAGTCAAATGCTAAAAACTGCTTCTTCCAGAAAATTATTAAATTGAATTAATGAAAATGTGAAAATGATGCATTCCTGGTATTCATGGAAATTACAGAGAATCATTGGCCTAGTTTTGCATGTACTTTCAACATGGGTAAAATTAACACAAGTTGCTAAGTTTAGTTAAGACTCTAAAACATTTAACTTCCAGAAAATTATCTATAGCATTGCTATTAAAACTGCAAAATAGAAAACAATTAAAATACCTGAAATAGGGAAATGGTTAAAAAGCTATGTTATATCTATAAATTAGAATACCGACCAATAATCGATAATAAGTTATAGGATATATTGTAAAAAAACAAGATGTTTATGATATAGAAAGATGTTCATATTACTAAGTGAGTAGGTTAAAATATTATAGACAGTATAACAATAACAGCTAATACTTAGTGAGCACTTACAGTCTAAACATTTTCATAAGTGATTTATGTGCCTTATTTGGTACAAATGGTTACGCTTGGCTGCCAACTAAAAGATTAGAGGTTCAAGTCCACTCAAACATAACTCAGAAGAAAGGTGTGATGATCTACTTCTGAAAAACCAGACACTGAAAACCCTATGGAGCACAGCTCTACTCTGCAACACATGGGGTCGCCAGGAGTCAGAATCAACTCTATGGCAATTGGCTGTTTATTTAATTTAATCTTTAAAGTAACCTTATGAGAAAAACGATCTTACTTTCATTTTACAGATGAAATAATGAAGGTTATACAGGTGAAGTAACTTTCTGAAAGCCACATATCTAGTAAGCGATCAAGCTGACATTCATCTCCAGGCCTCTCAGACTCTAGTACCTGAGTTCTTAAGGATCACTACCTTCCCATTATGACCCATTTATAGAAAATATTTGAATGCACAGAAAAGAAATAGCAGGATAATATACAGTAAAATGTTAACAGTGGTGATTTATGAGGGGTAGCTTTACCAGAGTCTTTTTATCCTTTTTGTCAATGTGAGTTTTCTAAACTTTCCAAAATGAGCATACATATTACTTTTTTTAATAAAAAAAAGACCATGCCACTTACAAACTGTTTTAGCGATCAGACTGTTAATTCTATAGGTAGTAATTTCTTACGCTCACTAATAAAATTCCATTCGCAAGTTCAGATTTTAGAGTGGCAATTATACATTTCACAGTTAAGTAATAACTTAGCTTTAGTGATGAACATAATTCTGTGAACATTAAATAACTTGAAAGGTACGGAGGGAATTCCATTTTCAATTATCATTGTACACAAAGTTAGAGGGCGTATTTAACCAGCCGAATGAAGAAACAGAAATGAATGTAAAGTCCTGTGTACCTAAGAGAACATTATAGAATCACCATTAAAATAATTTGTAAACTCAAAATTAATAGTAAAATATATTATTATCTAATTTAGGCTTTATCAAAATATGAAATACTCTACCATACTGGGTAGAATCTTTCTCATTAGAAAAGGAAATAAGAGGGCAATCTTTTATTTGAAGTCTCAAAATTCTGTTTTGCTACAAACCAGAATAAGGAGCAAAGGAGGAGAAGCCAGACAATAATGACCCAACAAAAACCAAACCTATAGCCATTGAGTCAATTCCAACTCATAGTAATCCTATTAGGATAGGATAGAACTGCCCCATAGGGTTTCCAAGGCTGTAATCTTTACAGAAGCACACTGCCACATCTTTCTCCCACGGAATGGCTGATGGGTTCGAATTGCTCACCTTTTGGTTAGCAGCCAAGCTCTTTAACCACTGTGCCACCAGGGCTCCTTCAAGGCAATAATGAAGTAGAGGAGAAATCAGTTACTCCAATGCCTATTATTATTATTGTTGTCAGATGCCATTGAGTGGATCCAATTCACAGTGACCCCATGTGACAGAGTAGAGCTGTCCCATAGGGTTTTCTAGGCTGTAATCTTTATGGGAGCAGATCGCCAAGTCTTTCTCCTTGGAGCCGCTGGGTGGATTTGAACCACCAACCTTTTGGTTAATAGCCGAGTACTTAACCCTGTGCCACCAGTACTCCTAATGCCTATAGGAATCAGGTATTTAACTAAATGAGTGAAGTAGCCTGGAGGGTCTAAAGAATGCCAGTTGAGTATTGATGTATGTCAGTGTTAGTCTAGCAATATAGATCTGGTTTTTTTTATAAGGAAAGATGGAAAATTTGCATTTTTATTGGAAATCTCCTAATTTTTAAGTGTTTGAAACTAATTAAAAAACTTTAAAAACACCAACTGAGCCACTCCCAATTATATCTCCAATAAATATTATCTTCCTACAATTAGGTTATTACTTAGAAGACGGCTCTGTGTGTATCTATTAGAAGACAGGATATCCCAGGGAAACGTTAGTCATTATCCAAATAGAGAAGTAGCATCACACTGGAAGTAAGTAGAGTAAACTGGAAATTACAATCTCTGGTCTTCAATCTTCAAAAGACTTCATAAAGTCTTCTCGCATTCTGAATCAGGGAGGAGTGACTCTGTTCTCTGCTCCAGAATTAACCTGGATCACAGAGTCAGGGTAAACCATTGATAATGCTTAAGCCTGCTGCCTGTGGTCATATACATAAAGGGCATCAGATATTTGGACAAGAATAGCATTTTAACATTATCTCGACAGAAAAATAAATTCAACATACATAATTCTGACGCAGAATATTTTCAGGAAACATAGGCCTGTTTGCTCATTTGATTATACTAGTAGTTTTTAAAGTGTTGTCAATAGACCCAGAAGGGTCCCTGAGCCTCTTTCAGAGGTCCACAATATCAAAATTATTTTCATAATAGCTGTTGTTGTTGTTAGCTGCCACTGAGTTGGTCCCTGACTTATGGTAAACCCAGGCACAGCGAGTAAAACGCTGCCTCTGTTCCTGTGCCATCCCCAAGATAGGCTGCAGATTAGACCATTGTGATCCATAGGTTTTTACTGGCTGATTTTTGGAAGTAGATCACCAGGCCATTCTTCCTAGTCCTGAAATCTGTTCAGCATTATAGCAACAGGCTGACAGATGGGTGGTTCCAGGCAAGAATTGTACCATTGAACCACCAGTGCTCCATTTTGATAATAGTGCTAAAATACTATTTGCCCTTCTGCTATGTTGACATTTGCACTGATGGTACAAAGCAACGGTGAGTGACACTGTTGGCTCAAATCAAGACAGTGTCTCCAAAGAGTATTATTAGTAGTCATAAAAATAATAAAAAAGCCAGTTTCATTTAACGTTGTCTTCAATGAAACAGTAAAAATGATTAAGTTTAATTAATTTAGTTAAAACTTTACCCTTGAGTGTGACAAAATGAGAAGTACGAATAAAATACTTCTCCTGCATACCAAAGGACAATGGTTGTCTCAAGGAAAAGCACTTATGCAACTGTCTTAGTTGCAAGCTGATTGAGTCAGGTATTCCACATAACATGATTTTTACATAAAAGAATGACTGACAAACTACCATTACTCAGGCTAAGATGTTTAGTAGATATTTCCTGAAAATGAATGAAATGAACTATCAATTCAAGGAAAACTGACAGTATTTGTTGCATTGTTACCAGTGATAACATTTTAGCTTTTAAGCAAAAATTGGAATTGTGGAAAACTTTTATCTGCCACTGTGAGCTTGTCAGCTACCAATACTAAAGACTTTTTTGATGAGGTTGGTGGTTAATCACTTAACAAGGTGAATTTCTTCATATAATGAAATATGTCAACATTTGTAAGAACTTAAATTTTCCAAATGACCAATACATGTGTTCCGCCCAAAAAATAAAAGGATCTGGGTAAAAGATCCATTCAAAGTATAGGATAGGCCAAAGGATTTTAATGTAACAGGGTACAAATTAGTCCTTGACCAAGCTTCATATTTCACATTGCAACCAATCTTTAAGAGACTACCAACTGTAAAGTTTTGGTATAGTATCAAAGAATATTCACCATTATCTGGAAATGCTATTAAAATAGTCCTTCCTTTACCAATTACATATCTGTGTGAGGCTGGATTTGTTTCTTTATATTCTTCAGTCAAAACAATATATTGCAATAGACTGAATACAGAAGCAAATGTGAGAATATAGCTGTCTTCTATTAAGCCAGAAATTAAAATATATTTGAAAAAATATAAAACAATATTATTTTCAGTAGATCTTTTTGTTTTGAAAATATAGTTATTCTTCATAGAAATGTTATTTATGTTAACATGTAAATGCTTTATTATTATTTTAAAATAAACTAATACGTATTTAAAACATTTCTCAGTTTTAATTTCCAGTACAGTAAATATTGATACAATACATATAAACAGAAGCTATTTGGGGTTCTTGGTAATTTTTAAAGGTATAAAGGGGTCCTGAGACCAATAAATTTGAGAATTGCTGGATTTGACGGGAATGCTAGTGATCTACATCTCCCAGATAGGGAAGTTAACTTTGCACAAAAGAAAACTTGCATTTTTATGTTCAGAGAGTTTATTTTTGATCACATGAATTCAATGGTTTCCAATCTTTTTTCTGTGTATAACCCACAAATTTCTATGATGAACAGCTATTGATACACCAATGTTGGTATATTTTCAGACAAAAGCAAAGAAATTTGATGTTTAGAGTGTTCTTAATAATCTTGTTTAGACTCTTCAAAATAGTGGGAGATAACCTGTAGGCCCCAATCAGTACCCTTGATTAAGCTACAATTACAGCAACTTCATGGCATTCTCCAGAGACTTGGAAACCTCAGTTTAAAAAAAAAACAACCCATTGCCGTCGAGTCAATTCTGACTCATAGTGACCCTATAGGACAGAGTAGACGTGCCCCATAGGGTTTCCAAGGAGCGCCTGGTGGATTTGAACTGCCGACCTTTCGGTTAGCAGCCGTAGCACTTAACCACTACGCCACCAGGGTTTCCTTAGCTGTATCACATGATCACCTTGGTTTTCACAAAGGAAAATGGTGACAATATGGAATAGTTTTCAAAAACTAACAACACTAAGAGAATCTCAGACACAATATCATACTTCTATTGGATCAATAATGCCATTTTTATATGTAAAGGAAATAACACTGCCTTTCAGGCATACACAGTAAAAATCTTGAGTTAAAAACTAGCTTATTATTTATCCAAAGTAATTTACATTCTTTTGCTCAAAGGAAACAGAAACCTATACAAAGGTCACAATTTTGCATTTTGCTTGAATATTAAATTAGACATTAGTGTATTAAATGAATACCCCCTTCATATAAACTTTTAAACTACTGTATTAATTTTAGGTCAATTAGATATTGATAGTGTTTACATTTTCTTTCCAAGAGGGGGAAAAAAAATAGCTTGCTGGTTAGCCTGGGCACAAAATTCTATAGCAAACTTTAAGATAAAGGAATATGTGACTACGGACTACATACATTTTTTAAAGTCAAATTTCAGACGCTTAGGAAATAAAAGGATAATTGAATTGGTCGCTCTTTTTTAAAAAATATTTTCTATTTTAATATCTGTAAGGAATGATGCTTTGATTAAAAGTACAGATTTTTTTTTTTTTTTGGTCTCGTCATTATTTTCTACCTCAAGCCTCTTGATTTGACTTCTAATAGAGATGTCACTGCCCTTCGTAATGGAAAATCAGCATTTGTCCAAATTGCACATCATGGTAACTTTACAATAGAAATTATCTGTTATAGAATTATTCTTTCAGCAAATCTTTTTTGGGGGATTATCATCATTTTAGAATTTGAGTCCTCTAGCTATTGCCAGCTGTTCTATAAATAAATCTACATATTATTTGGTTTCTTTGGCTTAAGAATTATTTTACTTAGGGTAATGAAAGATTAAAATTTCAAATTTGTTCTTAAAAAATACTTTGTTGTGTCATAAAACAAGAAGAATGAATATTCATCATTTCAGTCAGATTTCATTAGAAGAAAATATCTGATACAAAAGAAATGACTTTCTCCCATACACAGTAAAATATTATGTCATTTCAGCAAATAAATATTTTCTGGAGACAATGCCATTCTATGGAGAATTGTTTACAAAAGACAATACATGGTTCCCTTCATTATATTTGGATGAGTGAACAAAAGGAAATCAAAACATAGCACATTTTATAGATCCTGTTCTCACCATAGCTGGAGAATCTTAAAGGATTAAAGCATATTCTAGAATATTATGTTGGACTATACATATAAACCATGAATCCAAAATAATGTTTAATATTTTAGTAGTTGACATAAGAAATAGATACACACTTCCAAATGGTCAGAAATATTTCAGCTTAAATATTTATCAGTGTTTAAGCTGATAAAAAGCTAGAGAAGGAAAGGTTGGAGCTGTTAGTTTTCAATCATAACTTGGTTATTTAGTCCTTTTTTGTTTCGAAAAAGACTAGCTTAAGTACTTCTGATGGTTATTCTCATAGTATTCTGTATTCTTGCTGATAAATTACAGCACTTTATTATACTTTATCGTAACTTGTAGTTGTTTATTTTGTCTGTTTGTTAAAGCAAGAACAATGTTTATTTGCTCATCAGTGCTTTCCCAGCACCAGGCAAAGATTTATTTAACGAATTAATAAACCCTGTTAGGAAAGCAGAGATTACCAGTTCCATCACAGACATGAAGCTCAGAAAAATTAAGAAACTTGGCTAATGCAGTATAGTTATTAAGCACAGAAATCAACATGTGAATTCAGGTCTTCTATCATCAAGTCTAGTGATCTTTTTAGTGCTGATAATTCAAGACTGTATTTACTACTTAAGAAAATATATTAGTACATACATTTCAGCACATGACAGACCGCACATGCCTAATCTGAAAGGGAGAAAGGGGATTACTATGGGGTTCGTCCTATACTAATATGTACTACATTATAAATATTAACCAAGATGCAATAACAATGTCAAACTCAACTTGTATTTCCAATTTTTGTACTGCATATCACTCCTTGGATGTTTCAGACATACCTCGGATTGAACACATTAGAAACCGAAATGCATTACCTCTCCATTGTTTTACCCTCAGAACTTGATGCTTCTCTTTTATTCCTTAACATCATCATCCACCCAATAATTCAAAACAGAAACCTAAGAATATATTTTGACTTCTTCTCTACTCCAAATTTTTATGCTATAAAAATTAAGTAATTGACCTAGAACAGAGCTAAGTGCTAAAATCAATGGTCCTGAAATTTCACTCAGTAGGCAAAGGCAAAAACAAAAACAACCAAAAAACAAAACAAAGAAAAACAAAACTTTCAATATTTAAAACAAGAAAGAACTGATATTTGAAATTAGATTTTTGAAGTCACTGAATTAGACCATTTATATACTAATTTAAAGTTCTAGCCAGAACATTGACTGGTGACAACTGCATTTAAAATGGTCACTATTGCTGAATATAAAACCTCAAAACCTCCAACCAGCACAAAAGTTCATGTTGGACTTCCATTTATCCTTCATGTCCTCGACGAAATGTAACTCCCAGAAGAAGCCTTCGCTGACCACATTATCTAAGTTAGGTGCCCTTCCTATTATTTTCTATCACCACAATCTTTTAGTTTCTTCTTAGAACTTATTAAAAATTAGAATTATTATATTTATGTTTATCTACCTATTTACAGACTAAACTCTAAACTCCACAAAGGCAGACAGTGTCACTGATATAAAAGCACTCATAACCTGTAAGAGCACTCAATTAAGCATCTTGTAAGTTATGAGACTTTTTATTTGAAAGATTAATTTGATCTCCACTCCTTTAAAACCCTATATTCAAACTAGTTTATTTCATTATATTAGTATTCTAATTCAGAATTAAAGATTTATTTTTAAAAATTACTCTGATGCAATACTTTTATCTTTGAGGTATACATGCTAGTGATGATAAAAAAGTATCTAAAAGGAATAAAATCTTATTTCTAGATTTAAAAAAAGTATATTATTTAAATGTATTGAAAGTTTGAACATGTAAGTGTTAGCTAAGGAAAAATCAAGACAAGCCACTTGCTGTTCTAAAATAAGAAAATTGATTTAAAAAAATTAACATTTTTATTTTTAGGATTTTACTTTTGTCAATTTGGAAGTATCAATTGATTTTGAAAATTATATTTTAATACCACTTTTGTAACTAACAATGTAACTACAAAATTTTAAAAGACTTAAGAACTACTATGTATAACTGAATATAGCTTAAATATTTTTGAAAAATATTTATAGTCACAATATATTATTAAAAAAAAATAGTATATCTTCGGTAGTTTGCATTTTCAACATTTAGGTACATGGCATTTGTTGAATGACTAAACATTTTATAGAGGACCTAACTTTAGTTTTAATTATTTCTTACACTTTTGAAATGAGCTGGAATTTAATGAAGTCAAACCATAATTTTTTTAATTAAAAAATATGGATGAAACTTTTCTATCTAATTCTGGTTTTGAGAACTCCTTGTTTGCATTCAATTGAAAATGTAGCTGATGGCACCCATACGGCATTAACATACATTTTATATCTAGAATGTTCTTAAAGATTTTCTTCATTGTAGATTTAGGACCTCAATTTTTTAAACTATAAAATAAACATCAGTTAATTCTGACTTATGTCTAAAAACAAAGATATATAACAGTGACACTCTGAAGACTTGGCAGAGAAGGTTGTATTGTGGAATGTAAAAGCAACTGCACTACCCACATCAAGAACATTTGAGACTGCTTCTAATCAAATCCAATTATAACATACATAAAGCTGATGGATAAGTTAGAATTGAGGAGGACAGCTATATAGGTCCTTAAATTGATGACACAGGAAAAGTCACAGTTTGAAAATTAACTGTCAGATTCCTAGAATAAATCTAGTGTTTAGCCTGATATCTAACAGCACATCTTACTAAATTAGAAGGAATGTTAGTACTAACCATTTGATATCAATATTAGATAGACAACTTGAAAGCACAAACAACTAACTTAACCAGGAAAGAAATCTCAAGGGAAAGCAGTCATAACCATAATTAAGTTTTCTAGTTAATTTATCATAAACTCGAAGATGGGAGGCTAAGTGCCTAGTCCTTTCCTCTCCCTGGAAATGATTCCATACTTGGAACAGATTATAAAAATAAAGACCAAGAACCACCTTCCCCAAAGGTTGGCATTAAAACTTTCCATTAATTTAGACTTGTTTCCAAATATTAGGCAGCAACATTCCAAGTTGAATATGTTTGAAAAAATTTGGAATGATATTAGAGCAGGGAGCTACCCCAGCTTGGACAAGTTAAAAAAATCCCTTTGGTGACAGTATTTCATCTTGTTAATCTTGTTGTTTATTTGCCAGAAATATATTTATTCTCTGTATAAACAAAGAGCTTCACATCTACACTGTGACTATGCTAAAGAAACAAAAAAGTCTACAACAAAGAAACAAGAGCTACAGAAAGTGATACCTCAGCTGTGATATAGGAGTACATATTTTGCATGAAATCTCTATTGTCCTACTGTTGGCCTAATACGACAATTTGTGAAACAACGGATGGTAACTATAAAATTCCATTCATCATTTTTCATAATATTATCTCACATGCAATCCAACCTTGATAAGTAGGGGGAAATACTGGTTAGTATTCCCAGAATTACATAGTAGAGCAGGTGTAAGGTGCCAAGGAACTGTACCTACTTTTGGTGTTGGGCAGGAAGCTGTAGAGAGGCGAGATGTAGCCTGAGCACGAGGCGATTCGGAAGGAGTAGTGCTGAGGGAGGCTGTGTCTCGTGGGAGCACCTGAACGCCACGAGAAATGATAGAGTCTGGAATCTGAACAAATAGAACAACAACGGCTTAATATTCTGAAATGTAAAGTCAAAAATCACACCTAAGTTTTTTGGCATTCTTTGCTGTTCAGCACTCACATATTTGGTATCATTAACTGTTAGGTTAAAAAAAATGCATCCAAAAATTTAGGAAATGTTAGAAATATTTAGATGTAAAATATTTTTCATAGCCAAATAATATTTCACAAAACTTTTCTAGATAAGAGGCACTATAGCTCTGTGGTTAAGAGTGAGAATTGGGCATTCATATATTGGCTTTGCCATTTAATAGTTTGAAATCTTGAGCAAGTTATTTAAATTCAGAATATTTTCCATTTTCCTTTCAGATTCATTCTCCACCCTTCTTCACTCTCTGCTCTAAGCTGACTTGTATGGACAGCAAACAAGTTATCTTTGGCTCTCTGGCTCCCAGTTAGTTTTAGTCAACAGCAGCTATTGGCAAAAGACTGAGGATGGGAAGAGAGTAAGGTCTGGTATTTCTTCCCCTGGCTCCATCCCTACCAGGTCACCACAGGTTAGCTGTCCCTCAACTCAAGATCATAGCTCCTGTCAGGTGGTCCTTCCTTACAGCTCTTTCTGGGTTCCAACAACAGCTCCCTCTCCTTGCCTCATTAGACATAGGTGCATTAATGCATTCCATCTGACTGTTACTAGTCTCAGGGCACTGTGTTGCTTTCTCTGCCCTAAACTCTACCCGAATCTTTGTAAATATTATAGTCCCTTATTAAACTCTCCTCAATCACCTGATTTAAGTGCATTATCTGATTTCTGCTGGGGCCCTGACTGATATATCTTTTGAATTGCCGTTTCATTTATCTGAAAAATGAGGATAATGATAGCATCCGCCACACTGGATTACTGAGAGGTTTAGTAAGATAAGAAAATGCATATAAATTATTTAGCATCTCTAAGTAGTAAATACATAATATATGTTGGCTACTGTTATTGTTATTATTATACCTATCAACATAGTAAAGGTTGAAGTAATTAAGTAGCAGTATTCCAAAAGTATACAAACATAAAGAGAAATAACATTGTACACTATTATAAGTTATTAATATTTATATTTCTTATAAAATGTATTATTTTAGGCTATGCATAATTTATTTAATGTTTTGGGCTAATATCAATAGGCCCAGGTCTTCAGAATGACAATTTGACCACTTTTCAGTTTAGTGCACAAGAGTTGAAATACATATGATAAAAGAACACGCAATTAACATTCAACCACCTACTATGTGAAAAGAAAGAAGTAGCCCAACTTTGTGACCAGAAAGGTGCTCTTGACATTATGTGTCATCTGTTTCTTACAAAGGACATAAGATTATTCCATAGAAGCTCCTTTACGCAGTTTACACACCAACATTTCTCAATACCTATAGTACTGCCACCATTTTAGAGCTGGACAATTTATGTAATTTATGGACAATGTCCTCATAACTAGGATGAAAAGCAATGGGAATTGAGAAGAAAAATGGCTCCATCTGCTAGTTCACTTAGTGAATTATGACAAATATTTTCAAGAAATGAAGAAAGATAGTCTAATTTAGAAGACCTACTTGCTGCCACATATGTCTAATAAAAAAGGCTATGTACTGGAAAAAGGAAGGAAGTCAAATGCCCCTATTATATCTTGCACGGCACTATGTCCCTTTCCTTCACAGCAATTACTACACTTATATGTGTGATAGTTTGATCAATATCTATCTCCTATACTACAATGTATTGTCATGATGATGGACTATTGCTACTATTGTATGTCCAGTACCTAATAAAGCACTTTCACAAAGTAGTGTGTGTTTGTGTGATCTATCTACCTACCTACCTACCTACCTATCAATCTCCCTCCAGACTTACATACATACACGTGTGTATACATACTACAAATCTTTGTGTTTGTGTGTGTATGAACGTAAATGAATGTAAAAAAAACATTAGGATATTTGAGGAGGAAGTTAAGTTTAATTTTGGGGTAAATCATCACTGTGGATCTAGTTAATATTGGCAACCAGACATTTGCAATTTCATTACCTAATATGGACATTGATTTTCCCCATCTTGAAAGAGAAACCTATGATAGAAATAGATACGTATAGATTATTTGCAGAGCGATGGTAGCTGAACCCAGAGAAGTAGATGAGATCCTCAAGAGAAAGACTATATGGGAAGAATATACCAAGACAAAACCTAGGAGAAAGAGGATGAAATAGACACTGAAGAACAAGACGGCGGCTGTCACTAGTTACCTGAGCGGGATGTCATTATTTGATGAAGACAGAAAACTGATTACAAGGGATTAAGAAAGAGTGCGAGGTAAGGAAACGAAAGCAGTGAATATAGATTACTCTGTTGATGGACATTTGTATTGTTTTCATTTGGGGGACATTATGAACACTGACACTATAAATACTGTTGTCCGTGAATCACGATACACACGTGCATAAATTTCTAGTATATATACATATTCGGGAGTAGAATTAACATTATAGGGTATGAATATCTTCTTTTACTAACTTTCAAATTGGTTGATCCAATTTATACATCTCTCAACAGAAAGGTATGAGTTCCCCTTACTTCACAACTTACCTCTACTTAGTATTGTCAGTATTTTTAATTTTTTTCAAATCTGAGATCTCATTGTGACTTTAATTTGTCTTTCCCTGATTGTTAATAAGGGTGAGAAAATTCTTTGTTTAATTAATTAATTAATTGATTGATTGTACTTCAGGTGAAGGCTTACAGAACAAATAGTTTCTCATGAAATAGAAGTACACATGTAGTTTTATGACATTGGTTAACAACACCACAACACATCAACCCTCTAACTTCTCAATCTTTTTTTTTTTGGTGAAAATACACATAGCCAAAGATACACCATTTCAAAAATTTCTACATGCACAGTTCAGTGACATTGCCTACACTCTTCGAATCGTGCTGTTATTCTCACTTAAGATGAAAGCTTACAGAACAAAATAGTTTCTCATTTAACAGTTACTACAAATGTTGCCCTATGACAATGGTTAACAATCTCACAACACATCAACAATAACCTTACTCAACCTTGGGTTCCCTATCACCAGCTTCCTTGTCCCCTTCTGCTTTCTGGCCCTTGTCACTGGACTCCTGTACCTCGTTAGTCTCATTTGGTTTTACGGGGCTGTCCACTCCCAGGCTGAACAGTTAACCTCGGAGGTAACTTCACCACTGAGCTAAAAGGGTGTCTGGGGGCCACACTCTTGGGGCTTCTCCGGTCTCCTTTAGGCCAGTAAATCTGGTCTTTTTTTGTGGGTTAGAATTATGCTCTACATCCTTCTCCAGCTCTGTCCAGAACCCTCTGCTGTGATCCTGGTCAGAGCAGTCAGTGATGATAGCTGGGCACCATCTAGCTGTACTGGACTCAGTCCGGTGGAGGCCTTGGTAGCTGTGGACAATTAGTCCTTCAGAATAATCTTTTCCTTGTATCCTGTTCTCTCCATTCTCCCTTGCTCCCGAAGGGATGAGACCAGTGGAGTATCTTAGATGGCTGCTCACAGGCTTTTAAGACCCCAGACACTACTCACCAAGGTAGAATGTAGAGTATTGTCTTTATAAGCTGTGTCATGCCAACTGAGCTAGATGTTCCCCGAGACCATGGTCCCCAGAGCCCTCCGCCCAGCAATTCAGTCCCTCAGGGAGTTTGGATGTGTCTATGGGGCTTCCATGACCTTTCCTTGTACAAGTTGTGCTAGTTTCTCCTGTATTGTGTACTGTCAGGGTGAGAAAATTCTTATTAAAACATTTACATTTTCTCTTATGTGAAGTCCCTGGTCAAGTCTTTTAATCAATTTTCCATTTATTGGGTTGTTTCTTCTCATAGAATTGTTAGATTTTGGTATCTATTCTGGATAACTAGTCCTTTATCAATTGTATATGCCATAAATATCTATTCCTACTCTGTAGCTTGTCTTTACACTTACTTTATCATGTCCTTTGATGAATAGAAGCTTTCAATTTTGATACAGTTAAATCTATCAATATTCTCCTTTATGGTTAGTAGGTTTTGTGTCTTAAAAGGAATTCTTCTTGATTCCTTTTAGCAGAGTATCAAAACCAAATCAAACCCATTGCTGTCGAGTCAATTCCAACTCATAGCAACCCTACAGGACAAAGTAGAACTGCCCCACAGGATTTCCAAGGACTGGCTGGTGGACTCAAACTGCCAACCTTTTGGTTAACAGCTGAGCTCTTAACCACTGTGCCACCAGGACCCTGTAGGGAACTGCAAAAGTCTAGTCCTCTATTAAAGCAGTAAATAAAATGAAAAAAAGTGGTTAGAATCAACTTTATCAGAACTCTGAAAACGAGTAATAAAGGAAACAAAATAGGTGAATCTCGGTAAAAGAGTTTTGTGGCATTTTAACTTACTCTGGCCCTATCCACTGCCACCCAGCTGGGCAGCATTCTTGAAGACAACAGCCCACATCCCTAACATATGTTTCTATTATTGAAGGGAGCAGAATGAACTTTATTCTCAAACAACTGTGGTTGTTTGTTTTGAAATGTCTGGTGGCTCCTTGAAGAAAGGAAATCACACTCAAAAGACTTGCCTTTATTTCACCTAACTCAGAACTCTCCCAGGACTGAGATGCCTAACTAGGGGGTGTTTGTCAAAACATTTAAAGGCAAATCTGTTAGCTGATGCTGCCTGGGGCAAGGGATAACATTTGGGCAAACAACAGACAAACTGAAAAGTCTAGGAGGAAAGGCTTGGAAATAAGATGCTTTGGGGAATAAGGGCTTTGAAAAGCCATCACATACACCTGGGAATCTAGAAGAACACACAGATGCCCAGGGTTGGACACATATTCAGAAAAGACCTGAGAAGGCCCTAAGCTCTCACCTCTGGCTGATCTTCAGGCTCTGTACAAGCAGGAAGTGATGACTCAGGGCACAGTCGTAAACTACCTAGCTGAGTGCTGAAGACGTGCCCCAAGAGACACACAGAACCCATTTGCAAAGATTGGGAGATTTTTCTTTTTCTTTTTATTCCAAGCATTTAAGTAAGTAAATCTTTGTTGAATCACTAGCTGACCACTAAGCTAACAGAACAGGGACTTTAGTGGTCACACACAACGAAGAATCCAAATTTGACAAAACCAGTTGAAAAAAAGTCACTACACAAACAAGTGCAGAAGAGCAACAACAAGCCCTTGGTGGGGTGAGGGGACACTAATTTCCAGAGTTTCCACATTATAATATTCAAAATGTTCATCTTTCAACAAAAAAATTGAGAAGCATGCAAAGAAACAAGAAAGTATGGCCCATACACAGGGGGAAAAAAAAAAGAAAAGAAATTCATAGTAACTGTTTCTGAGGAAGCCCAGACATTGGCTTTAATAAACAAAGATTTTAAATCAACTATTTTACATACGCTCACAGAGCTAATGAAAACCACTGACAAAGAAGTAAAGCATGAGAATGAAGTCTCACCAAGTACAGAATATCTGTAAAGACACAGAAATTATAAAAAGGAACTGGATAGAAATTCTGGAGTTGAAGGTACAGTAACTAAAATTTAAAAATATCACTCAAGGAATTCAATAGCAGATTTGTGTAGAGAGAAGAATCAGCAAACTTGAAGATAGGTCATTGATATTACCCAGTCTGAGGTACAGAAAGGAAAAAGAATGAAGAAAAAATGAACAAGCCTTAAGAAAACTGTGGGACACCATTAAGTGTACCAATAAAGCCATCATGGGAGTTCCAGAAGAGGAGAAAGAGAAAAGGGCAGATGGAGTATGAAAAAGCAATGGTTGAAAACTTACAAATCTACACATCCAAGAAGTGCAAAAACTCCAAGGAGGATAAACTCAAAGAGATCTGCACCGAGACACGATGTAATCATACTGATGAAAGACAAAGACAAAGAAGAATCTTCTCACTAAGATTAACAGTTGAGATCTCATCAGAAACCATGGGCCAGAGACAGTGGTATGACATATTCAAAGTGCTGAAAGAAAAAAGCTGTCAACCAACAATTCTAAATCTAACCAAAGTATCCTTCAGAAATGCAGGTGAAATAAAGATATTTCCAGATAAACAAAAACTGATGGAGTCGGTCACCTGTAAACCCGCCTTAACAGAAATGATAGTCCTTTAGGCTGAAGTAAAAGGACTGTAGACAGTAACTAGAATCCACATGAAGAAAAAAAAATACTGGTATTCTACATAGATAAATATAAAAGTAAGTATTAATAAATTTCTTGGTTTGAAACTCCTCTTTTTTCCTATATGATTTAAAATAAAACTACATTAAACAATAATTATAAATCTATACTGATGAGCACATAAGGTATAAGGATGTAATTTGTGACAATAATAAAATAAGCTAGGGAGATGGAGCAAAGTTTTAGCATATTATTGAAACTAATTTGGCATTAATTTGAACTTGACTGTTATCAATTAAGATGTTAATTGTAATCCTCAGGGCAGCAACTAAGAAAACAACTACAAAACATAAAGAAATGAGAGGGGAATTAAAATGATACAATAAGAAATATCTGACAAAAAAGAAGGCAGTAATGGAGGAATTGAGGAATAGAAGAGTATAAGACATATAAAACAAAAATCAGATAGACAGCAGTCCTTTCTTATCAATAACTGCATTATAGGTAAATGGATTAAACTCTCCAATTGAAAGGCAGTGACTAGCAGAATGAATTAAAAACAAAAAAACATGATCCAACTATATGCTGTATAGAGATTTACTTTAGACACAAAGAAACAGAGGTTGAAAGTGAAAAGATGGAAAAATGTATAACATACAAACAGTAACTAAAAGGGAGCTGGAGTATTCATACTAACATAGGATAAAATAGATTTTAAAACATAAATTGTTATAAGAGACAAAGAAGAACATTATATAATGATAAAAGGGTCAATTCATCAAGAAAATATATCGATTATAAACATACATGCACCTAACAACAGTATTAAAAAGAGAGACAGTTCAACAATAATAGTGAGAGACTTCAATGTCCACTTCCAGTAATGGATAAAACAACTAGTCAGAAGATCAACAACAACAAAATAAAAACAAAATTCCCTAAAAACAAACAAACAACAAAAAACAGAACACTTAAACAACATAAACCAACTACACCTAACAGACATATACAGAACACTTAACAAAGACAGCATCAGCACAATACATATTCTTCTCAAGTGCACATGGAACATTCTCCAGGAGAGGCCATGTGTTACACCACAAACAAGTCTCAATAAATTTAAAAAGACTGAAAACATACAAAGTATGACCACAATGGAATTAAATTTGAAATCAATAACAGAAGGAAATTAGGGAAATTTGTAAATATGTGGAAATGAAACAACACACTCTTAAGCCAACATTGAATCAAAAAAGAAATCACAAGGGAAATTAGAAAATACTTTGAGATGAATGAAAACAAAAATACAACAAACCAAAACTCATGAGATGCAGTAAAAATAGAGGTCAGAGGGAAATTTATAGCAGTAAAAACCTACATTAAAAAAAAAAAAAAAAAGAAAGATCTGAAACCAATAATCTAACCTTCCACCTTAAGAACTAAAAAAAGAAAAGCAAATTAAACAGCAAACAGAAGAAAGGAAATATTAAGATTAGAGTGGAGATAAACAAAATAGAGAATAGAAAAAGAATAGAAGCAATCAATGAAAAAAAGTTGGTTCTTTGAAAAGATGAACAAAATTGACACACTTTTAGCTAGACTGACCAAGAAAAAAAGAGAGAAGACTCAAATTATTAAAATCAGGAACAAAAGTGGAGACATTATTACCAATCTTACAGAAATAAAAGGGAACAAATTTTCTCAACAAATTAGATGACCTAAATTAGTGGACAAAAATCTCAGAAACACATAAACTACCAAAACTGACTCAAGAAGATGTAGAAAATCTGCATAGACCTGTAACAGCTAAAGACACTGAATCAGTGATCAAAAATTTTTCACAAAAAAGCCTAGGACGAGATGGCTTCACTAGTGAATTCTATCAGATGTTTAAAGAAGAAAGAACATCAATCCTTTCCAAATTTTTCCAAAAATAAGAGAGAAGGGAACACTTCCTAAGTCATTCTATGACACCATTACTGGCAAAGGCATAACAAGAAACTAAAACTACAGTCCAATATCTCTTATGAATATAGATGCAAAAATCCTCAACAAAATACTAGGACCAAATCCAGTAGCACATTAGAAGGATTATACACCATGACTAAGTGAGATTTACCCCAGGAATGCAATATACTAAAATCAACCCAATATACTAAAATCAATCCATGCACTGTACGTCATTAATTGAATGAAAGAAAAAAAAAAACATTATCATCTTAATTAATGCAGAAAAGGCATCTGACAAAATCTAACACCACTTCATAATAAAAATAATCAACAAACTAGAAATAGAAGGCAACTTCCTCAACCTCATAGAGAGCATCCATGAAAAACTCACAGCTAACTTCATACTTGGAGTTCCTCAATGGTGCAAACTGTTAAATGCACCACTACTAGCTGAAAGACTGGTGGTTGGAATCCACCCAGAGGTTTTGGAAGGCAGGCCCGGCAAACTGTTTCTGTCACAGGTCACAGCCTTGAAAAACCTATGGAGCAGTTCTACTCTGCACACACAAGATCATCATGAGTTGGAACTGACTCAACAGCAACTAACAACAATAACTCATCATCATACTTAAATGAAAGACTGCAAGAATTCCCCTTAAGACGAGAAATGAGACAGAGATATCTGCTCTCTCTATTTCTGTCAACATGGTAGAAGCTCTGGCCAGGGCAATCAGGCAAGAAACAGAAATAAAAGACATCGAAGTCGGAAAAAGAAATAATTATCTCTATTCTCAGATCACATAATCTTATGCATATAAAACCTTAAAGAAAACTATTAGAGCTAATAAATTCAGCAAAGTTGCAAGATAAATGGACAGAAGAAAAAATAATTGTATTTCTCTATGCAAGCAATGAACAATTTGAAAACAAAATTAATGAAATAGTTACATTTACATAGGCATGAAAGAGAATAAAATACTTAAGTAATAAATTTAACCAAAGAGGTGCAAGACTTGTACACTGAAAACTACAAAGCATTGCTGAAAGAAAGTAAAGACCTAAATAAATGGAAAGACATTCTGTGTTCTGGATTGGAAGACTTAATATTGTTAAAATGGCAATATTACCAAAAGCAATAAACAGATTCACTGCAACCCCTTTCAAAATTCCAATGGCCTTTTTGTTTTCATTTCTGGAAAAAAAAAAAATCCTCAATTTTATATGGAATTACAAGGGAATCAAGCAACTGAAACAATCTTGAAAAAGCACCAAGTTGGAGGACTCACATTTCCTGATTTCAAAACTTACTACAAAGTTACAGTAATCAAAACAGTGTTGCATTGGCCTAAGAACAGAGAAACAGATTAATGGAATAAAATGGAGAGTCTGGAAATAATCTCACACATCCATGATCAAATGATTTTCAACAAGGCTGCCAAGAATATTCAATTGGGAAAGAATAGTTTCTTCAACAAATTGTGTTGGGACAACTGAATTTTCAAATACATACGGATAAAGTTGGACAGCTACTTCACACCATATAAAAAAATTAACTCAAAATGGATCAATCACCTAAATGTAAGAGCTAAAACTATAAAACACTTAGAAGAAAACAGGGGTTTAAGTTTTTATCATTTTGGATTTGGCAATGGGTTTTTAGATATAACACCAAAAGCACAAGCAACAACAACAACAACAAAAAAAGACAATTAAAACTACTTAATTAAAAAAAACAAAAAACAAAAATTTTTGTACCCCAAAGGACACCATAAAGAAAGTGA
Organism: Trichechus manatus latirostris; assembly: GCF_000243295.1. NCBI lineage: Eukaryota > Metazoa > Chordata > Mammalia > Sirenia > Trichechidae > Trichechus > Trichechus manatus. The sequence continues at coordinate 19,162,584 of NW_004443946.1, read as the reverse complement.
AAACACAAGCTACAAGATGGGGAAAATATCTGCAAATAATATATCTGATAAGGGTCTAGTATCCAGAATATATAAAGAACTCTTACAACCCAACAACAAAAAGACAAACAACTCAATTAAAATACGGCCAAAGGACAGGAATCGGCATTTCTCTAAAGAAGATATACAAATGGCCAATAAGCACATGAAAGACCATCAGCATCATTAGTCACTAGGGAAACGCAAATCAAAACCACAATAAGATACCACTTTATACTCACTGGAAGAGCTGTAATGAAAAACCAAATAACAAATGTTGGTGCGGATATAGAGAAATTAGAACGCTTATACATTGCTGGTGGGAATATAAAATGGCGCAGCCACTGTGGAAATCAGTTTGGCAGTTTCTCAAAAAGTTAAACACAGAGTTATCACATGACCCAGCAATCCAAAGTATGACATTCAGTATATCCTACCTGAATTTAGAGACCGTTCAGGAACAGATTTGACGCACTGAACACTAATGACCAAAGACCAGGTGAGTTGTGAGATGACATCATGGGCACCATACATGAAGAAAGCAAAAGGTCATTAATAAGACAGGAAAGAAAGAAAAGACCAAAATGATGTCAGAAGAGACTCTGAAAGTTGATCTTGAATGTCGAGTAGCTAAAGCAAAAAGAACAAATGATAAAAGAGCTGAACAGAAGATTTCAAAGGGTGGCTTAAGAAGACAAAGTAAAAGTATTATAATGAAATGTACAAAGGCCTGGAGTTAGAAAACCAAAAGGGAAGAACATGCCCAGCATTTCTCAAGCTCAAAGAACTAAAGAAAAAATTCAAGCCTTGAGTTGCAATACGGAAGGATTCTATGGGGAAAATAATGAATGACACAGGAAGCATCAAAAGAAGATGGAAGAAACACACAGAGTCACGGTACCAAAAAGAATTGGTCGACATTCAAAACTTTCAGGAGGTAGTGCAGGCTCCAGAACCGATGGTATTAAAAGAAGTCCAAGCTGCACTGAAGGCACTGGCGAAAAACAAGGCTTCAGGAATTGAAGAAATACCAATTGAGATGTTTCAACAAACAAATGCAACGCTAGAAGTGCTCACTCATCTATGCTAAGAAACTTGGAAGACAGCTACCTGGCCAACCAACTGGAAAGGTTATCCAACAGAATGCAGAAATTACTGATTAATATCATTAATATCACACACAAGGAAAATTTTGCTGACAATAATTAAAAAATGGTTGCAGCAGTACATCAACAGGGAACTGCCAGCATTTCAAGCCAGGTTCAGAAGAGGATGTGGAATCAGGGATATCATTGCTGATGTCAGATGGATCCTGGCTGGAAGCAGAGAATACCAGAAAGATGTTTACCTGTGTTTTACTGACTATGCAAAGGCATTCGACTATATGTATCATAACAAATTATGGATAACACTATAAAGAATGGGAATTCCAGAACACTTAATTGTGCTCATGAGGAACCTGTATATAGGCCAAGAGACAGTTGTTGGAACAGAACAAGGGGATACTTCACGGTTTAAAATCAGGGAAGGTGTGCGTCAGGGTTATATCCTTTCATGATACTTATTCAATCTGTATGCTGAGCAAATAATACGAGAAGCTGGACTATATGAAGAAGACTGTGGCATCAGGATTGAAGGAAGAGTCATTAACAACCTGTGATTTGTAGATAACACAACCCTGCTTGCTGGATGTGAAGAGGACTTGAAGCACTTACTGATGAAGATCAAAGACCACAGCCTTCAGTATGGATTACACCTAAACATAAGGGAAACAAAAATCTTCACAACTAGATCAATAAGCAACATCTTGATAAGCGGAGAAAAGATTGAAGTCAAGGATTTCACTTTTCTTGGATCCACAATTAACGTCCATGAAAGCAGCAGTCAAGAAACCAAACGGTGTATTGCAGTGGGCAAATCTGCTACAAAAAGACCTCTCTAAAGATGTCACTTTGAGGACTAAGGTGCACTGGACCCAAGCCATGGTATTTTCAATCACCTCATATGCATGTGAAAGCAGGACAATGTATAAGGAAGACTGAATAAGAACTGATGCATTTGAATTATGATGTTGGCAAATATTGAATATACTGTGGGCTGCCATAAGAACAAACAAATCTGACTTGGAAGAAGTACAGCCAGAATGCTCTTTAGAAGTGAGGATGGTGAGACTTTGTCTCAAGTAATTTGGACACATCAGCAGGGGCCAGTCCCTGGAGAACATCATCCTAGGTAAATAGAGGGTCAGGAAAAAAAAAAGAGGAAGACTCAACGTGATGGACTGACACGGTGGCTGCAACAATGGGCTCGAACATAGCAACGGTTGTGAGGAAGGCGCAGGGCAGGGCAGTTTTTTTTTCTGTTCTTTTGTACACAGGGTTGCTATGAGATGGAACCGACTTGATGGTACCTAACAGAACAATAACAACATTATCTTATGCAACTGATAGCACAGAGAAAACAATTTGTCCTAGTTTGATCTCAAACGCTCTGTAGAATTGCATTGTAATTTCAACTGTGAATTATTAAACCAATAGAATTTTGCTCATTAAGGGAAATTGTAGTGGGAATATATACTTTTCCTAGGAACTGTGCTGACTCTCTTCCTATGTCGCTTTTCTGTTCTAAAGCTAATTTGACTGGTTGGGAAAACACTTTTAAAGGAAGAAAATATAAAGTTACATTATTAAAATCAGAATACAAAGCCAAAAGACTGTTTTCCTTTTTGAACTCTGTAGTCTTTTGAAATTCCATTATGAATACCAATAAATAAATATATAAATTTTTACTTTGATGCCAAGATATTTATAAGGGAGCACAAAGTTCCCCCTTCATATAATTATTTTTTCCATTTAAAAAAATGTTGAAACTTACAGAAAAGTTGCAAGACTAGTAAAATAGAAAATCTCTTAGTTATTTGGAATTAATTTTGGGTAGCTAGTGAACAAATTTATAATTAGAGTGGGTCTTACAAAATAGCGATGTACAAAGGAGTACAACTTCAAAAGCCACAATTTGTCAGCCTTCTTGGTAGTAGTTTCTGGAGTCCTGGTACAGCTTGGTGGCTAGTTCCAACACGTATACACTTTCTTAGCACCTTCTCTATTTAGTGAACTTCAAGGTAGGTTACATTTTCTAAAAATCCTAGTAGGCATGCAAGTAAGACATGCCATCCTAGCAAGGCATGCAACCGTAGTACAGGACCTGAACTAATGTCATAAATGAATCATGCATGAGTACCTAACAGTGTCCTATCAGAAGATATACACCATGTATCTTCTCTGAACTTTGGATACTGATGCTTCAGAGGCTATGACTAGGTGTTATGAAAATTCCACTAAAGAAGAAAACCAATGTATCTTAAATTAAGTAAGGTATTTGACAAGTCACTCATAAAATCCTTGTGGACAAGATAGAGAATGTGGATATTAATGGGCTGGAATAGAAATATATGCTAGCTGATTAAGCAACTGCAACCAACAGGGTTTCTGGTATTTGGTAGGAACTGCCTACCTTAAAAGAGTTTTATTGGTGACTTGAATGACAGCATATTTAACGTTATCTGCAGGTGACAGAAGCTAGAAGAGATAGGTAACATACTGGATAAACCAAAAACCAAATTTGTTGCCAGTGAGTCGATTCCGACTCATAGTGATCCTACAGGACAGAGTAGAACTGCCCCATAGGGTTTCCAAGGCTGTAATGTTTACAGAAGCATAGTGTGACATCTTTCTCCCATGCAGAGGCAGGTGGATTTCAACCGCCGACCTTTTGATTAGCAGCTAAGTGTTTAAACACTGTACCACCAAGGCTCCTTAATATACTGGTGTCTTAGTCATCTAGTGCTGCTATAACAGAAATACCACAAGTGGATGGCTTTAACAAAGAGAAATTTATTTCTTCACCATAAAAAGTCCAAATTCAGGGTGTCAGTTCCAGGGGAAGGCTTTGCCTCTCTGTTGGCCTTCTCATCAATGTTCCCCAGGACTAGGAGCTTCTCCACATGGGGACCCCAGGTCCAAAGGACACGCTCTGCTCCTGGCACTGCTTTCTTGGTGGTATGAGGTCCCCCTCTCTGCTCACTTCTCTCTTTTATATCTCAAGAGGTTGCCTCAGGACCCAATCCAATCTTGTAGATTGAGTCCGGTCTTACACAACTGCCACCCATCCTCCCTCATTAACATTATAGAGGCAGGATTTACAACATATAGGAAAATCACACAACACCAGGAATCATGGCCCAGTCAAATTGATGCACACATTTTTGGGGGGATGTCTCAGTCATCTAGTGCTGCTCTAACAGAAGTACCACAAGTGGATGGTTTTAACAGAGAGAAATTTATTGTCTTCACAGTCCAGTAGGCTACAAGTCCAAATTCAGGGCATCAGCTCCAGGAAAAGGCTCTCTCTCTCTTTTGGCTCTGGAGAAAGGTCTTGTAATGCATTGGTCTCTCCTTGGTCTGGGAGTATCTCAGCACAGGAACCTCAGGTCCAAAGGACGCGCTCTGCTCCCAGCCCTGCTTTCTTGGTGGTGTGAGGTTCCC
>NW_004443946.1:19151032-19157880 GCF_000243295.1 Trichechus manatus latirostris | reverse complement strand
TAGAGTTTACAACACATAAGGAAATCACATCAGATAACACAATCATACAATAGTGGGAATCATGACCTAGCCAAGTTGCTTACACACATTTTTTGGGGGACACAATTCAATCCATGACAGGGGACATAATTCAATCCATGACAACTGGATATATAAAGTCAAAAGAGCTCTCTTTAGGCTAGACTAATAGAGTGAATCAAACTAAATAAAATTCAGTGAGTATAACTGTGAACATCTGAATTCGGATTAAAATCAATGATACAAAAAACTCACAAGAATTTATGATTTATATTTATAAGTCACAGTTTATGATTTTGTCTCCATAGTGAACATGAGGTATGACAACTGATTTTTTTAAACAAACTGACAAACTTAAGTATTCATATGAGTTTGATTCTTTATAAGAAATATTTATACTTATTAAAATTATTTTTCTATTGCTTAACATATTTTGGAATTTCTGTTGTTCTCAATAGTAGTAATCAAGGGTCCTGATTATTATTTGGTTTCCATATAAATTTATCTTTCAGGGAAATAAGAAGGTATAATCTTGCTGATACCTGCATTTTAGTATCAATTTCTGATGGTACATATAAGACACTCAGAATAGTGTCTGACGTGTAGTTAGCACTCAAAAAATGATAGCTATGATTATTATGGAGTCCCTGGGTGGTGCAGTTTGTACTCGACTATTAACGTAAAGGTTGGCGGCTTGAACTCACCCAGAGATTCCACGGAAGAAAGGCCTGGCAATCTGCTTCTATAAAGATTACAGGCAAGAAAACTCTATGGAGCAGTTCTACTCTGTAGCATATGGGTCATAATGAAACGGAATTGACTCCATGGCAATGCGTTTGTTTTCTGATTTTATCTATTACTCAGACATGGCTGATGCATCATATTTTTTCATGGATAATGTTCAACAAATATTTACAGAGTATATACTATGTGGAAACCTTGGTGGTGTAGTAGTTAAGTGCTAAGGGTGCTAACCACAAGGTTGGCAGTTTGAATCCACCCAGCATTCCTTCGAAATTCTATGGGGCAGTTCTACTCTGTCCTGTTGGGTGGCTATAAGTTGGATCGACTTGATGGCAACAGATTTTTTTTTTTTTAATATACTATGTGTTTGGAGCCCTGGTGGCATACTGGTTAAGAGACACGGCTGCAAACCAAACGGCTGGCAGTTCAAATTCATCAGCTGCTCCTTGGAAACCCTATGGGGCAGTTCTACTCTGTCCTATAGGGTCGCTATCAGTCGGAATGGACTCGACGGCAACGTTTTTTTTTTTTATGCTATGTGCCAACCTGTGCTACATGCTGGATAGATCATTTAAAAATAAGAGATGGGATTCTTGTCCTTATGGGTCTTACAGTCTACATATACAGAGAGAAATCAGATAAACACATAAATATACAACTGTAAATTCTGATAAGTGCTATAAGGGGAAAGAACAAGTGGTATGAGAGAGAATAACTGCAAACATAATTTACGTTTGGGGGGGCATTAGAGAAGTCTTCTGTGAGAAAGTTTTATTTAAACTGGGACCAAAAGAATAAATAGGAATTAGCCATGCTAAGAATAGTGTTAACAACATTTTAGGTAATGGGGACAGCATATTCCATGAGGGAAAAAAAAGAAAAAAGAAAAAGCTTGATGATCCATAGTAAGCAATTGGGAGAGAGAGAGGAAGAGTAAGAGGTGGGCCTAGAAAAGTAGGGAGGGGCTGCTCATGTAGTCTAATCGAACATGTGAGACTTGAATGAAGCTTTCAAGTAGGGAAGTGACATGGTAAATTATTTATGCTTTAAAAAGTTCATTCTGGCTGAGAAGTGAAGAGTCAACTGAAAGGAGGCAAGGGTGGAATTGATGAGAGCAGTTATTGAAATAACTAAGGTGAAAGATGATGATGGACTAGATCACGTTGTTTCCTGGGAATTTATCACACCAAGTGAACCCCAAAGAGTCACTGATAAATCTCAAAAAGATTTACTAAAATGGGACATGCAGTAGACTAGTTTTTCAACTTAATACTAACCAAATCAAACCCGTTGCCGTCGAGTTGATTCCGACCCTATAAGACAGAACAGAACTGCCCCATAGGGTTTCCAAGGAACTGCTGGTGGATTCAAACTGCCAACCCTTTGGTTAGCAGCTGATCTCTTAAGCACTGCACTACCAGGGCTCCAAGAGAATACTAACAGGTATGTAAGCTTATAAAATTGGTTCATTTAAGAATATATTCTCTCTTATATTGTGAGTTTCTCAAGGACAGACCCCAGGTCATATATTGCTTAAAACTCTTAGAATTTAGCAGAGTGATTTATACCTATTAGTGCTAAAATAAATATTTGGTGAAAAAACGAATGTAATGCAAAAGGAAAATAAAGCTACGTATAGACTAGATTCATGAAAGGTTTTATGGAGGAGGATGAACTTTAGCTGGCCCAGGAGTTCTTAATCTAAGGGATCTGTTCTGCAATTATATTCAACTTTTGTGTGTATGAGCTTTTCGGGGAAGGTCCACAACATTAATCACATTTCTAAAGGAGGTGACCACCTGGAAAAAGTTAAGATCCACTGAGCTAGTCCTTAAAGGATGGCTAAAAACTGAATAAGCAAAAGGAAAAAGAAATGTATCATTCAGTAAGGCAGAGGAGAGGGGATGTGAAGGGAGAATTGTGTAACACCTAAAGGTTGAGCTACAATTCTTTGTAGAATACAGTATCAATGAAGATCTCAATGCTCAAATACTGCATGCTTAGTTTGATACCACACTGTGCTAAGTGCTTTTACATCTATTTTGTTTTTTAATATTCATCTTACCCATGAGTTAATAATGGAGTTAATATCATTATTATTGTTCCTTTAGAGAAGACTGGGGCTGACAAAGGAGAAACAATTCACCCAGTGTCACAGAGCTAATAACTGATAGAATTAAACCTATCTGATGTCAAAGTTCATGTTGTTAAGTAAAGCACATACTGCCTCCCAGATTTGAGAAAGGTCTATGTACTTTATTTTAATCCAGTCTCCTATTTACTGATAGTAACAGTAAGCTTTGTGAAAAACTTATGAGAATATATATTAGCCCAAATAATAATTACTACTAAGTCAACATGCATGCATAAATAATCAGTCCACAATATTACCCAAAAGTCAATGCTGGAAAAACAACTGGTGTTCTAGCAAGTCAACAAATTTATAACAACTATAGTACTGAATAGGAGGCCTGGTGGTACAGTGGTTAAGTGCTCGGCTGCTAACTGAGAGGTCGGCAGATTGAACTCAGCAGCCACATTGCTGGTGAAAGAAGTGGCAGTCCACTTCCATAAAGATTACAGCCTTGGAAACCCTATGGGGCCATTCTACCCTTTCCTGTAGGGTCGTTTTGAGTTGGAATCGACTTGATGGCAATGGGTTTGGTCTTTTTTTTGGTATAAAACCGACTGGCATTGAGTCGATTCCAACTCATACCGACCGTATAGGACAGGGTAGAACTACTCCATAGGGTTTACAAGGCTATAAATCTTTATGGAAGGAGACTGCCACATCTTTCTCCCTTGGAGTGGCTGGTAGGTTCAAACTGCCAACCTTTTAGTTGGCAGCCGAGCACTATAATCACTGCACCACCAGTGTTCCTTCCCTTTTTTTTTTGTATAATAGTGATTTAAACATTAATTTGCTTTTCTGATCCAAATTTTAACATCAGTCATATTATTACTAAAGATCACATAGCCTTCTACAAAATCCAGCCAAGTGGCCTCCATATGAGGAGAAACAACAGTATAAACAATACAAAACGTGGACATCTGAAACAAATGTTTTTCTTTTGTAAACAACATGGATCACTGTATTTCATTCACATGTTAGGAAGAATTATAAAGACTTTGATACTGACAAAAAATATACTGGGTGTCAGTGTAGTGGGCCCTTGTGGATTATCTGCACTATTCATTATCTCTCAGCTATTTTATAACTCTGAAGGCTTAGCAAATTATTGGAACACAATGGATTTTTATCCAAATGGTTTCTTTGTACCATGGAGGTGCAATTGCCTGTCCTGTGGATAATAATCAAATTTTGCATCTATTTGTAACTTCATTTCAGCATTCCCAATGCTTATATATTTACGTGTTCTTTGAATTTCCCCTTGAACCAGCTGTAACATTTTACTGGGTCTGTCATTAATTAACGAGTTAAATACAATCTTTGACATGTATTCATTTTATATTTGTAAAAAAGTTATAATTTTACCTTCAAAAAAATTATTCCTTATACTGAGATGCCCAATATATACATATAACAGAACCAGGTAAACTGCACTGTCAGAGAAGTGTACTTTTTAAACACTTGCTTAAAGCTGTCTTTTCCTGACTCCCAGAGATGAATCCAAAATTCCAACAGCCAATAAAACGTCAACTTTGACCACTGTCTGTTCTTCAGTTCTTTCTTTTTTTCCCCTTATACCCTCACTCTATTGAGTTGTGTTTTGTCTTTTGTTTCTAGTTTGTGAACTGCCAGTAAGTTATTCGCTCATGGTAGTAGCAATGATTGGGAATTTTGTTTTATGGTCTGATCATTTGGTGATCTCTGTAAATAAATTATAGATGTCTATTGTCTGTTGGCACAGTGGTTAAGAGTTGGGCTGCTAACCAAAAGGCTGGCAGTTTGAATCCACCAGCTGCTCCTCGGAAACCCTATGGGGCCCTTCTACTCTGTCCTACAGGGTTGCTATGAGTCAGAAACGACTTGATGGCAACAGGTTTGGTTTTGGTTTATTGTCTGTTAGTGAGAGACCACAGAGAAGCCTGTTTATTTATCTGTTTGTTCATTTGAGCTCAAGTAAATTAAGAATTTGGTGCCTTCCAGGAAGAAAAACAACTCTCTGATCTTTTTTTTTTTTTTTTAAAATGAGTTTTTGAGTTTACTCTGGACCTGTGGCTGAAGTTGTAGGACTGAAATTATGAACTATGTCTGTATGTCTATAACTCAGAAAGCCCTTTTCCTTGTGTGCGTGAAATATTTCCCTATCTCTGGAAAGTATTAATAAATTAAACAATACTGTCTACTGAATTAAAGGATCTCTGTTCTGATTGGCTTACAGAGATAAATACTTAAATAAATTATTCCTAAAATTCCCCCAAATAAGGAAAATGTATTTCTATAACTTTAAGTATGTTAGACATAAAAATTTTTTTTAATAGAAACTAATAAATATTTTGAGAATCCAAGTTCATATAATTAAGGTAAATTTTTGGCAAGTGAGACTAGCTTAATAATTTTGGTTTAAAAAAACTATTTGATTTATCAATGTAAAAAATAATACAAGTATATAATTGGTTCTTCTTGGGTTGTTTTCCCTAAACTTACATAGGTTTACTGATTGAATAAGCTAATACTGCTTCTACATAATGCTTAGAATTATGAAAAATATATTTGTCTAAACTGAATCATTCTGACAAACTTTATTTCAACTGTAATTATATTTTTAGTATGTTAGCTTAAAGATAATTTACCAGATCTTTAGGTAACAAACTTTAGACCGATATTAAATTGAGTTAATTAACGAATAATCATTAAATACCTAGATAATTTTAAAATAAAATTAGGAAACTGATTTGTTGCTGTTAGTTGCCATCGAGATGATTCTGACTCATGGTGAACCCGTGTGTGAGTAGAACTGCTCCACAGCCATTTTCAAGGTTGTGACCTTTTAAAAGCAGATCCTCAGGCCTATTTTCAGAGATGCCCCTGGGTGGGTTCAAACTACCAACCTCTTGGCAAGTAGTTGAGTGCTGAACCGTTTGCGACACCCAGGGACTCCTAGGAACCTGATTACTAATCATGATTTTAAGCTTATATTCCTTTTTTAAATTGTACTTTAGATGAAGGTTTACTGAACAAATAGTTTCTCATTAAACAGTCAGTACACATACTGTTTTATGACATTGGTTAACAACCCCACGACATGTCAACACTCTCCCTTCTCAACCTTGGAGGACCTGTTCTTTTGGTGAAAATATACATAGCCAAAGTTACACCATTTCAAAAGTTTCTACATGTACAATTCAGTAACATCAATTACACTCTTTTAGTTGTGCTGCTATTCTCATTATCCTTTTCCAAATTATTCCATCACCATTATCTTCAACTCACTGCCTCCTAGGCTTCCCATCAAACATTTTGAGTTGCTGTTGTCCATTTGATTTCACATAGAAATTCTTTTTTTTTGTACTTCAGATGAAGGTTTGCAGAACAAATAGTTTCTCATTAAACAGTTAGTACACATATTGCTCTGTGAGTATGACTGACAACACCATGACACGTCAACACTGTCCCTTCTCAACCTTGGGTTCCCTATCACCAGCTTTCCTCTCCCCTCCTGCCCTTCTAGTCCCTGTCCCTGGACTGCTATGCCTCATTAGTCCCATTTTGTTTTATGAGGCTGTCCCATCCCCTACTGAATGGTGAACTTCAGGAGTGATTTCACCACTGAGCTAAAGGGGTGTCAGGGGGCCATACTCTTGAGGTTTCTCCAGTCTGTCAGGCCAGTAAATCTGGTCTTTTTTTTGTGAGTTAGAATTTTGTTCTATACCTTTTCCAGCTCTGTCCAGGAGCCTCTATTGTGATCCCGGTCAGAGCAGTCAGTGGTGGTAGCCGGGTACCATCTTGCTGTACTGGACTCAGTCTGGTGAAGGCCGTGGTAGCTGCAGTCCACTAGTCCTTCGGACTAATCTTCTCCTTGTATCTTGTTCTCTTCATTCTCCCTTGCTCCCGAAGGGGTGAGACCAGTGGAGTATCTTAGATGGCCGCTCACAGGCTTTTAAGACCCCAGATGCTGCTC
>NW_004443946.1:19093254-19150932 GCF_000243295.1 Trichechus manatus latirostris | reverse complement strand
TCATTCTCCCTTGCTCCCGAAGGGGTGAGACCAGTGGAGTATCTTAGATGGCCGCTCACAGGCTTTTAAGACCCCAGATGCTGCTCACCAAGGTAGAATGTAGAACCTTTTCTTTATAAACTATGTTATGCCAATTGGGCTAGATGTTCCCTGAGACAATGGTCCCCACAGCCCTCTGCCCAGCAATTCAGTCCCTCAGGGAGTTAGGAAGTGTCTATGGAGCTTCCATAACCTTTCCTTGTACAAGTAGTGCTGGCTTCCCCAGTATTGTGTACTGTCTTACCCTTCACCAAAGTTACCACTTATCTATTGTGTATTTAGTTCCCCCCCACCTCTCCCATCCTTTGTAACCAAGAAAGATTGTTCTTTTTGTGTGTAAACTTTTACATGAGTTTTTACAGTAGAGGTCTCATACAATATTTGTCCTTTTGTGATTGACTTATTTCACTCAGCATAATGTCCTCCAGTTTCATTCATGTTATGAGATGCTTCACAGATTCATCATTGTTCTTTATTGCTGCATAATATTCCATCATGTGTATGTACCATACTTTGTTTATCCATTCATGTTGATGGGCATCTAGGTTGTTTCCATCTTTTTGCTATTGTGAACAGTGCTGCAATGAATATGGGTGTGCAAATGTCTATTCGTGTGAAGGCTCTTGTTTCTCTAGAATAAATTCCTAGGAGTGGGACTGAATTTTGTAGTGCTTTTTTTTTGTGGTGCTGACGTTTTCTTTGTTCCTCTTACTCTCCTGGGCTGCGTTCCTTTTGTTTGTTGATTTTTTTTCATTTCTTTTGTTTTTGTAGGTTTTGTTTTTACTTTACTGAGACTTTATGTTTTTCTTCTTTATTTTGATGAGTAAGTTTGTTAACTTTCTTTGTGGTTACCTTCAAATTTACCTTGAAATTTACCCTTATCATCCTAGATTTGAACCAGTCTATTATAACTTGGTATTGCCTTGCCTTCCTCTCCATTAGAGGGTTCTATACCTATACCGTTTATTCACCCTTTTATTCTTCTGATGTTGTTGTCATTTACAGATTAACCTCCCTGGTTCCCTGTTGTAATTCTTTTGGTTTTGCGTAGTCCTTAAGAGTTCATTTCCTAGGTTGGTATCCAGCTAGTACAATCCTGTGTCCTAGATTCAGCCTGTGGTCTGATGTTGCTTGTTCTCAGATCGAAGGACTTCCTTTAATAAGTCTTGTAAGTTTGGTTTGGTTTTTACATAGTCCCTTAATTTCTGTTTATCTGGAAATGACCTAATTTCACCATCATATTTGAACGAGAGTTTTGCAGGATACGTTGTTCTTGGCTGGCAATTTTTTTTCTTTCATGGTTTTATATATGTCATCCCATTGCTTTCTTGCCTGCATGCTTTCTGCTGAATAATCCAAGCTTAGTCTTATTCTTTCTCCTCTGTATGTGACTTCTTATTTTTCTTGAGCTGCTGTCAGGATTCTTTGTTTCTCTTTGGTTTTAGCAAGTATGATTATGATATGCCTTGGTGATTTTCTTTTGGGGTCTATCCTATATGGTGTTCGTTGAGCTTCTTGGATGGCCAGCTTTTCATCTTTCATGATATTGCAGAAGTTTTCTGTCAGCAATTCTTCAATGTTCCTCTCTGTGTTTTCTGTTTTCTCCTCCTGTTCTGGAACTCCGATCACTCGCGTATTTTTGCTTTTGATTGTATCACACATAATTCTCAGAGTTTCTTCATTTTTCTTTGTTCTTTTTTCTGATTTTTCCTCAGAGTTGTATCCAAGTGTTTGTCTTCAATTTTGCTGATCCTATCTTCCATTGTTTCAAACCTGCTCTTCAGTCCTTCTATGACACTGTCCATTTCTGAAATTTTGTTGTTTATCTTTTGATTTCTAATTGTTGTTTTTATATGATTTCTAGTCGTGAATTTATTTTAGCATTTTGTTCCTGTATTATTTTCTTGAATTCTTCCATTTTTTTGGTCTGTAGTTTCAATGAATTTGTCTATTTTTTCCTCATTTTTGTCTGCTTGTTGCTTCAACTCTTGGATAATTCTTAATATTAGATATTTGAATTCCCTATCAGTTAGGTCTAGTGCCTTTTCTTCTACTGGAAAGTCATCTGTTGTTTTATCTTGGATGCCTACCGGAACCATTCTGTCCTGTTTCTGTAAATGTTTTGATATTGTCTGCTGTCTTCGGGGCATTCAGTGGTTATTTTCCTCATTTATTGATTGTAGATTTGTTTCATCCTGTTTGTTTTATTTGGTTATGTCTGAGCAGGCGGGCTGTGTGTTCTTTGTTGTTTGCTCGTCTGTGGGCATGATACTTTTCACCTCCTTCTCAAATGGGCAGGGTCAGTCACTCAGGTACGGTATAGCAGGCCAGGTCCAGGTGAAGGGGAGTTGCTGGGATGGGTTGTTTGTGGCACGTACCAGGGCTGACAATGTGGACCGGCAATCAGTGCAGGGCAGGTTCCAGTAGGCCATGCGTGTGCTGCTTTGGAGTGTGATGTTCAGCGCACAGTGCAGGCAGGCAGGAAGGAGAGGGCAGATTGTGATGTGTAGAGCTAAGATGGGTATAGGAAAGATGAGAAAGAGGAGAGAGGAACAGGAGCCAAAAACAAATAAAACAAAAAAGAGTGCTAAGGGAGCTTGTTATTGGGGTGATGAGAGACTGAGAAATGGGGCAAAAGAAAAATGAAAAAAAAAAAAAAAGAAAAAGGGTAAAACAAAAAAATGAATAAATTGAGAAACTGGAAATGAAGACCAAAAAAAAAGGGAATAAGACAGAGAAGAAAACAAAACAAAGAAACAACAACAACAACAAAACAAAACAAAACCAAAAGAAAAGAAAAAAACAAGAAAAAAGAAATGCCCCCACGGATGTCCCTGTGCATCTGCGCACAGTAAGGGAGTACCTTCCAAGTCGTGCGGTACTGCCCAGCTAGAAGGGGATCCTAAGCCAAGAAAAGAAAAAGAAAACAAACAAACAAATCAAAACATAACAAATCAGAGCAAACAAACAAACAAAAAAGCCCCGGGGGTCCCACCAGTGTGGCGGCATTGGCTGGGAAGCAGTTTTCACAATCGAGCAGTGTTTCACAGCCTTTCAGGAAGAAGCAAAGATGGTACATGGAGCCAGATAGTTGAGAGAAAGGAGGGGGAGGTGGTGAGAGGTAAGGAGGAAATCTAAAGAAGCGGAAAAAAGCAACACCAGCAGCCAACAAAAGGTACTCAGGGAGCCAGCCAGTGTGGGCGAGTGGAATCCAAGCAACACCAGGGTGAAGCTGGTGCTTCTTGGCCAAGAGACTGTAGATGCAGGAGGTAGAGGAGGCTAAGTGGGGCTGAAGAAGGGTAGGGGGTGGGAAAGCGTATATCACTGGTTACGGGTTGCTCTGTCTCCTGCTGGAAGCTCCGTGAAACTGTTTTCTCGTACCTCCTGTTCACTGATCTCCGATAGGAGTCCAAGATGGCGGATCCGTGCTGCGGTAACTGACAGGGGACCTCTGCATGTATCTCTCCTCGCTCTCTGTTCTCGGTCAGTTTCTTATTCCATTCGGTGCTTGGCTGAGTTCTTTATCTCTTCATTTGATGCTTAGGGTTTTAGGACTGACATGTAACTCTGTTTGACTTAGTTTTTCTGATCTTTGCTGCAGAGGGATGGTGTGGTGTTTCTGACTATAGCACCATGTTGCCTGGAAGTCCTAAGCTTATATACTTTTGCTTCTTATTTTTATTTGCTATATAGATGTTACAGTTTCCGGCCATGTTTATGAACATGTTCCTTTTTTGGTATTTTAACAAGTAGTAAAAGGGTTGTATGTGGTTGTGGAAAGTTGTTTTATGAGCTTTGCTAGTCTGCTAAAACATGTGTCACAGTTCTCAATTATTCATCCCTACAAGTTTTCCCTGTGAAATAAAATTTAGTTACTTTCGTTAAAAGTTATAATTAATCTAAGTGGTTGAGATTATACTAGGAGCATCAGTGACAGAGAATACAACTGAGTATGTGCTCTTGTTCTTTTAAAGAAAAAAAAAAGTTTTGTCCTAATGTAGTGATTATTAAACTTTGTGGTCTCTGGACCCCTTTACACACTTAACACTTATTTAGGACTCTAAATTTAGAGTTTTTTTTAATATGTGGGTTATACTATCAATATTTAGTAAATTTGAAATTAAAACTGATTAAAATTTTAAATATTGATTTATTTGAAAAAAAACAATTATTAGTACATTGCATTTTAACATAAATTACATCGTAATATTATTATGAAGATAGTTTTCATCTTGTGGATCACCTGAGAAAGAACAGCAGTCTTAGTTTGTTACAGAACATATGAAAGGACATAGTGAAAGACAAAACTTAAAAGTGAATTTTATTTGCCTTGATTTATAATACCCAAGTCTAAAATAAGCTATGAAATGTGTTAGAATTTCAACAAAGCTCACTTAATTTTGATAGGCTTTCTTCCTTGGATTGGTAATTAATCTCTTCACCTAGACATCTATGCAATCTGAGTGATCTGCCGAGATAGCAGAGATATTGTGTTTTACAAGAATAATTTTCTGTGCTTTATTTTGTGCTTGAGTATTTAAGGGAAAAAAAGCAAAGGACAAAAGTTCTTCACTTATGAAAGAAGTAAGTTTCTTAACAATTGTGTAACCTTATACTTTTTAAAAAAATTGTTTTACTGTCATTATGATTAAATAGGCAACCAAAAATTATTTCTCAGGCATCCATGAGCCTATTTTAATCAAGCACCCAAATTTCCTCCGACAATTCAAAATTGGATCCCAAACAGACAAATAAAATAAAAAATTGAGGATATCTTTTTACTTAAAACTCTCTTTGAGATTTCCCAGAGGGTCCCTAGAAATCACAAAGATTTATTTTTTCAGCATAGAAAAAGAGATGAAGAATGTAATTAGGTTTCTTCACTGTGTTACAACTTTAAATTGTATAGGAAGAGTTGTCTTAACAGAAGCTCAGCTTTCTCTAGGTTAAATTTACATAAGTAAAATATTATTATTACAAATATTTTAGAAATTGCATGCTTTATGGAAAGTCCCTGGGGGAACTGCCAGTGTCCTCCTTGTTCATAATGCTTTTACTCTCAGGGGAAATGCTGATTAAAACTCTTATGAAATAGTTTTGTTCTATGCCCAGCAGAAAAATTTACTCTCTTCCATTTTGATATTATTGATTATAGTAATAACCATAGCCAATAAGTATCCATTATATACAGACAGATTTTTATGCTTGCATGAAGGTTATGGTATAAGCTACGAGCCAGAGTTTGCGTATGCAACAAAGCAGGGCAGTCTCAAGAACCTACGGAAAGAGTTATAACAGATACTTCAAACTACTGCAACTTCAAAGAATACCAGTGAGATGATATTTGGAATCAACTCAACGGCAACAGGTTTTTTTTTTTTTTAAGACAACCAGACCATAATAGTGGACTGAGTTAGAAATTCCAAAACTCTTTTTAGTCTAGAAGCAGTTTCATAAAAACAGACTGCTAACCTAAGAACCACTAAAATGAGAATCACATAGGACTGAATAAAGTAATGAAAGAAATTTTTTTCTGGCTATTTGTTTGCAATATTATTGTTGCTGTTTCAAACATATTTTCTGGTTGTGTGAGGAAGTCCATTTACTTTCTTCTTAAGCTATATGTAGCCCATACAATTTAGCAGACCTTGATTTTTAAAACTAAATGTAACATTAAAAAATATTTGATTCTTATTGAACCTCTCAGAATTCAGAAACTCTTACTAAGTCTCCTAACTTTTCTTGGTAATATAGTTATTGGCATAGATTTAATAAGAATATGTATTCCTTTTTACCAGGAGGTAATTGGACAAATTGATTGTGCAACCAAGGTCTCATCTGGATGATCATATTTGAAAATGGAGCCCATATAATCAGATATGGCTGCCACTTCTGAAGACAAAAATCGGCTGTACTTACGAAGCCAGTGTCTACAAAGCCCTCCCAGGAAAACTGATCTGGTATTTGAGTAGCAGGTCTCAGCCTTGCATGTGGTAAGGAAGGTAACTTATATGTGGTAAAGAAATTTTGGTAACCTGGAGAAGAGAGAAACTCACCCAAATGTCAGGTACTGCAGGTGCGATATATAGTAGTTTCTTGGAGTTGGTTCCCTAATCTTGGGAATGACAAAATTAAAGACTTTTAGAAGTAGAATGTGAGATTCCCTATGAAAACTTCCAGACAGAAGTTAATTCCGCAGCCTTAGTATTTGCAAAGCAAACTGAAGGTTTTCTATGTGGTTAATTAATACTCTTGATGCACAAATAATCGAGCCAAACCTAATGAGACTAGTCATTTTTTTTATGATCAAAAATAATCTTTGAGATTATGATGATCTCAGGGGGGTGAGGGGCTTTCAGGAAAATTGGCAAAAAGACTGTTAGAATGCTCTGACTTGTATGTCTGTCTGGATTATCTGCACATTTCATTAATTTATACTTTTACTATTTTACAGCTCTGCAAGTTTTAGAAAACTGATATTAATGCAGTGGTTCTTGTCCATAAGAATGCAAATATATGTTGTCCTGAGAAGAAGTAATTGATTATTTCCCTGTGTATACTGACCAAGTTTTCTATCTCTATAAATTCATGCTAGCATTGTGACTGACGATAGATGAGTTTGCTTTGCAAATACTAAAGCCACAGACCTAACTTCTGTCTGGAAGTTTTCAAAGGGGATCTCAGATTCTACTTTTAAATGTCTTTAATTTTGTCATTCCCAAGATTAGGAGACCCAGTCTAAGAAACTCCACCATACTGTACCTACAGTACCCGTCATTTGGGTGAGTTTCTCTTCTTCTCTAGGTTACCAAAATTTCTTTACCACATATAAGTTACCTTCCTTACTACATGCAAGGCTGAGACTTGCTACCCATGTGTATCCTCTGAATTCTCCTTTTGGTTTTAACAGTTTACTGGTTCTCTCACTAATTAATAAGTTAAATAAAATCTTTCACACAGACTTACGGTATTTTATATTTCTATGAGTGTCATAACTCTACTTTTAAAAAACATTATCTTTTAACACATACCATGCTGTATGTCCTCCAAAGCTTTTGGTTTCATGAGTTTTTCTAAATATTTTTCTCACTCCACTGCTGCTTACAGCTTAAAGCTTTTTTTTGCTCAGATCAGTAAACTTTCAGAGTAAACACATTCTATTGTTTAAAATTCTTAAGCTGTGCACTGCAACTTATCATTCAAGTATTTCAAACCAAGGTCCAAAAATCACGATTCTCATTCTTAAGAAGACTTTTTTTTAACTAGCTAGTTACCTTCCAGACCTTTACTCTCTTTTTTTCTCTTGCACTGAGAGGTGATATAGCATAATGGTCAAGAGTGCTGATTCCAGAGCCAAACTGCCTGGACTTGAATACCAGTTCAGTCTAGCTAGTTATATGTCCTTAACCTTTCTGAGCTTCAAATTTCTCATAGGTAAAATGAAGTATGAAACAGCTGATATATGTAAAATGTTTAGAAGAATGACTGACATTCAATAATCAGCTACTATTTTAATACACCAAAATCCTCATGGATAGAAAGAAACAATAAAACCATATATATTTGCTTACATGTTCTTCAATTTTCTGATCAAAATTTACTTTGTGTCTCTGGTCTTTTGTAATGGTGTCATTTCTTTGCAGATAAGTCTATAGGAGTGGCAGGCTGCTAACTCTTAGCACTTGCTCTCTCAAGTTTCCAAATAAATGCTCCAGAAGATTCTTCCTGAATGGTCATGGGGGTCTGACATACTATTTTCTCCATAACCTTTATCAAGAGGAAATCACCAACTCTTCTTTCCAGGGCTAACAAGAGATTTTCTTGCATCCACTAGAGCTTGAGGATCATAATTAATCTGGACTTGTTCTCCAGAAAATTTAATTTCTCAGTGAGACAAGATGTCCTATTATGTATCTCCATGGGTATCTTCCCTCTGTCTTAAATTTCTCCACTGTCATTGTGATTTGATTTTTTTCATTTATCAGTTTCTATGCAGCTGCAAAGCACAGTTGTCATTTCAGATTTGGATCCAGTCTCCTTGAGAAAACCTTCACACCTATTTTGTAACTGCAGAAGGGCAGGATTTATTTTCCTTCTTCTTGTCATATTCCCCCCCAACTCTCTATCCTTTTGAATCAAGTTTTATTTCTCATACAAATATAAAACTTCAGGGTTTCCTATTTGATATATTTCAATCACCATAAGGAAGACTTTTCATCTATTTGATAAGACAGTATACCCAACTTTAATTAGTTTAAAAAAATAATTTATTAGCTCACATAACTGAAAAGTCAAGAGGTAGCTATAGTTCAACAGGAACTTGAGTAACTGTTTCAAACTATGTGTCCAGGACCCAATATCTCTCTTTCTCTTCCATTTGCTAGGTTTTTTTCTTTACTGTTGGTTCAATTATTAGCAGGCATTCCCAAGCTGGAATTTTTGAGGTTGTATATTTCCTCAGAGTCTGTGTCCCTTGTCCCTAGTAGTTTAAATAAAATCTAAGAGATGAGAGCCACTAGCTCTCACTGGCCTGAATTATGGGTTCCTTGAACTAGTAACTCTGGCTAGGAAAAATGGATATGCTGATTATATTAAATCAGTGAGAGCCTACCCTGGAGGTTTAGTCAATCCCACCCAAACTGTATGACTTGGAAATCTGGTGTACTGTTAGGAAGAGGTAAGGTGAAATGGTTGCTGGAGAGGTAACTAACAAATGTCCATTACAAGAGGTATTCCTCAAATTTTCTTATCTCCCAAAATAGCAAATTGATTAGTTTGGCACTAACTAGTAAGCAGATCACTAATAACTAACTATGAAAGAGTCAGTACATTGATTAGGCTTTACTTTCTTGATCACAAAAATGGATAATTTAGTTAGGAAAGTACCAAAGTAATAAAAGAACAGCTCCCTAGTTAGAATGTCAATATTTTATGGGCTGGAACAATTTATTCATTTTTGTATTGTGTTTTGCACCTAGAAAGAATTCTTTAAAATTCAACTCTAAATTTACAAAGTTTACACATTTTTACCCATATATATTATCTCATTTGCTGTAAATAACCTCTTGTGACATGCAGGGTAATTATTATTATTTCCATTTTAGACATGAGAAAATTGAAGCGTAAATCATAAATACCTTCCCCCAAATTTAATTAAGTATTAAAGTTTATATCCAGGTCTTCTGATTTTAAGTTGCATGATTTTTCCATTATTCCACATTGCTTCACAGAAGACTCAGAATGTGATCAGCTCAGAGAAACTGTGATTTCTCTCTTCCATAGGTACCTTCCTTCTAAAATTAATATTTTAAATTTTACATTGGAAAAACTTATCAAAACCAGCCAAATAATATATAGGGATATTCCAAATACTGGTCTCATGTACAGACCTTCTGAAATACTGATAAAAAACAAGGTAATTCAGAGTCAACGCAGCTCATTAATGAAGTTAGTTATCAGGAGGGGCCAGTCCTTAGAGAAAGACATCAGGCTTAGTAAAGTAGACAGTCAGTGAAAAAGAGGAAGACCCTCAATGAGATGGACTGACAAACTGGCTGCAAAACTGGGCTCTAATGTTTTAAGAGCATTCACTGTATGTAATAAATTAACTTCCCTCCTAGAATGCAACTAGTTATGTCAATCCTTGGGAGAACTTGGCGGGGGGCGGGGGGAAGAGTCAAATCATTTTCGGTATACTCACCTGAAATTCAGAATAAAATAATTTAAAACCTTGGTTATGAATACAGACACTTCCAATTACTTGAGTTTGAAAACCAGAATGATTATTATAGTTGCTGGGGTTGCTTAGACAAGAATAAAAAAGACAGCCCTGCTTCAAATTTGGCCCATATTGTACTGTTTATAATTTATAGCACAGCTATATCTGGAGAATTCACCTACTAGTTGTAAACCGAAATTCACTAATGCTTTTACTAATCAAAATTTAAATTCTCTACTTGGGCTCTGACTAACCTAAGTTTCTTTCTAATCAGTTATGGTTTATCGAATATAAGGGATAAAGTCTTCATTTGGTTGTTTATCTTCCAAGAGACTACTGATACTGAGTTTTGTTTTTAAATCCTGAGTGTCATTGCTTCCTAATTATTTAAAGCCAAACTTTACTTAATTACTTCTTTTTATCCGCTCAATTTACATATATATTAGGCAGTCAGATTAATTTTTTTGTAGCCATGGTCCAAATTATCACTGCTTAACGATTTATACTTTAAAGTTTAATCTTCTCTAACCTGGGAATTTTTTAGAACTATCATTCAACCAGCGACTGAAAGAACTAATACTACCCTTAAAAGTTTTTATCTGAAGATTAGAAATCACAGAATTCGCGGAGAGACGCAACTATCTAAAAGGTTGTAATAAGAACACAATGAAGGGAAAGAAAATGAGATTCAAAAATTATGAGGATAATAAGGAAGTTTAATACAAATTAAACATTAGTTTGACCAATTTATTTAGATTTTAAGACCTAAAGTGATCACCTTAAGGGGTCATCTTAATTAAGCCAGGTAACTTATTTAAAGATATGTGATGAAATTGCTAAATAAAACAAAAAACGAAAAAACTTCTGAGCAATGTATTTCTTGGAAGTCATGTGATAAAAGCTACAGAATCTTAATGATAGCAGAGTACTTCAGGCACAGGAGAAACTCTATTAAATTAAATTACTTGACAGAATAAACTCAGTGGTACTTATAGTTTCACAAAAATAGTACTGTTGAAGATTCATCAGAATTAAACAACATATCTTCCAAGATATGATACAGTCTACCTCCAAAGAGAGAAGGCAGGCTGCATGCTTGCAAAAATCATTAATGCAAAAGCCTCTTGTCTTACCCGTTCATCTGCACTGCCTGTTGCATGATGGGAATAACTGATGAGACCAGGGATGGGCTGCTCACCGTGTGCCATGATAACAACAGCAGGACTGGTGTAGAATGGATGCTTCTAATGCACAACACATAACAACTATGAATATACTGACAGGAAAACATGAAACTATACAAGCAAAATGACGAAAGGAAAAAGGGTAAAAACAAACGGAACAATGAAATGTCAAATTTTTCCAAATGTAGAATGACACAATCAGCTTACATCTCAAATGTTACAAGCTTTTTAAAACTGAAATTCATTATACTTTTTACTCTTTCAATTAAGAGTAAAAGAGAAAGAACATATAATGATTTTAAAATGCACCCTATTTCACCAATCAGTTCCATTAAAACACACACACATTCACTCCTTAAATACTTACTAGGCTTAAGTAAGAACTTAATGGATCACTGAATGGATCTGGAGACAGAATTATCAGGTCTTTAGTGAAAACAACACTTACTGGTTGTCTCAGTGAACACTTCAAAAAGATTTCTCTATGATCCTTTCTAAGCTATATGTTGCCAAAAATAAAAAAAGTCTGACACTATGTTTACAGCCAAAATATCTGGATGATTTATAAAACTCTAGGAATTACTTCTTATAGCAATTAAATTTTCAATCTTCATCCTCTCCATCAATAAACAGTCATCATTCTCAGAAGCAATATGCTACTTTTTGAAGATATTAAAACATACTAGGTGGATTATACTACCTATGGGTAATTATGTGAATCATGTCTGTGACTTTAAGAAAACCAGTTTATTCAAGTTCCTCATAGTATTCTAGTTACTCCCAGAATTTCCCAAAGAAAAAATCTGTAATACTCCCTGGTACCACTTTATTAATATCTATTACTTTAGTCCATTAAAATTGCAAATACATTATATCCAGTTGCTCTCTATACCACTAGGGTAATTTAAGTCATATTTGAAAAAGTGCTTAGTTAAGGAAAATTCAACAATTGCTGGAAAGCTCTGTCTTTAAAAAAAATCTTTATTAATCTTTCCCAATTCATTTTTTTGAATTATCTAAGCTCTTCTAGCTCCAGTTTGTTGCTCCAAGAATTTGTGAATTGTTGATACTCTGAGCATATGAACATCGTATATTTAATATGATGACAAAAATGATATCTCCAAAGAATTTTTAAATGTCACGTTGTTTATCACTGCAACTTTTACTCCAATAGGTAACAGCAGTATTTTTGATGCCTCAGAAGTCAGAATAAATGTCAGTATCTTTAGGACTTCTTACATGGTGGAGGGAACATAGTGGTGGATTGTCAAGAATATCCCAGCTCTTTTTTCAGGATACCTAAAGAGGTATTAAACTTATGGAGGGACAGGATGGAAAGAGGGAAGAAATCAGTCAGTTCATTTGCCTGTGGGTCCTTTAGAACTCTGAGTCTCTCTCAGCAGGCTTACCTTGGCAGCAATGGCTGCTGCAGTTATATGTGATGAGGAACTGTCTTCTGTTGAAGCAACACCACTGTCCTTCTTCTCTTCTTCTTCTTCCTCACATTGAACCCCTTTGTCTTCTGTCTGTTTATGGGGACTGGTTGTGGGAGGAGGGGAAAGAGGAGGTGGTGGGGAAGGTAAATCTTCAAGTTCGTCATGCACCTCCTTTACTTTTACAATAGCATCACGTAAAAGGTCAATGGCGTGAGGTAGAGCTGGCAGTATGAACTGAAAGCATTCCTGTGTGCAAGAGGAAGAAAAAAGAAATGAAGATGGAATATTTTTCTAGGCAGATAAAATGGTGTCAATCAGATTTATTTGTGAATTTGAATCTGCATACCCCCGCACTGGCCTCAAGAATAAAGAACAATATTTAAAGCATTATATTTTCAACATGAAGTAAATATGGCACATATTACAGCATTCTCCATAAACTGAGGAACTACAGTACTATCTAAGCACATACCGCATTTTACTGAAGTAAAATTTATACACAACTTTGGAGTTAAAAGATAGATCATAGGGAAAAGTAGCAAACAGTTTTGACCTTTTTAGTTAGAGCAGGGCACTAGCGAGGACCAAATTATTTTATTAAGAGATGTAAAGTTCTGAATAACATCATAAAGTATAGCTAGGCAAAGTAATGTAACATGCAAAAAACAGAAAAAACCTTGTACAGAGCACTGCACAGAAGTCTACATAGTCTGCTGATCAAGAGCTCACCATTACATACAGTGTTATCAACAAAAGAATAGGCTAGAACTCTAAAAACAGAACACAGGGCCAGATATGCTTAAGGAGTGGGCGGAACTCTTTCACTTTTACATCTAAAGCAACTTACCTTAAAATCTAAGATGCAAAGAAATATAAATTTTTTGAGGGTTACTGGGATACCTGGAAGATGCCTAATCTTCTGACCTCTCTTTGCTCAATCATTTTGCTGTTTAAGAGACTGTATACTAAAAATTTAACCTTGCCCAAACAGAGGTCTGGCTTTCGCCTCCAGTTTGTGGGAGGAAATGTCTAAGCCTTGGATTGTCTGATAGCAGTGCTTCTGTTTGCATGGGGCCTTGAGTCATGCCGGATAGTCTAACAATGTGACTTAAGGTAGGGACTTTGCGTCACATGGTACCAGTTAGACCTCCAGAGGGGCTGGAGACTGAGATCAGCCATGTGGGCGTTCATTCAACCATGCCCACATGATGACGTGCCAATAATACCTCTGAACATCAAGGCTCAGGTGAGCTTCCCTGGTTGGCCATACTCTGAGTGTACTGTCACACATCAATACTGAGAAAGCAACACTGTCCACGACTCCACAGGGAGAGGACAACTGAAATCTCCTGTGTTGGGAACTTGCCTAGACTCTGCCGTATGTGCCTCTTCCCTTAGCTCTAGTGTAACAGTTTTCAGTGAGTTCCGTGAGTCCTTTTAGAGAATTATCAAACCTAAGGGTGGTCTTAGGGACCCTGAAATTGCAAATGGTGTCAGAAATGAGTGTGGTCTTTTGGACTGCTCCCTAAGTTCACAGTTGGTGTCAGAAGTAAGGGTGGTTTTGTAGAATGTGCTCCCCTGAATATGCAAAGATAGATGTCACCACAATTACTAGAAAAAAACGAAAATAGGAAAATTCCTCAATAACCTGGGAGCAGGGAAAACTTTCCTAATTATGACTCATAATCAAAAAGTAATAAGAGAAAAGATAAATTTGACTACAAAAAAATATAAAACATTTGCATGGCAAAAACTACCGTAAGCAAAGCATAAAGGCACAATAACAGAACTGGGAAAAATATATGAAACATATCACATATAAAATGATAATATGTCTAATATATATAAGGAGCTTCTAAAGGAATATGGGCTAGAGAAAAGAACAGTTTAGAGAAAAAGAAATTTGAATGGCTCTAAATAACATGAATAGATGCTCAACATCACTCATAATAAGAAAAAATATAATTTAAAACTACACTAAGTTACCTTTTCTCTCCTATGAGACTAGCAAAAGTCCAAAAGTTTGACAATGTATGCAGTTGGTGACTTGCACTCTCACACACTGCTAGAAGAAATGCAAAATAGTACAACCCCAGTGGAGGGGAATTTGGAAACATATAGCAAATTATACATGCATTCACACTTTGACCTAGTAATCTCACTCCTAGGAATGTATTTCATAGACATAGAGACTAATATAGAAAAATACATATGTCCAAGTTATGCAGGACTATTTGTAATGAGAAAGGATTAGAAATAATCCAAATGTCCATTTACAAGGAATTGGTTGAATAAATAATGGTACATTTGCACAATGTTGTATTAGGCATCATTAAAAAGGAATGAAGAATATCCCTATGTACTACCATGGACTGATCGCACGTATATACTGGCAAGTGAAAAAAGCAACGTAGAAAATAATAGGTATAGTATACTACAGTTTATTTAAGAAAGGGGAAGAAATGAATACATGCATGTGTGTGTGCTACATGTTCTACTAGAACCAGTGATCCTTGGAGAAATAGCTGATTTTATCCTTGAGGTAGGAACTAAACAAGATGAGCTTTGTGGAAAAATCTTGTCATACCAGAGAGAAAGGAAGCTATCAAGGGCTTCTAAGGTC
This sequence comes from Trichechus manatus latirostris, assembly GCF_000243295.1. NCBI lineage: Eukaryota > Metazoa > Chordata > Mammalia > Sirenia > Trichechidae > Trichechus > Trichechus manatus. The sequence continues at coordinate 19,135,932 of NW_004443946.1, read as the reverse complement.
ATGTCAAAAGAACATAGGAGCCACCCTGAATAAGTTCCATCTGGCTAACCATGGAATAATTTGAGCATTAATATGGAAAATAAATATAACAAAATACATTAAATATGTTTATATTTATGAGTTAATGATGTTCTTAAGAAAGGAACTGGTCACCTCTGGAAGATTCTAGGGAACCATCAAATTATTTCAAAAGTAGTAAACTGAGGGAAAGGCTCAAGCATTTACCTTAACTTTCCAATACAAACTGTATACTTAATAGTAACCAAATAAGAGATGAGGGAAGTTTCTATTGATGGAAATATTAAACTTAATAAAGAAAGAATGATATAATTAAAATATCATTATTTTGCAACCCCTAATTAATAAATGGGGCCCTGGTGGCACAGTGGTTAAGCGTTTGGCTGCTAACCAAAAGATCAGCAGTTGGAATCCACCAGCCGCTCCTAAGAAACCCTATGGGGTAGTTCTATACTCTGTCCTACAGAGTTGCTATGAGTTGGAATCAACGTGACAGCAATGTGTTAATCAATAAGTGGATCTAAAGTACTAAGCATCAATGGCTGATAACATCATAAAATTAGAGCCAATCAGACATTATTTGCTCTCTGATGGAAAAACATATGACTACCAATGAAGTAGCTTTGCTAAAAAAAAAAAAAAAGTAAAAACTGAATCTGACCAAGATTCTAGGTTCAAGCATTAATTCACAAGAATTACAGAGAGTGAGGAACACGGTAAACTACACCATGGGATGAATCAGTAAAATCCAGACTGCGAAACTGTAGAGAACAAAGAACCCAGTGTCTTCAACAAATAAACTGCTAGGGAAAACAAGAGAGGGAGAGGGATCCTATAGATTAAAAAAGATTTAAAAGCAACATGTGGACTTTACTTGGATTACAATTCAAACAATCAAAGTATTAAAAAAAAAAAAAAAATTTTTTTTTAGATTTTTGAGACAATGAGATACTTGAACACTGAGAGATATTTATGACACTAAATAATTATTAGTAATTTTTTATACATGATAGTGTTGTGGTTATATCAAAAAGCCTATATTTTTAGAAATATACAGGAAATATTCAGGATGAAGTAATATGGTATCTGGGATGTACTTCAAGATGTAAGGATTAGGCCGAATTGGCTATTAGTTGTTATTGGAGCTGTATACGGAGAACATGGGGATTCACTATATTAATCTGCCTATTTTTATAGATAAAATTCTTTATAATAAAAAAAAAATTAAGTTTAAACAACAAAGTGTGTTTAATTCTGTTAGACGAATAATGAGTAATATGAAAACTGCCAAACAAAAGTTATTGTAAGTCTTTTAAAGTCAGTCTTTCAACTACCTACCAAACCAAACCCATTATCATCGAATTGATTTCTGACTCCTAGCAACCCTATAGAATGTAGTATGTTCCAAAGGCCTAAAAGATGTTCTTTTTGTTGGTCCTCATGCCTTGAGTTCTCTTAAGCAGAGTTCCAGAGGGACTGGCAATTAAATATGCAAAAAAAGGATCAGGATTTATTATTATACATATTTTATGATTTAATTTTTGGTCATTAATTTCTTTTTATTTTCTAAATTAAATGATTTTTAAACAGTAAAGTTTCCCCACATATACAAAGGCTATTCCATGAGAAAATTTAAATTGATACTTCTATAACTAAATGAATGAGACCACTATCTTTTCATTCCTATTGAGTTAGTCAAGTATGAAGTGAATTCTAGATATGAAAAAAGGTGAGATCCTGGTCCAGTTTTCATTATAATGAGCAGGAAGTTGAATTATTTTGATTGAATCTTCCTTCTGTAGTATATCTTTCATATAAATCCCATTCTCTGGGGCCCAGAAAAATAAACATAGATTGCTCATGACAGAATAAATTAGATAAAACCCTGTCTAACAATCATAGCTCCATAGCTCTATTCTTAAAAGAATGGTTCAAAATTACATTTTTTTTGTGTCTAATCATCTAAAACAAAACAACCAACCAACTAAAAAACATTAGATGCCTGTTTCTGCACAGAGCTCAGAACAATATCATTTTGGGCATCAGGGAATTAAGGATATCATACTAATATTATTACTGCAAAAATGTTAAGGAAATGATTTGAAACAATTAATATCATTTTGGAAATCAGGGAATTAATGATCTCATATTATTACTGTGAAAATGTTAAGGAAATGATTTGAAAAAATTTTAAAAAGTCATTTCTGTGATTGATATTGATATATATATTTCAGTATTTTCTAATTAATGTGTGTTTTCTTATCAGAAAAACTGAAAAAGTTGGTTCTTAATTTGAGAATTTTTTTCTCATTTGGAACTTTCTTAACAAAAAATAACATTGAAAGAGTAAATTGTATTTTGAATTAGTAATCTATATTTATCAACAAAATAAAAATTGGAATTAAAAATATGTCTTAAAACTTTCTTTAAATTACATTTAACCTAACAGTTAAGAAGAAATTTAAAATGTCAACAGCATTTGGAAAAGTATAAACCTGTTGAGGTATGCTTTTGAATATAAACATTATAACTAGAAGGGTATTAGCAGTAAACAAGCCTTCCTAATCACCAGCACACTTTCCCAAGTAAATTTCAAAAAAGTAAATAATCATAAATAGTAGAAATTGCATTTCACCTTTAAAATTATTTTACAGCATAATCAACCAAACACAGGTATAAAGACTTAAAAACACGATCTTATGTTATTTTTAGATCTCTGTGTTAAATTACTTTCTAATAGGAGTACAGTCAGGTCTTGCTATCAAGGAAACCAAGAGCAACGAATTAAAACGAATAAGCCATAGTGAAGGATGTGAAGAATTAACTACACCCAAAGAGAGGTCTGGTCCTTGCCCTCAGGTACTAGGAGGTGATCTCTAGGCCTTCCGAGTGTCATGCCTGATAGGAGTCTTTGTTTGCCTGGAGGCTTTGGCCACCAGACAATCTAACAGTCTGAGATTTATTATGCGGCTCTGGGTCATGCAATATCAGTTTTGCCTCTGGAACGGACTAGCCACTAAAGGTATTAGCCCAACCTCAGGGAGGGGCTGGAAACTAAAGGTCACCCATGTGGGCAGTATGTAATTAAGCCATAACAGAAACTCCAGACACCAAAGGCTTGAGTGAGCTTCTCTGGTTGGCAATACTCTGTGCATACTGCCACAGATCAGTATCAGAAGATTAGCATGTCCAGGACTCTACAGGGAGAGGACAACGGAAGCTTTGTGTTCGGTATCTCTCCTGGTCTCTGCCCTATGTGCTTCTTCCCTTAGCTAATATTAATCTGTATCCTTTCTCTGTAATTAACCATAACCATAAATATAATAGCTTTCAGTGAGTTCTGTCAGTCCTTCTAGTGAATTATGAAACCTGAGGGTGGTTTTGAGAACCTCCCGAACTTGTAATTGGTATCAGAAGTGAGGGCAGTTTTGTGGACTGTTTCAACTTTGTAATGGGCTAAGTCTTTATGCTAAATTGTGTAAATCTCAAGGTTGCTTACCTGAGATCCTTTCTTGCTACCTGGTAGGTTAATTATGAGAGTTTTCCCTCTGATTCCACATACAGGCCTGAAAGGAAAGAGAAAGTGGATAAAAACCACATTGTAAGAAATGTTCTGTTTAAATACATTCAACAACAAAAATCAATCATTGTACTTTACATGTGAACAACTGTTTTAGGAATAATATTATTGCTATACAATTGGGCACTCTGGCTGAGGTTTTTACAATAATGGTTAAGTGTGGTGTTTTGGAAAATGCACTGAATGTGGAATCAGAATAAATTATTCACTTGCAAGCTATTTGGCTAAATTTACCTTCTTTCTCTTCAGCTTCTTCATATCTCAGAGTTGTAACATTTCAATGAGATAGTGCATAAGAGTAGTAATATTTATGTTCAAAAGCCTAACACATAAGGCGATCAAGAGTTGAGACTGGAATTTGAGCTCTTTCTTCTCAGGAAATCTAAATGTTTGATTGTCAGTGGAGTGAGACTGGAAAGCTAAATTATTAACAGACATCGATAATCACAGATCATTTAAGCTAAAGGGTCTTTCAGAGATCATTGTCAATTTTCAGGCCACATTAAAATGAATCTGTTAAATAAGAAACTTGTCTAAAGTACATAAAGAAGTATAAAAGCACTGGAAGACTACATTGAAGAGCTGAGGGCCTGGATTTTCATATGAAAGTTGGAATAATCATGCTCTGTCATTAACTGGCTGTGTACTTTGATCGTCATGTACCTCATTTTCATCATTTAAAAAACAAAGTGATCAGGCTAGATTAGTCTATTTCTAAATTTTTAGAACTAAGATTTTTAAAGTCATGTGTGAATGTTTTTTCCAAAAACCTCTTCTTACAGTCAAGTTTATTCTTCAACTACTCTCCCTCTCTGAAATAACCTACAATTATCTTCTATTATATTGTTTTTTTTTCCTGGTCCTGTTTATAATTTGAAAGAGAAAAGTTGTTAACAATGTTACTTAAAACTTTCCATATTCTTGAAAATGGTTACAAATCACCCTTTAGTCTTCTTCCTTCATCTTCATAGTTCAATAAAAAATTTGAAGGCTATTTTTTAACCTTTAATCTTCGTGATTTTTTTTCAAAATTTTTCGTTCTGGCAGTCAGAATTGGAAAGTACTTTAATGAAGGCCAGAATGGTACTGAGTAATTATATAGTCCTTAATGTATTCCTATTTACTAGAAATTTTACCTTTTTCTCAACTAAAATAGGACATTGTAGCTTTTTGTCAATTTGATAGCTAACTGACTGTACTATCATCAACAATATGATTGGAATATCATCAATTTTAAGATCCCCTCATTTCATGCGACAAACCTAGTAATTTATTAAATAAATCTAGAATTTTAAGTTAGAGTATAATGCTCTCTCATAGGATACAGCGTGAACTACCTCAAGAAGTCTGCAGCACCTTTTCCCTTAAGAATTAGAAATATTTCCATAACAATTATTGCATGTTATGATCCCAATATTTCTGTCATGGAGAAGAAAATACAGTTATTTGCATAATATGGAAAAAGACCTTGAGGTACAGAGAATTTAACTGATACATGTCTCTGAAATCTTTGTATTGTTTACACAGAAAGTTCATCTCATCTTGTGTTTAGTTTCCTTTTCTATGTATAATGGCCATGTGCTTATCCTTACTGTCAATGTTTCTAAACAATATTTTATCAAGTATTACAGACTTTGAAATCTATTTTCCAAGAAAGTTGTAACTCCCTCCACCACAAAGTTGGTGGCAAATGAAAGCTTAGTTAATTCTTTTTATTTCAACTCTTTGGTCATCAAGCACAGGCCTGCCATGTCTTCAAAAATACTTAATCTGATCTAAGTTGATCTTAATAGCATTACTAATAAGGCTATGGGTATACACTTCAGTCAGTTTTGTGCTTAATAAGACTTATTATATGTAGGCCATTACTTCTGTATATGAGAGACAAAGAGAAAGAAAAAGAAACATGTAATGAAAGTCTTTGCTATATAGACAAGAGAGATTGTATCTGTTATTTCTGCTCAATGTCTTTAGTCTTGTATTTTATGAAAAAATAGATTTGACATTTTTTATTCTTTGTAAATTCCCTGGTCTTTTTGAAGCGTTTACATATTTCATTTATAAAACTGTTAATATCCAGAGTCACTGTAAGAAGAAAGTACTTTAACTTTATATAAGCCTTTATGGTTAATAAAGTATTTTCACAAAGACAACCTCATTTAACAATTTGTAAAAGTATAAGCACCAAAATCTTAGCATATTCCAGTATTTATTAAATAACCAAAAGTATGCACTAAGTATTATGGAAGAAATATAACCCAATCTTTAAGAGTTTAAAATACAAAACATTAAAGCATATAAACAAATAACTACGATAGAAGATAGTAAGTACTGAAATAAATGGATACAAAGTACCATGAATTCAAAATTAAAGCAGTACACTTCTAGCTGAGGGTTTAAGGTAAGACTTCATGGGAAAAGTTGCATTTGAGTTTTGTTATGAAGGAAGATATTACAACAGGTAAGAAAGGGTGGTAGGAAAGGCAAGAAAAAGAAGGCAGTTTAGGTGGAAGGTAAAAAACAATGCAGAAGCACAGAGAAAAGAAAAGCCCCAAGGGCATTCTGGGTATCTTAAGCCTTTCAATTGGCAAGAACACACTGTATTTATAGAGTGATGTGAGATAAGAAGTACCAGTGGAAAGATGCTGGAGTCTGATACATTACTAGTTTTTGAACTGTGGTCCCTGGATCAGCAACATATGTATCACTTGGGAACTTTTTAGAAATGCAAAATCTTGCATCTCCCTCCCCAGTATCCTATGCCCTACTTTTTGATGCTGATCTACTGAACATCAGAAAATCTGGAGGAGGGATCCAGAAATCTGTGTCTTTACAAGCTCTTTAGTTGAGTCTGATCGATGGTAAAGTTTGAGAACTACTGTGATAGGCTGTGCTTGAATTTGACACTACCATTTACTATCAGTGTAATCGTAGCTAAATTACTGAACCTCTATAATCCTTACTTTTCAAAACCTGAAATGTAAGGATTAAATAAAATACAATGTATACAACAATGTCTAGTCCATAATAGGCACTCAAAAAATACTTGGCGCGTGTTCCCTTAAAAAGTACACTGGGACTAAACTCTGGAGATACTGAATTCATTGTAAAGAGCTAGAACGTAGTCTCAAGGCATTAGGGACCACTGGTGAATTCTACTCAGTATTATCAAACCACTATTTCAGGAATAACTGTCTAAGATCAGCTGTAAAGGGATGATATAAAATATCAAGAAAGGAAGCTGTGACAATAGATAACACTAAATACAAGTTAAATACAGTAAGTCCCTGGGTTGCGAACATCCTGACAACTCATACTTGCCCTTTAATGTTATGTAAATTTTCCCTCACTTTGAAATGGTGGATTCATCAGGATCACCTTCACTTCTTGCACATGCAGCTTTTAAATCATTGAAAAGGCTTCGAGTCATTTCTTGCACTAAAGTAAGGCTAAATAAGAACCATGTGTACCTGTTCTGACTTACCTACAAATTCTTAAAGATAGACTTAGGAACAGATCTCATTCGTAACCCAGGGACTGCCTGTAATTTTTGGTTCATGTTTGTGATATTTGGTTCATGTTCTGTGGTATAACTGTTTCAACACTTTACACAGTGCTTGCCTTGCAATAGGGTCACTATGAGTCTGAATTGACTGGAAGGCAGTGGTTTTTTGGGGGGGTGGGGGTTGGGGTATTACTTCCTTTTCTACTGTTTTTTCTTTTTGGTGCAGAGAACTGACATTTTCTTTTACTATTAATGATATGGCAATGAGATGACAGGCAAATAACTTAACATTTAACATTTAACTAGTGTTTGCTATATACCATGTACTTTACCAATATTTTCTTATATTACAACAACCCTCGAAGGGAGGTATTAGATGATTCCATTTTGTAGATAAGGGAACAGAGTATTGGTGATGATAATTAATTTGCCCAAGGTAACACAACAGTTACATGCAAAGCTAGGATTTGAACTCTTCTAAGTTAGATGATGTAAATGAGAGAAGGCATGATGTAATATCAATACTATTGCTTTGAGGAAAATCAACTCTCTAGAGGTATTTATGCTTTATGTTTTCATCATCATTGGCCATTTAAATAAAGGTCTTTTTTAGTCTTATTTATTTTTTAACTTGAAGGTTTAGAAAAGGATAAATAAAATTACAAATTCCCACTTTATACTGTCACTTTTGATAGAAAGATAAAAATATTACTTTGGTCAGAAGTAAGGTTAGAATATCAATATGTTATTCAATGACATGTTGAGACATATTTGCCGGAGTTTATACTTAAAAATAAACCTCAGAAATTAAAAAGGAAATAGAAATAAGATGAAGATTTTTGTGTATTTTCTTTGAAAACAATTTTCTAGTTTTTGGCTTCTTCGAACATATCAGATTGGAAGAGGATAAGCAAGCAAGATATATTCAATATTAATGGTAATGTAGAAGCAGGTTTTGTTTTTTTTAAATAAAGATTGTATATGAAAATCAGGTCAACTATGATAGTACACAAGCTGGAATAAGAGACTGAATTGTCATTAATTTCAGTGCAAACTCATCTAGTGGGGATTTACCAGGGGCAAAAAACACTAAAAAAAAACTGAACCTATTTGCAGAGTAATTGTAGGATAATTTATTTTTGTTATTTAAAAACACCTGATACCCTAAGTATATAAAGTATGGCTACCAGAATGAACTGATTGAGTCAGTCAACAAGTATTTATTGAGTACTTACTATGGGCAAGGCACAACACCAGGTAATATAGTTACAACAGTGACTAAAACGGTCTTATCCTAGGGGAGTTTACAGTCTTACATAGATTACTTTCCAGGACCAATATAATCTCCATCTGCTAATTAATTAATTATTCAGACTTTATCCACAGGAAAATGAGATTTACTGAATAGTTTTAAGAAATAATATATTGATACATGTGTTTTCAAAAGATATCTCTGGCTGCCATGTGGACAATAGATTGGAGAGCTGCAAGACATGAAGTAAGGAAACCAATCAAGAGAATGCTGGAATAATACAAGACGTGAATTAGGGTAGTTGCAATGGTAATGAAGAAAAGTGGACAGGCTATAGTTTGTTAAGCATATTCTGACCTAGAAAGAAAATGAGACAATTAACTTTTTATTCTAAAATAATTTTCCTGGAAATTTTAATACCTAATCAATTTTTAAAAATGGGACATATTTGGATGAAAACTAGCCCTAGTCTATATTTATACTAGAAGGTCAATATTCTATGGTAAACTTGATCACAATAGACATGAAAATATAATGTTCAGAAAAAATTATTCCTTAAAGAGGAATTTTTATTAAGTATTAGATTCATGTAAAAATTTATAATGCATATATAAAATATTGACAATAACAACAAAAAACCCATCTGTCTACCTACCATCTAGGTTAACAGACTATTACTGATATTTTCAAAGCCTACTTTGTGTGCCTTGCTCTGATCTCAAGCCCCCTCCCCCTCCTTTCTCTTCCAGATAATTATCCTGAAATTTAAAATTATCATTCACTTACTTATTTTTTTATAACAAGTTTTACTGAGATATAATTCACATACTACACAATTTATCCACTTAAAGTGTAAAGCTGAAGAGTTTTTAATATATTCACAGAACTGTGCAACTATCACCACAATTAATTTTAGAAAATTTTCATCACTTCTCCCCTTCAAATTCCATACCCATTAGTGGTCACTGCTCATTTTCTCCCATTACCCAGTCCTAGACAACCACTAATCTACTTTCATTCTCTAGGTATTTGTCTATTCTGGACATTTCATATAACTGGAATCATACAATATGTAGTCTTTGTGACTCGCTTCTTTCACTTAGCATAATGTTTTCAAGGTGCATCCATGTTGTAGCATGTATCAATCATTCCCTTACTTTTTCAAAAAGTTTTGCCCAGACATTTATGTAAATATACTGTTCAGTTTAGCATGTTTTTGACATTTATACAATGCAATCATATGTATATATTCCTACACATGCAGCCCCGGTGGTGCAAATGGTAAAGCGCTCACCTACTAACTGAAAGGTTAGGGCTTCAAACTCACACAGAGGTACCTTGGAAGAAGGGTCTAGTGATCTGCTTCGGAAAGGTCACAGCCATGAAAACCCTATGGAGCACAGTTCTGCTGTGAAACACAGGGGTTTGCCATGAGTTGGAAATGACTTGAAGGCAGCTGTTTTTTTTTATTTTAAAATATTCCATCACCAATTGGTTTTCTCACTCAACAGAGTGTTTGTAAGATTCCTTCATGCTGATGTGTGCAGCTATAGTTTATTCTGACTGCTGTGAAGTATTTCATTGGTTATAATTGGTCATAATTGGCATTAAACAAAGAGAACAGAACAGAAGAATATCAGAACGCCTTCCCTGAAGTTAGGATAAATATTGTTTTATGAAATATTTGTACATTTCATACATAGGTGTTACGACTTTGGGCATATGTTTATATATATTTGTATATCTACAAACATAGAAACACACACATACATATGTGTATGAGACAGGATTACAAAGTGAAATAGATTTCTTACTGTGGCTCATGGTCGAAAAAGTTTGAAAGCTACTGTCCTAGGATATATACCTAGAAGTGGAGTTTATGAGTCATTGGGTAAGCAGATGTGTAGCATTATTATATAAAGGCAAATAATTTTCCGAAGTGTTTTCCAATGCTTGACATTGTCAGTTTTTAATTTTTTTTTTAAAGCCTTTTGGGGATGGGGGATATATAGGAACTCTGTAGTTTCTGCATAATTTTTCTTTAAACCTAAAACTGTTCTAAAAAAATAAAAGCTATTAAGAAAAAAGCCTTTTGGATATATGGATAATAGGTAAGTGATAAAACAACTATAAAACCAAACCTGTTGCTGTCAAGTCGATTCCGACTCATAGTGACCCTAGAGTAAAATGTTAGTAGTAGAATCTAGGTAGAATCTATAAGAAAGCTCAACGTAAAACTGTTTCAACTTCGGCGTATATTTGAAAATTTTCATAACAAGAGTTTGGGGTAAAATTGGCTCTTGATTTTAATATTAAATGTAATCTTTCTAAGAGTTTTTCAGACCCTGCAGACAACAAAATAATAAGAGAATAACGAGCATTCAATGTAGTTTACCCTATTAACAGGCTAAAGAAAAAAAAATCATATCAATGCAGAAAAAAACATTGGACAAAATTCAGCACCCATTCATGATAAAAACTCTCAGAAAACTAGGAATAGAAGAGGAACTTCCTCAACTTGAAAAAGAGCTTCTACAAAAACCTTACAGCTAACATTATACTTAATGGTAAAAGATTGATGCTTTCAAGATCAAGAAAAAGATCATCCACTCTCACCATAGCTACTCAAAATAGTACTGGACGTTCTAGCCAGCACAATAGGCAAGAAAAAGAATCAAAGGCATACAGATCAAAAAGGAAGAAATAAGATGGTCTCTATTTGTAGAAGGAATGATTATCTACATAGAAAATCCAAAGAGTTAAAACAAAACAAAACAAAAAAAGCAAAGAACCCCCGCCAAAACTACTAGAACTAATGTGACTAATTTTATCAAGGTTGCAGGGCAGAAGAACAACATAAAAAAAAATGTATTTCTATATACGATTAATGATACAGAATGTGGCAGATAAATTAAAAATAAAATAGTATTTAAAATTACTCAGAACAACATAAAATACTTATGTGAAATTTAACAAAACATGTACAAAATCTATATGCTGAAAGCTACAAAATACTAATTAAATAATCAAAGATCTCAATAAATGGAGAGACATACTGTGTTCATGATTTGGCAGACTCCAAATAAAAATGTCAATTCTCCTCAAATGATAAACAGGTTTAATACAATTCCTAGAAAAAAACCCCAGCAAGAGTTTTGTAGCTATAAATGAGCTTATTCTAAAATTTATATGGCAAAGTAAAGCAACTTGAATAGCCAAAACAATTTTGTAAAGAGGGAGAAATCAGACAATTTGACTTCGAGACTTATTGTATAGCTACAGTAATCAATTGAATAAGGAAGACCGAAGAAGAACTGATGCTTTCGAACTGCGGTGTTGGCAAAGAATATTGAATACACCATGGAGTGCCAAAAGAATGAACGAATCCATCTTGGAAGAGGTACAACCAGAATGCTCCTTGGAAGCAAGGATGGTGAGACTATGTCTCACATACTTTGGACATGTTATCAGGAGGGATCAGTCTACCTGGAGAAGGACATCATGCTTGGTAAGGCAGAGGGTCAGCGAAAAACAGGAAGACCCTCAACGAGATGGACTGACACAGTGGCTGCAACAATGGCCTCAAGTGTAGCAATGATTGTGAGGATGGCGCAGGACCGGGCAGTTTTTCGTTCTGTTGTGAATGGGGTCGCTATGAGTCGGAATCAACTCGACGGCACCTAACAACAACAACGGTAATCAAGACTGCGTGGTACTGGTGGAGAGACAGACACACAGACCAATGGAATACAGAGCCCAGAAACAGACTCACACAAATACACCCAACCAATTTTTGACAAAGGTGCAACAGCAATTCCACAGAGTAAAGACACCCTTTTCGACAAAGGGCCCTGGAGGAAGTAGACATACATATAGGCCAATATCCTCCCCCATCACCAAAAACAAACAAAAACAGCAACAAGAATAATGACACAAAAACAAAAAAACTCTGCAAAACCTCAACCTAAATCTCACACCTTATACAAAAAGTAACTCAAAATGGATTATGAATGTGAAGATAGTATGTAAAACTATACATAGTTTTGGAAAACTTTGGGCATTTGGGCTAGGTGGAGAGTTCTTAGACTTGACACCAAAAGCACAATGGCTAAGAGGAAAAACTGATAAACTGGACCTCATGAAAATTAAACCTCTTACTCTGTGAAGGACTGTGAAGAAAATGTAAAGACAATCTACAGACTGGAAGAAAATGACTGCAATCCACATACTTGACAAAGGGCTGGTATCTGAAATATATAAACACCTCTCAAAACTCAACAGTAAAAAAAAAAAAAAAATCCAATTAGAAAATGGGTAAAAGATATTAACTGATATTTCACTAAAAATTATACACAGATGGAAAATATGCACGTGAAAAGATGGTCAACATTATTAGCCATTTGTTGTTTACTAGTTGCCATTGAGTTGGCTCTGACTCATGGTGAACCGACGTACAACAGAATGAAACACTGTCCGGTCCTGCACCATTTTCATAATTGTTGCTATGTTTGAGTCCATTGTCAGGGCCAGTGTACATTTTAAGTGTCTTCCAACCTACGGGGCTTATCTTCTAACACTGTATTGGATAATATTCTGTTGTGATCCACAGGGTTTTCATTGGCTAATTTTGGAAGTAGACTGTCATGCCTTTCTTCCTAGTCTGTCTTAGTCTGGAAGCTCTGCTGAAACCTGTCCACCATGGGCGACCCTGCTGGTATTTGAAATACCGGTGGCATGGCTTCCAGTATCACAGTAACACACAAACCACCACAGTATGATAAACTGGGAGATGGGTGTTGGCATTAGCCATTAGAGAAATGCAAATTAAAACCACAATGAGATATTCAGACCTATCAAAATCGCTAAAATAAAAAATGATGATACTAAATGCTGGAGAGGATGTGGAAAAACTGAATCACTCACAATGCTGACGGGAACACAATGTGGTAGAGCTAACTCTGTATAATAGTTCGGCAGTGTCTCAAAAAAGTAAACATGCAGCTACCATATCACCCAGAAATTACACTCCTGTGTATATATCCCAGAAAATCAAAAACTTTTCTTCACACAATAACCTGTACATGAACATTCATAGCAGCTCTGTTTGTAATGGCCCAGAACTGGAAACCCATATGTCCTTCAACAGGAAAATAATTAACCAAATATGATACATACATACCATGGAATACTCATTAGCAATAAAAAGGAATGAAGCACTGATACTTGTAACAATTGTGCTGAATCTCCAGGGAATTAAATTCTAAGTAGAAACAGCCAATCCCCAAAAGTTACAACTGTATGATTCTACTTATATAGCATTCTTGAAATGACCAAATTATGAGAACAACAGATTAGTGGTTGCCAGGGGCTAGAAAAGGGGGGGGGGGGTTAGAAGAGATGGGCTGGCAATGGAAGGGCAACAGGAGGAATCTTTGTGGTGATGGAATTGTTTTGAATCTTGACTGCATCCATGTCAATATCCTGATTGCAATTTTATACTACAGTTTTGCAAGATGTTACCATTGACAGAAACTGGGTAAGAAGTACATGGGATTTCTCTATATTATTTCTTATTACTGCATGCCAATCTACAACTATCTCAAAATAAAAAACCAAAAGAATTAATTTTTAAAATATACTGAATTTTTCAAATGTAAATATAAAACATTTATTTGTAAATATCAGGTGAAAGCGTACTAAGAGGTACACGTTTATAAAGTTTGAATATAAGAAACCAACTGGTGTTCTATTAAGAAAATATTAACAGGAGATGTTCTGTTGGGTTTGCTTGTATTTATTTTTTTCACCATCTTATATGCTTTCTACTTGTCTTGCTGTTTTCTGTTTCTTTTTAATTTTTCTCCCTGCTTTGTCTTAGTTTGAGAGTTTTCCTCATTCTATTTCTTCCTTCTATTTCTGGAAGTTACATACTCTGCCTTTCTTTTAGCTATTACCCTAATAATTTTAATATACATACTTAACTTTAAAAAACTAAAGTTAAATCAGTATCTTTGACTTCCTCCTGGAAAACATAGGGCCTTGAGAATACTTAACAATGATCATATCACCCTGTCTTAGTTATCTAGTGTAGCTGTAACAGAAATACCACAAGTGGATGGCTTTAACAAAGAGAAATTTATTTCTTCACAGTAAAGTAGGCTAAAAGTCCAAATTCAGGGTGTCAGTTCCAGGGGAAGCCTTTCTCTCTGTCAGCCTTCTCATCAAACTTCCCCCAGACTAGGAGCTTCTCTGCCCAGGGACCCCAGGTCCAAAGGACACACTCTGATCCCCACACTGCTTTCTTCGTGGTATGAGGTCCCCATCCCTCTGCTGGCTTCCTTTTCCTTTTATCTCTTGTAAGATAAAAGGTGGTGCAGGCCACACCCCAGGGAAACTTCCTTTACATTGAATCAGAGAAGTGACCTTAGTAAAGGTGTTATAATCCCACCCTAATCCTCTTTAACATAAAATTACAATCACAAAATGGAAGACAACCACAGGATACTGGGAATCATGGCCCAGCCAAATTGATAACACACATTTTTGGGGTGACATAATCCAATCCATGACATACCTCAATTTATATGCAACTGTTTTCAAGTATGACTTCCAGCATATTTTTTTCTCTGACAATTCAGATGTAATTTTTATTGCTTTATATGGCCTTTTTTTTTTTTTTAGATTTGTTCAGGTATTTACCATTATATTTGCTCTGTCTTCTTTCTTGTATCCTAGACCCTCCATCTGAGATCATTTTTCTCCTGCCAGAAGTATATCCTTTAAATTCTTTAAGGAAGGTTCTTTGTCTCCTCATTTTTGTTAGTATGAAAATGACATTTATTTTCCCCTGATTATTGAATGATAACTTGGTTATTATTCCAGTACTTCTGTTTCAACTATTGTTGAGAGGTTACCAATTAGTCAAATTGCTGTTTACGGTATTCTGTTTTTTCTCTCTAACTCTAATGTTTTTAGATTTATCTTTATAAAATGTGATATTTACATCTGTCAAAAACAGTATAAATAAAAATAAAAGGCACATGACAAGGAAGAACATAATAAGCCAAGTTTAAAATCTTAATACATGAAAAACTAAAAAAATTAGCACCAACCTAAAAATTGATAGAAGACATGAATATTCAATTTAAAAAAGAAATACAAACAGCCAATAAACAAATATGTTTAATATTGCTATTAAGCAAAAAAAGAGCACATATAAATAATAATGACATACAATTTATTGCTTATCACACTGAGAAACATTAAAAATTAACAGCATGAAGATATAGGGAATTCTGCATTTATTCTACAACGCCATTGAAGTATAATTTACATATCATGAATTTATTTTTCTGGCAGTTTGTAAGATCTCTTTTTTTTTGTGGTGTTTTACACTGTTACTATGGTTTGTTGTTGTTAGGTGTCATCGAGTTGATTCCGAATCATACCCACTCTATGTACAACAGAACAAAACACTGCCTGGTCCTGCGCCATCCTCATAATCGTTGTTATGCTTAAGCCCATTGTTGCAGCCACTGTGTCAGTCCATCACATTGAGGGTCTTCCTCTTTTTCAGTGACCCTCTACTTTACCAAGCATGATGTCCTTCTCCAGGGCAACATGTCCAAAGTATCTGAGACATAGTCTCGCCATCCTTGCTTCCAAGGAGCATTCTAGTCGTACTTCTTCCAAGACAGATTTGTTGGTTCTTTTGGTAGTCCATGGTATATTCAATATTCTTCTCCAACACAATTCAAAGGCATCAATTCTTCTTCAGTCTTCCTTATTCATCGTCCAGCTTTCACATGCATATGAGGTGACTTAAAACACATAGGTTGGGTCAGATGTACCTTAGACTTCAAGGTGGTATCTTTGCTTTTCAACACTTTAAAGAGGTCTTTTGCAGCGAATTTGCCCAATGCAATGTGTCTTTTGATTTCCTGACTACCGCTTCCATGAGTGGTGATTGTGGATCCACGTATAATGAAATCCTTGACAACTTCAATCTTTTATCCATTTATCATGATGTTGCTTGTTGGTCCAGTTGTGAGGATTTTTATTTTGTTTATGTTGAGGTGTAATCCACACTGAAGGCTGTGGTCTTTGATCTTCATAAGTAAGTGAGACAAAGCCCCCACAGTGTTGTATTAAAAAACTGTGTTTCCTCTGCTGGGCTTCCTCCCTCCCCAGCTTTGTATTTGAATCCTGTTTTTGCTTGGAGGTTATATGTACACCCCACTGTTCCCACATAGTATGATTAAGAATGCTGCTGATGTAACTTGTATGAACTCCCTACTTGTAAATCCCTTTAAAAGTAACTTGCCTGTTTGCCCTTGGCAAGCAGTCTTGGCAGCAGCATCTCCGACTGACTTCTTTCCTTGTACAATGAGATAAAGGTTCCTTTTCTGTTCTCCCACCTCGGTCTCTTCGTTTATTGGCCAATACGAGTTATGCTGAGCAAGAACCTGGAGTTTCGACCTAGTAACATTTCTAGTGAGCCAGCCAGGAGCCACCTGCTCAGTTCCTGAGGTGGATTGAAAAACAGACTGGCCCCGATGTCTGGTGCCATCAGATTTCTCCTGGAGACCCTGGAGCAGCTCTGAAAGCTGATCTCCCCTGGGACCCAAACGATGGCTCTGTGGGAGACACGAAAGTTGTCTGGGTTGGTTGGTAAGTACCTAGGTAAGGCCTTAGAAGAGTCCCAAGAAGCGGGAGAAATTGACTGTTGAAGGCATTAGGAATCTGAGGTTTTCTGGTAAATAACAGGGTAATTCCTAGGTAAGGCCTTAGAAGTGTCCCATGAAGTGGGAGGAATTGACCACTGAGGGGATAAAAGGCTCAGGTACCTGTTAAGTTGGTGCACTGGATTAGGTTGTGTGACTGTGTTATGTGTATCCAGAGAATGGGGAACGTTCAACGGATCCCGGAATGCGGTCGGCTAAGATGCATCCTTAAGAACTGGGAAGAGAGACTTGGACAGACATGGCTCTGGCAGCATGCTTGTCCCTTTCCTACTTTTTAACTATATGCTGAATAAAACCTTTTTTTTTTTTTGCTTTACTCAACTTTGTGGTGTTTTCACCCTACAAGAGTTAATGGTGTAGTTGTTGAGGAGATTCTAAAACCGTGAACCCAGTCGACCTCAAGGAGACCTGGACTACTGGGCAGAAGCTGGCAGAAAGAGAGGTCCTATCTTCTGGGCTCGAGCATTCGTGCTTCATGTCCCATGTCCCTTCCACACTGACAGGGTGAGTATTCTTGGAAAACGAGCCTTTGCGTTTATTCTTTTTGTTCTTTCTCTCATTATTCTTAAGTTTTGTTCGACATATTTGTTTGAAAAACCAGTTAAGGAGAATCTTTCTTAGATTTTTGCTTGACTGTTTGTTTAGGAGTGATATCTAGTAACTCCCGGTGAACTGCAGTTTAGGTCTGGATTCAGGCGTATGAAACATTAAAGAGGTAAGTCTATTTTCAAAGGGCTTTGAGTCACTATAAGCCGCAAAAAATCTGGGCACGGGTTGACCATAAAAGCCATTAGAGTAGTTGCCGGGCACTCATCACGAGTGTAAGACTCCAGTGTTAGGATAAGGTGGTTCGAGACAGGCTACAGCATTATACTGCCTGCCGCCTGCAGGCAAACTCTTGTGCAATGAAGGTACACACTGGTCTAAGTGAAACACTGTCCAAACCATGCCGTGTTCCTTGTTAGGGTTCTAAAACCTGGAGAGTAGTGCCCTGTTTTACCTAATTTGCAGGGGCGGGTGGCAGCTCCTGACTTGTTTTGCCAAATTCTCAGGGGGAGGTGGCAGCTCCTGAACTGTTTTATAAAATTTGCAGGAAGAAGTGGTAGCTCTGTACCTGTTTTATGGTAGTTTCTCAATAAAGAATCACAACTTAAAATTAAAATCATCAGTAGCTACTTTTTTTTCCAACTGGAAGAACTAGTATATTTAAGGTTTAAAATAAGAGACTAGGTCTCTAGCCAGCAGAATGAATTAAGTTCAAAAAGAAGGAAACCAAAAGCTTAAACCTTAGAGCTTAACATCTTTGATAAATGAGCCTGGATTTCCCCCTTGCTACTGAGACACTGGTTTGGGGTTCATATTTAAAAATGCTATAAACTGAGTATACTAGAAGTAATTTGGAATTTCAGTGACCGTTTTGGGAAAATGAGCTTTCATTTGTATTGTCTTTTCTCTTTGGAGAACTTTTGCTTGATGCTCAGCTTTTGTCAAAAGGTCTAATATTCCTACATCTTAAGCTCCGGCAAGTTAGTAAGTTTTATCCAGAGCCTGTTTTTTCCACTGAATTGAGTCAATCTTACCAAAAATTCCTATATACACTTTAATAAGCTAGGATCCCCATATCCTTGTTTTGTGTGGTGTTGTTCGGTGAGTTTATGTGGTCTTTCTGTCTCCTTTTGTTCTGAGAGCTTGCTTCTGGTCTAGAGTGTTGTGCCTAAGTTTCTGTCTTGTATAGGGTTGGAGGCTATGGCTGAGAATTGCTGTTTTTTTGTAAGGCTGTCTTGGAACCTCAGTTCTTTCCTCATCCAAGAAAAATTGTGTCTTGTGTCTGTCTTATGATTTAGATTTTTAGTGGCTATACTGAAAAACTTTATGTTTAAGTCAATCATAAGAGCAAAGCCTTTCTAAGTAACTTAACCTAGATAATATATGGAATGTTTTATTTAAAGAAAAATGATAATTTTGTCTTAAAGTAAAACTAACAGTTCCATAGTATGAAAAAAGAGGCATAGGACAAGCCTAGAAAAAAAATTGCTAAAGGGCTTTAGTATTTACTGGGTAGATAAAAGGTTGTGATAAAAAAAAAACAAAACTGTTCAAGAGAATAGTAAAAGAGAAAGAAAGTAGTTATCTTTTGCCTTTCAAAATTCCTAGATCAATTTAAACATATGTAAATAAATCTGAATGACCTAATCTTGTCTTCTACCATGAGTCAAAAATTGGGAGGGTAGGGCAACATCAGGCCTCCCAGTCCCCAGTCTCCAAGGTCATATAGCTCCAGGAAGCTTACTATAGTTATCAGAAATTGGGTGGATCCCAATCATAAAAGAACTGTAAACAAGTTCTCTCTATTGTAGGGGAACTTTAAGAAGCCAAAAAAATAGAAATCACAATGAGACACACCTGAAATGGTGTGGGAAAATTTTTCCAACCCTAGCCACACGATAAGGTTATATCTGTATCAATGAATTGGTCAGTTGAGCAGAGACTTTGTGATTTCCAAAGCCAGTTGGTAAAATCTTTACAGGCTAAAATGAGACTGGGAAAATATGGGAAACAGTAAAAGCTGAATGAAAACCTGGAATGTTTAAACAGACTTTCTTTCAACAACAGTTATGTTTTATGGTATACAGGCTTAAAATAATTTCTAAGACCTTTTAGGTAACTTATTGACATTAATTAAATTGAGTTAATAGGGATTTGTCATGATAATATTGGAATAATAATATTGGAATCATTTATTCCCTCTCTTGAGCATAGAGAATGTGACCCAGCTGGAGCTGGGCTCACAAGGACTCACAAGGACAGATCAACTGGGCCCTGAGGTATAAAGACAATAGCTAAGATAATCTTGGAAAATATCTTTTAGGGAAACTTTCACATAAAGCCAATCAAACAGAACACAAAAGACTTTCCACTCTTATCTTTCTATTAGCATTTAGTGAATAGAAATTCGTTGGACCAATGATGACCTTCCTGACTCTCCTTACTGAAACTTCTACCAATGATAAGAAAGACAATTCAAAATGTAGGATCACAGTTTCTAGCCAATCTGAAAAGGCTAAGCTTTCAATGGTTTTGCCCGTTTGTAATGTTAGTATATACTGATGGCTCTGTAACTGTTCTTTGGACTCAGGCAGACACGGCTGTGCAGCATGCTTGTCTGTTTTCCCATTCTTGCCTGTTCTGTAATGGTTCTTTGGACTCGGGCAGACACGGCTGTGGTAGCATGCTTGTCCATTTTCCCACTTCTGCCCTTTTGAACATATGCCAAATAAAACTTTCTTTTGCTTTACTAAACTTTACGATGTTCTTCCTCGACAACAGTCATAATTTAAGCTTATATACTTTTGCTTTTTATGCCACAAGAGAAAGGATATATATATACGTATATTTGGGTTTCCTAATGAGTGTTCATTTTTGCCATTTAAAGGGATGCACTATAAGAGGTATGCAACAAAGACAATGTTTAAGAGGTTTATTAAAAAGAAATTTGATATGGTCAAAAGTTTTATCTCACTAAAGTTTAATGGTTTAATTTGTGAGCATTTTAGGAGCTTTAGCATTAAATAATACATAAAACAAAGAATTGGGTCTCTTGCTGTTAAAATAACAAAATTTTCTTTGATTTCTGAGTTGAAGGGCTAATTTATTGTTTGTGTAATCTGCCTCGAAAACACAGGTTTGGTCTCTCATTAGAATAAGATGCCTGAGTTGAAAACCAAGCCACATGACTTTAGGGAAAAAAAAAAAAAAAAAAAAAAGCTAAGACTTTCACCTTTAACATCTTTGGTTAAATAACTTAAGTATGGTTTCTCAGTGACTTATAATAAACTCCTGACAATTCTGAAACTTCATGGAAAGCCACAAAAAATTTTTATAAAGGAAAAGTGCTAAAAAGTTTTATTTAAGAAATTACATGGAATGTGCAGTCCAAATCAAGAGAAATGCCTGATTCTCTTTTGGTTAAAACTTATATGTTAGTATTTCCTCTTGTGTTTTTCCCTAATATTACACAACAAGTATATAATATTATATCATAATTTAATTATTATTTCTTAATTGTTAACTTGGTCACAACTTTATCAAAGCCACTGATTTGATGGGGGAATTCATATCATTTACCTATGAAGGTGTTTTTTTTTAAATTACTATTCAGGTATTTAGAGACTTGATAATCTTGGTATATTCTTGGTATATCCTGACTATATGGTATTGTATCTCAAGATTATTATGTATTACATCCAAAGCTCTTTAAAAATATGGTTAATGGTTATATTTAGAAATATTTTTATCTAAGTTTTTTTAACTGATTTTATTTGGCCTTTATGTTATGCTTGTAATTAATTTCTATCAGTCTTTCACTATAAACTATAAGAGTATTATTTTTATAAATTAATTATGGCCACATTAAGTTTTGTCATCTGCAGATGAGTTTTTACTTTGCTGATTTGCTTAAAATATTTAACCAAAATATCTCAACAAAAAGATGGACTATTATTGGACTTGCGAAAAGGACTGTAACTAGACTGAATAAAATTTCAGAACTCCTACACAGAAGCTGGAGGGTTTCAAGACTGTGGCTGATCCAGAATCATGTGGAACAGAAATTAACTACATAAGACTGAGTAAACAAAAGGAAACTACTGGTTTTACGTGGGAATACTGCTGATGTTTTAATGTCTGTCTTAGTCATCTAGTGCTGCTATAACAGAAGTATCAAAATTGGATGGGTTTAGCAAAGAGAAGTTTATTCTCTCACAGTCCAGTAGGGTACAAGTCCAAATTCAGGGCATCAGTTCCAGGAGAAGGCTTTCTCTGTTGGCTCTGGAGGAAGGTCCTTGTGATGCATCAGTCTTCCCTTGGTCTGGGAGCATCTCTGTGCAGGAAACTCAGTCCAAAGGATGTGCTCTGCTCCCGGCACTTCTTTCTTGGTCGTATGAGGTTCCCATGTGTCTCTGCCCACTTCTCTTTTACACCTCAAAAGAGACTGGCTTAAGACACGATCCAGTCTTGTATACCTCATCAGTATAACTGCTGCTAATCCATCTTATTTGATCATAGTGATTGAATTTACAATAAGGAAATCGTATCAGATTACAAAATGGTACACAATTATACAATACTGGGAATCATGACCCAGCCAAGTTGACAGATATTTTGGGGACACACAATTCAATCCATGACAAGGTCCTACTTTCTAGATAAAAGAAACCATTTTCCTTTGTCTTAAATTATCTAACTAATGAGTTTAGATATTGAACTCTTGACTTAGAAGTTCTTGTTGGTAAACTTAGCAAAGTTCTAACTATCATAACCAGATAAGGGTCTGAAGTTCGAGCTATGATTTTACAAAACAGAACAGCTTTAGATTTCCTATTAGTTCCTGAGGAACAGTTTGTGCCTTAATAGATAAAATGTTGCTCTGTTTATATTAATATTCAATCTGAGGTTTTGCAGAATTTAGTTGGCTGCTGGGGCACATGAAAAGCCATTACTGATGCTGCTTATGTATAGACAAACATCTTATGAGATTTCTTTCCGTGGTTCAAAGACCTTAGTGTCATGGTTTCATTGGTTATTTCAGACAGCCTAATATTATTGATAGTGTTTCTATTCTACCTCCTTGTTTGCTGTATGATGCCTGGGATCTTAAAAACCAAATGGTGCCAAATTACCATTTATTCAGCATTTTTGATCAAAGATTCTATAACAAGATTATGATCCAAAGGAAGGAACGATGAAAGAGTTGTAATTCTCCTGGAATCCAGATGTTTGGCCTTCATGGAGGTTAGGGTAACCCACACAGGCCATCGCCTTTGGGTGTCCTTTTGAACCTCAAACTTTGGGGAAAAAAATCTTTTAAGAAATTTATCAATCATTATGGTACAAATAACAGATGCAGCAACCTTGGTTCGTATCTGAGTCACAGCAGTGTCTGGCACCTTTTTTAATGGAGCCCTGGTGGTGAAGTGGTTAAGAGCTATGGCTGCTAACTAAAAGGTCAGCAGTTTGAATCCACTAGCTGCTCCTTGGAAACTCTATGGGGCAGTTCTACTCTGTCCTATAGGGTCGCTATGATGCGGAATTGATTTGACAGCACACAACAACAACAACAGATGAAGTTGCTAACGAGATGAAAACACAACAGTAATCTCTGACCTCATTAGCCAAGGTGATATAACAAAATAGCCTTAGATTTTTTTATTAGCCCAAGAAAGTATAGTCTGTGCTGTAGCAAATACCTCCTGTTGCATTTGAATAAATAACACAGGAGAAGTAGAACAGGATATACACAGAATTAGACAGCAAGCTACTTGGTTACACACCGTAACACTCTTACAAACACCAGATTTATTTGGTCGGTTACCATCAAGAATAAGTACATGGGACAGATCACTACTGCAAGGGATAGTAATATTCTTAGTCTGCATCCCGATAGTATTAGAGATAATAAAACTTATCGTCTATTGTCTTACACACTTAAAAAAAGCCTTAGGCTAAAATATTGATGTACATTGAGTCTGTTTGCTCTGGCAATGTGATTGTTGGGAATGTTGCTCCTACTTAAGATCCTGGTGGAAAACCAGCACTGTGAGTTTAAAGAGCCTTCCACGGCCGCCATCTAAGGGCTCGACTAAGTCCAGGTATTAATCATCAATGTGTTCTCTCCAATCTCCGATCAAAAGAAAAAAATGATTTAGGAGATAATATTGGAGCCATTATTCCCTGTCCTTGAGCATAAAGAATGTGATCCAGCTGGAGCTGGACTCACAAAGACTCATAAAAGACACATCAGCTGGGCCCTGAGGTATAAAGACAACAGCTGAGACACTGAAAATCTTTTAGTGAAACATTCATGTAAACGGCATAAAAGCCACTCTTTTTCTTTTAACATTTAGTAAATAGCCGGTTATAAACCAACAAGAGGTCGACAGCCACAATGTAAGGCCTAGGTCCAATATTTGCCCCTCCTGGAAAATATGCCATACAATTCCGAACCAGGCTATAGTTCAAAATGGACAGTGGTCTTGAATGCCCAATGTCGAAAAAGAAATGGAAGGGGTGAGACAGAGCTCCCACAGTGTTATATTAAAAAACTGTTTCCTCTGCTGGGCTTCTTCCCTCCCCCTCCCCCTCAGCTTTGCATTTGAATCCTGCTTTTTCTTGGGGGTTATATGTAAACCCATTGCACCTGTGTAGTATGATTAACAGTGTCACTGATGTAACTTGTATGAACTACCTACTTGTAAATCCCTTTTTAAAAGTAACTTGTCTGCACGCTTTTGGCGAGCAGGCTTCACAGCAGCAGCTCCAACTGACTCCTTTTCTTATACAACAAAATAAAGGTGACTTTCCTGTTCTCCCACCTCGGTCTCTCGTTTATTGGCCAACAGGAGTCATGCTGAGCAAGAATCTGGGGTTTCTACCTGGTAATGTAAGTGCTTCAAGTCCTCTTCACTTTCAGCAGGCAAGGTTGTGCCATTTGCATAACGCAGGTTGCTAATGAGTCTTTCTCCAATCCTGATGCCACATTCTTCTTTATATACTCCATCTTCTCAGATTATTAGCTCAGGATACAGATTGAATTTAAGTATGGTGAAAGGATACAACCTTAACACACACTTTCTTGACTTTAAACCATGCAGTATCACCTTGATCTGTTTGAACGACTGCTTCTTGATCTATGTACAGGTTCCTCAAGAGCACTATTAAGTGTTCTGGAATTTCCATTCTTTGCAATGTTATCTATAATTTGTTATGATCCACACAGTCAAATGCCTTTGCATAGTCAATAAAACATAGGTAAACATGTTTCTGGTATTCTCTGTTTTCAGCCAGGATCCATCTGACGTCAGCAATGATATCCCTGGTTCCATGTCCTCTTCTGAATCCAGCTTGAATTTCTGCAAGTTCCCATTTGATTTTTATAGGGGTAGATTTCATCTTATTTACCCTGCTAGGGAATTGTTCATACTCCTGGATCTGAAAATTGATGTTTCTGAGTTTTTGTTGTTATTAAATTTTCAAACATTTCCTTTTCCTCATTATCTATGATCTCATTCTGGAATGCCAATTTGGTTATATTTTATATCTTCTGTCTTCCTTTGAATGTAGTGGTGGTGAAGAATACTGAATATACCATGGACTGCCAAAAGAACAAACAAATCTGTCTTGGAAGAAGCACAACCAGAATGCTTCTTAGAAGCAAGGATGCTGACTACGTCTCCCATACTTTGGACATGTTATCAGGAGGGATCAGTCCCCGGAGAAGGACATCATGCTTGGTAAAGTAGAGGACCAGTGAAAAAGAGGAAGACCCTCAACAAGATGGACTGACGTAGTGGCTGCAGCAATGGGCTCAATCACAACAATGACTGCAAGGATGGTGCAGGACCAGGCAGTGTTTCGTTCTGTTGTACATAAGGTTGCTGAGTTGGAACTGACTCAGTGGCACCTAACAACAACAACTATCTTCTATGCTTCTTAACTGCTCCTTCATTTTTATGTCTCTTCATCAATCTGGGGTGTATTTTGGATAATTTCTTCAAATTGTTTCATTGTTTCCCTAATTCTCTTTTCAGCTGTATATAATTTGCAGGCCAATCCATCTATATGAAGTTTTTAATTTCCATTATTATACCTTACTTATTTAAAAGTCTGTTTAGTTCTTTTTCAAATCCGTTTGTTCCCTGCATGAAGCCATTGTTTTAGTTCTTTAAATATATTACATTTATTTCTTTTTATCTTGTTTTTGATAATACTGGGATTTTAAATCTTTGAGGATCCATCCATAGTGTCTGATTCCTCATGGTGCCTTGATTTCTGTGTTTTGTCACTTTTTTTCCTGTGACCTGCTAATTTCCTTAGTACTTTATTTGTGAGAAATCTTTGAGGTCTAGATTGAAGTAGAATTCTACACAGGATTTACTTCTGTCTGTTGCCTGGGGGCACTTCCAATGGAAGGCCACTTTAAATTAAATTATCCTCTGCTTGATGTTTTTAAAACTGCACATATAGTCCAAACCTGAGCCATCTGTGGTTATGATACAGAAGGAATAACAGCTCGATTCAACCTCCCCTCCAGAGTCAGGGACACCTAAAGAGTCAATCCTGGATCAAAACTGTTTACTCAAAATATGCACTGAACTGATATTATGCTCTATATACTATGATCTATCAACCAAACTAAAGCTAAGCTGGAGTTGCCACACTTTGTGCAATGATCTAAGGATACTGTGAGGAGCCTGCACCATATCATTCAGGGTATGTATTTATTTTTAAATTGAAACTTTTTATTTAACTTGTATCTGCTTAGTTTATTTAGTTAAGTATAAAGGCCAGTTAATCAACTCATTAGACTGATCAAGGCAAGACGCTTGAACTACGCAATAGAATTTAAAAAGCAACTGGTCTTTTATTAGTTCTCTGGTAATCAGACCTACACACAAACTGGTAGAGTACTCTAGATATAGGATTTCCCCCCATAATCTTGTATAACGCACTGTTCACAATCTGCAGAAATTTGAAATCTATATAAATTGGACATGACCAGTTAGAGAAGTCTGATAAACTCTTATAAAGTATTTGGGAACTACAGCTCTATCCCCAAAAAGATCTATTTTAAACTATAAAAAAGAAAAATTCATATAAAATCACAACACATTTAACAGACATCTTTGGGAAAAAAATCAAATAGTAACTCCATTTCCTGCTTTTTGAAATATGACTAAAAAAAGTTACAAGTGGTAATGTTTACTTTTTAAACTATTAACTGGCTGAATTTTTTTTTTTTTAAGAAGGAAGCTATACAGTATTATTGCACTCCACAAATGTGCAGAACTCCAAAATGTGCTAGCACTGAAAAACTGTCTTGCACTAAGATCTTCCAAGAGGTACAACGTGCCTGCCAAGAAAGCATCTGGTCTGCACTAACAGCTTGCTGTCTTCAGTACAGGCCTTCATGATGTCAGTCACGCTGCTTTTGCAAAAATTCCTTAATGTAAAAAAGTTTCCAGTGCTGATAGGCAGGACTATGATCAATGACGTGGGATTGAACCCATATGGACGTTAAGCTTCATTTCATTTGAACAAGCTGTTGCATGGAAGGAAGGTGACCAGATTCCAGCTTAGACCATACAGGTACATCACTCAAGGTTATCTCAAACGCACCTGTTGACATACACTGGTTCTCAATCATGTTGCTCAAGAAGAAAATCATTATACACTCATAGGCCTTATTTTCTTGACCCCACTGCCAGATGCTAGGAGTATGCATGCCAAAGAAAGCAAAAGGGTCCTTGCCAACAATTATTAAGCCCATTAATACTAGGATGAAGACTGACAGGAAAGATGCTATGTGTCTGTATATTGGTTGAGGGAGGTAATTCTCTTCTTCAGTACGGGTATCTGGGTACCGCTGGCTAACAACCTGCATGTACTCCTCAAACGCCTGCCTACAGCCTCAGAAAACACAAATCTGGAATTTTCGCAGCGGCCCCATGGCATACTGCATCTTTGATCTCTTGCTGGGCACGCCGCCCATGTTGGCCGAGGCTCCGGACCACCACCTATGTGGCCATCAGGAGAAGCAGCAAAAGCCTCATCTTTAAGGAGCCAGCGACTCCAGCCGCCCTCATGCTGAGACTGCAGCCAGCCCAAGGCCAAACCGGAGCTGTGAGCTCTCAGATTATTTATTTTATGAGTTATAATTAATGGCACCCAGCTATCACAAATTTCTTCTGGGGCTATGAGATTTAGCAAAATAAAAAAAGCTTGGGGGTGGAGTGGGAGGGTGAGAGTAAAGGGGGCAACTTTCCTGTGCTGAAGTACTCTGTTTTATTTTTTGTTGTTGTTGTAATTAAATGAAGTTTACATTTCAAGTTAGTCTCCCATACAAAAAAAATTTTTTTTTTTATATACATTGTTATGAGACCCCAACCGCTCACCCCACTCTGTGACAGCACACTCCTCCCCTCCACCCCTGATTCCCCCAAACATTCAACCAGCTCCTAATTCTCTCTGCCTTCCCATCTCACCTCTGGACAGAAGCTGCCCCTTTGGTCTCTTGTATCTACTTGACTAAGAGGCACATTCTTCACGAGTATCACTTGATGTCCCACAGTCCAGCCCAATCTGTTTTAGACTGAATTGCGTTCCCCAGGATATGTGTTGGAATCTCAATCCTCATACCTGTGGATGTAATTCCATATGCGAATAGGGTTCTCTTTGTTATGTTAATGATGCCACATCAGAGCAGGCTGTGTCTTAAATCTAATCACTTTTGTGATATGAAAAGAGCAGATTCGGCACAGAGAAGAAAGCACCAAAGGGGAAAGACAGATGTCAGGTGGAGATGCCCTAGGAACCAAGGAATGTTAAGAAGCTGAGTCAAAGATTTTCCACTAGAAGAGACACAGAGTCTTCCCCTAGACCTGAACTCAGACTTCTGGCCTCCTCAACTGTGAGAAAATAAACTTCTGTTCATTAAAGTCACTCACTGGTGGTCTTTCTGTTACAGCAGCACTAAGAAACTAAGATACACTCCCTTACCAAAACCCTATCTCACTTGTCTTTTGCAACCTAGTATACCTCCTGTGATGCTGGGTTCTGGAAGCTGTGCCTGAAACATTGTAGAAATGCCCCATGAGAAGGTACATGTTGTGTATGTTTTTTTTCTGTCCTATAGCCTTTTTATAAGCTAAGTACATTTGGTATTGGGTTAAAAAAGCAGAAATTCTTCAAGATGGTAAGGCTATTAATGTTAAATTATTATTTTAAATGACTCATGTTATTTTAACATAATCTAAATAATACTTAAAGATTAATCTGATTCACTGACATAAAAACCTAAACTTAGTGAATTTTTCCTTTTAGATTTTTTTAAAAACCAATATTAGTATGACAACCATTTTAGACACCAAAGGAAAAAAATAACTACTTCCCAATAGTAGTAATGTCTTTGTTGGGGAATTTATGTTCAGCTACCAAATAGGTGAGGCACAGAGACCATATTACCAATAATGGTAGATAATGGGGCAAACTATGGCAAAAAGAGATGGTTGTTGTGTGCCCATCGAGTTGACTCTGACTCATAGTGACCCTATATGACATAGCATAACTGCTCCATAGGGTTTCCTAGGCTGTAATATTTACAGGAGCAGATCACCAGGTTTTTTTCTCCCTCAGAGAGGCTGGTAGGTTTGAACTTCAACCTTTGGGTTAGCAGGGGAATGCTTAATCATTGTACCACCAGGGCTCCTTAAAAATAGATTTGCCCTATTCTATTTCATACATAAAAACTAAAGCACTTCATGCTTTACTTCATAAAATACAAATATTATGGAAAATTGTATGTAACTAAAAATGAAGTGAATATTTAAAATATAATTGAAGAACAGATTACTGAGGATTATACCGGTAAATTTCCTTAGAAAATGAAAAACTGCTGATCAATTCTTCTTTTTATGAACTTAGATATTCATATGTTAGTTTTTCTTAGTAAGTAAGTCTATATAGGACCTTATAACAATTCTATGAGCTGTGATGTCACTAAAAGTGGAGATCACAAATCAAGTTAATGACAACATCAAGACTGAAACCTAGATAAATCACTCCTGAATGGAGAAACACAGTCATCATTTTATTGCTCTTTACGAAGCTGAACTTAAAAAAATGATGTAGTTAGGAAAAAATGAGGCATCTGATCTTTTTAAAAAGTGGGGCATACACCATAGATTCAAAGAGGTTATATGTGGCTATTTTGTGAGGGCAGTTCAATTAGCTACTAGAACAGTAAGTGCTAAACCTAATTAAATAACTGGCCTGTAATCACATAGCTAATAAATGCTAGTAAGTGCTAGACAGACTCATAAGTCTGATTTTAAAATTACAGCTCTTACTCTTTTGGTGCCTACCAAAATGCAGGATGCTAACTACATCCTCTCAACTCACTAACTGGACAGAATAAACAGTGACTATTTAAAGACTCTGAAAAGTAAATAATAGCAGGCAGACTGGGGACTAAAGTAAAAATTTGGATAACAGCCTTTAGTGGGGCTAGTCCTAGTCGTGGAGCTGTACTACTGTGATGATGATGGTTCAAGAACCTAAAACCCAGAGTGAACACCCATCTCTATGATTAGTGGAACCAGGAAAAGAGACCCCTATTGACTAACAAGCTGGAGTGGGAGGAATCGCTGTTATTTTTTTCTGGATCTTTCTTTTTCCTCTTTGGCTCCAAGGTGGCCCCAGTTGTGCAGAATTGTACAATACCATGGGGGTGGTGGTAGAAGGGGGGGTTATTAGCCAAGAGAAACCTCTTCTAGCCAGAGGAACTGGGAAAACGGGCCCTTGGAAGTCTGAGAGTGTGAGGAAATTCTTGGAGAGAAGTGAGCTGGAGAAGGTGAATTCCCCAATTCTGAGGATGAATTCACACAAGTCCCAGGGTCACTTCTAAGCTGTACATATGTGTAATGGACTCAGAGAAGCATAGGAAAGCCTTGTAAAACCTAACACAATATACACCACTGCTCCAGTCCCAGACTAACTCCTAAATGGTGCATGTCTTAGGCAGATCCAAACAGTACAGCAAAAACTGAAATACCACTCACAAAAGGTGAGACAAGACTTGTGGTCTGAACCTAGCTAGTTTGATTGACTGCTTAAAAAACAAACAAATAAACAAAGAAATTAACATTCTACAGAGTATTTTAAAGGACCCAGAGTCTAAAAATAGTCAAACTATCCTGGATACAGTCCAAAATTACTTGACATACAAGAACCAGGAAAATCTGACCAATTCTCATAGTAAAAGACAATTAACAGATGTCAACTGCAAGGTAAAACAGATATTAGAATTGCTAGAAAAAATAATTTTAAGAAGCTATTATAACCATCATCAATGACATAAAGGTCAACACTTTTGAAATCAATGGAAGTACAGAAGTACTCAGCAAAGAAACAAAGTATAAAAAAATACCAAATGGAAATTTTAGAGCTGAAAAATAGTATATCTGAAATTTAAAAAATCCACTGGATAGGCTCAAAAGCAGGACAGAAGTGAAAGAGGAAAAAAGTCAGTAAACGTGGAGTAGATAAATAAAAACAATCTGATGATAAGAGAGAGAAAAAAGATGAAGAAAATAATCACTGCCTCTGGAACCTGCGAGACAGTATCAAAAGTTCTAACATTTATGTCAAAGGAGTCCCAGAAGGAGACGAGAAAGAGATTGGTGCAGAAAAAAATATCTGAAAAAATAATGGCTGAAAAATTTCCAAATTCAGTGAAAGACATAAATTTAGCATCCAGAAGTTCAGTAAACCTGGAAACACTCAAAGAAAGCAATGCCCAGATACATCATAATCAAATTGCTGAAACCAAAGATTAAAAAGAAAAACAACACTTTATACATAAAGGAGTATCAATTCAAATGACTGTGGAGCCAGAAGACAGTGGAACAAGTTTTAAAATGTTAAAGGGGAAAAAAAAAATCACCTTCTTCTGAAAGAAAAGTTCTTTCAACTCAGAATTCTATACCTAGTGAAAATATTTTTCAGGAATGAAGATGAGATAAAGTATTTCCAGATGAAGAAAAGGTAACAGGTTTTTTTTTAAAACAGCATAACTGCTCTTAAAAACTACAGCTCTTAATCAATAACAGCACACAACAATGATCAACACTTAAAATGAATCAAGTATTTTTTTAAGCACTTATTGGATTAACTCATTTAATTCAAGGAGGCTGGTATTGTTAGTATCCTCATTATACAGACGAGAAAACCAAAACCAAAAGGACATTAAGTAGCTAGTAATTGGTTGAGAAGGAAGAGAATCGATGCAATCTGGCTTCAAAAACTTTCTTCATAGTACCTTTCAACTTGGGAAACCCTCAGTGAGATGGAATGACACAATAACCACAACAGTGGACTCAGACATACCAATGGTCATGAACATGGCACACGACCAGGCAACATTTCCTTCTGGTATAGATAAAGTCGCCATGAGTTGGTGTCTGACTTGACGGCAACTAACAACAACAACAACCTCTCAACTTATACAAAACAACTGGAGGACATTAAGTTAATCAAGTAGATAAAAACCATTTGAAACATGAGATTTAATAATTAAAAAAAAATTTTTTATTTAATGCTGCTCTCTAGAGATAAAAACAGGGATGCAAGGCATCAATTTTGATGCATTACTTTACTTGGAAACAAATGATATCAGAGCTAGGGTGAAACACTGATTTATCAACAGTAACCATAACAATAAGCTTTTTTTTGAGTATTTATTATGTGTCATAAGTTGTTTTGGGAGCTGAGGATATAAAAATGAATAAGATGAAACTGTTCTTAAGGATTTTCTACAAAGTACGTTAGACAGAAGACTAAATAGCTAATTGCACTATAGCAAGACGTGCTATAACAGAAGCATGTAAAATGCCCAAAACACATATAGGATAGAAAGCTGTACAAAGGAAGAGCTAATCTAATCATGTCAGTTGAAATAATAATAATAATAATAATAATAATAATAATAATAACGGGTTTGAGAAGCACATAAAATGAATATTTAGGGAAATATTCAACAGTTCCATTTTTGGTAACTAAAGCAGACTACCGTATTTTTATGCAAATAAAGTGTGTGTATTTTTATGCAAATAAAGCGTGCCTTCTACGTTTGTTTGCCAACAGCTCCCTCCCCCCACAAGGTACTTTCGTAGGTGCCACTATGCCAAGTTTTTTTTTAACATGTTGCTGTAAAAAAATATTAGCATAGCAGGCTTATAAAAATACCACACAAGGGGAGGAAGCAGTTGGCAAATGAACACAGAAGATGCATACTATTTGCATAAAAATACGATACTATCTTTGTCCCAAATTTGTAAATAAACTCTCCAGTCAAATTAGTAATAAACAGAAAAGCTACAAGAAGCTACTACCATGCTGTGCATTAAGTTTTAATTTTCAAAGTCTTCAGCATAAAGATGATGGACTTATGCCAAAGTACTCAGAATCAGCTCCTGCTGATTAATTTTTTACTCACTCAGTAGTCCACTGCCTGATAATTATGGGGATACAGAAGGTGGAAGAAGAATCTAGAAAAACTTTCCAATAAGGCAAAAAGTGATGTTTCTAAATTGTATCAAGAAAGCTATATTCAGTTTAAAAAGTTACTTTAAATAGTTGCAACGAACGAATTTTCCAGGTATACTGTGGGATCGTTAGGGTAGGGACCATATCTGATTTTTCTTTCTACTCTTAGTATCCCTAATGGGGCCTGGCAAACATATTATTATATTTGTTGAATTAAATTTTTATTACAAAAGAATTAATAAGAGATGAAGTTTAATTCTCTCTTAACTATATTCTTTGTATACCAGAAAGAGTTCTTGTCTGTTCAAAAACTAGTACTCGATTTCATAGGAAAAATGGGATCAAACGTGACCCCTGACCTCATATGTATAGGTAAAATGTAAGGGTTTAAAAAGGACAGCATAAAGAGAGCAATTTAAGTTCTTTAAAGGCTGGCATGAACTTTTAAATTTAAAATCTCTATCATGCTAGTTTAATTCTATTTTTGCTCTTACTAAAATTAACTGTTATAATATAGTACATGTGAGAGCAAAGAGAATACTAATAACCCATTCACTTTCTCCTGCAGCTGTGGTTCAAGTGCCTGCCATTAATGGGATATAAACTTAGTCTAAGTAACAGAAAGAACATTATGACTCATTTCCATACAATTACATGGATTTATTTATTTTTATTTCCACATTGCACACAGGATACATAAATTGTTATAAATAATGATTGTGTGCAATTATGAAGTGATGACTTATGAATTTTTAGGTTGTTTCTGAAGTCAACCGCCCATCAATCAATGGTCATTAAAATCAACAGATTCTAATTAAGTTGACACTTTTGTCTTTTAACTCAAATGATGTACATTGTCCTCATTTAAGGACTTGTAATTCTAAGAGCTGCTAAAATAAAGTATCAGACTGAGGATAGATGTGTCAACAAAGACATAGTTTTAAATATACTAATTTAATGTAATAATTTAAATATACTAAGTTGCCAATAGTTTAAAGATTATCAATATGAATTCAGCTTTTTTCATGACCACACATCGATATGCCTATTTACAAATTGGTACAAAAATTCCTAACTTGTAAGCATAAGTTATTTTAATAAACTCTGCTGTTTAGTATTATTAAATTAGTATTTAGTGGTAATTAATGAATAGAAATTGATAATTACAAATAATCACAAAGAATAACTTGACATGTCAATAAACTAGACTCTTCTCTGCGTTAGGACAGACAACTTTTAGCAGTAATATAATATTCTCTAAAAGTTTAGGACATAATATGGTAGGAAAGGTAGGAAAAAAAAGCACCTGAAGGAAGATGTGGCCATGATCTAGTCAGACAAGATACTAAGACTCTTAACTCGGAAAAAAAGGGGCAAACATAAGTATTGTGACAAAAGTTTCTCAGGTTTGTCAGTCTATTGCAGTGATTAGTGGCATGGAATTAATTTTCTTTGTAACATGTGGGTGACTTTCTTACCTAGAGAGCATGCCCAGAGGTGTAACATTAAGTGATCCCATCAGCATTGCCAGGGCCATCCCTGGAGCTTCCCGTTCTATTACTTCTTTTGTGGCCTGTAATTAAAGATTAAATAGCAGACTGAGTGAAATTAGCCAAACGGAAGGCAGAGTAGTAAAATTTACTTAAAAATAATTTTAAACCATGCTTTCTGTAAAACATACCTTTTAGGTCCCCAAACATTCATCTTTATTTATCTTTGGGACCACTGAATAAAAGCAGAGGAACAGGAAAACCCAGCAAACTTTCATATTAGTAATTCTTTCTCGTCTCCTACAGTTCAGAAGTATTTGATAGAAATCTCATCTTGCCTAATAGCCTAAATTTAAAAAATCATGCCTCAGATTGCTATAATAGCTCAACAGATTTTCATACCATAAAAATCTGGATATTTTTCTTTGCCTATTATTGCTAAAATAATTTGTCCCTGAAAACCTGAGGTCATCTTATATCCCTCCTAACTCTATGATTTTATGACACGATTAATAGAAACTCAATAAATTATCAAGTTAACTTTCTCCATGTACTGGCCAGAAGAAAAACTCTAGATTTATTATCTCCTGTATCTTCAATGTAAATTATCTGATTATTTTAAAAAGAAGTAATAAAGTGATAAGCTTTAACAATATACTAGGAATTTTAGGATACGGCATTCTTAAGATGAAGTGTTATTAAGCCTGCAATGAGCTAATGAAAGAGACAGGAAAATTTCAATTTCTAATGATGAAAATGACTTTTAGACTAAAAGTTGGGAATAAAATAGACAATCCATTTCCAGTCCTCTGTTTCTTAAATGAAGCAGGTTACAATAATTGGGAGCAATACAGAAATAAAACTTGCAAAATAGAGTATTCCAGCAAATTAGAAGAAAGGAAAAAAATTAAATATAGAGAAATATAGGAAAGGTTGATATTTCAATATTTCATTAGAAGTAGACTGATAGTTTCAAATAAGATTGTAGCTTTGGGCAAAATTTAGGTAGAGGGCTTGAAAATTAAAATTCATCAAGTGTATATTAGATGTTAACTGATGTTATAAATAAACTTCTAGGATGCACAAAAATTAGTTAATTCCTCATAATTATATAGACTACAAGATTATCAGAATTGATGTGATCTACTAGTCCCTTGAATCCCACTATAATGTAATATTTAATAATGGCAGAAATTTCAAAGGAAGATTAATATGACTATAATGCCCCCAAGAATTCAATAAAACCTGCTTTAAAAATAGGGGGCCAACAGGCAGCAGAAAAGGAAATTCTTTAATCCCTAAATTTGGGAGTGAATTACTTTCATATAAGTGTATAGCTAAAAAATGGCGAGCTAGAACCTCTTCCTCAAGAACCTCCTCTTTACTTTCCAGATTCTATCCATCTGGTATGATTTCGAGGTCTTCTGAGAAGAAACATGGAGATATCCAGATTATAAATTGTTTTACTGAAGTTTACAACTTCTAAGGGAACTTACGGAGCCCTGGTGGCTCAGTGGTTAAGAGCTTAGCTGCTAACCAAAAGCATGGCAGTTCGAATCCACCAGCCACTCCTTGGAAACCCTATGGGGCAGTTCTACTCTGTCCTATAGGGTTGCTAATGAGTTGGAATCCACACGATGGCAACAGGTTTGGTTTTGGTTTTAAGGTAACTTAAAATCTTAAAGCCCTAAAGATCAAGCAAGGGGATGTTACTAACAATCTTAAAAGAGCTCTTTGAATAGGGTTAATATTTATTTCATCACCTGCATGAAAGTCACATAAGGCTGACGTTCAGTGAGTTTGGGGATCCACATAAAGATGATGATGCACTCCAAAATATAGTAGCCCACTTTATTTAAGGAAAAAGGAGGGAAATATGAATAAATAGCTGAGAGGGAGTTTCTCGTTTAAATAGATACTTAAAACCACAACATTCATCCATTGATATAACAAATATTTATTAAGCACTTTAAGCACCTGCTATGTACAAAGTGGAGGCCTGGTGATGCAGTAGTCAAGAGGTACAGCTACTAACCAAAAAAAGGTCGGCAGTTGGAATCCACCAACTGCTCCCTGGAAACCCTATGGGGCAGTTCTAGTCCGTCCTATAGGGTCACTATGAGTTGGAATTGACTGGACAGCAATGGGTTTTTTAATGGGTATGTACTAAGTAGAAGTCTCTAGGTGATGCAAATGGTTAATGTGCTCAGCTGCTAACTGAAAGGCTGGAGATTGGAGTCCACCCAGAGGTACTCAGAAGAAAGGCCCAGTGATCTATTTCCAAAAAAATCAGCCACTGAAAACCTTACAGAACACAGTTCTACTCTGACACACAAGGGGTTGCCATGAGTTGGAATCGACTCGACGTCAACTGGTATGTACTATTATTCTAGGCACTGGAGATGCAGTAGTGAATTAAATAAACTTCTAAGAGTGTATAAACTCACTCTCACCTAGTACATGAAAAACTTAATACACAAATTACATAGGAGGAGATGCAGTTCATTAATTTTTCTAGATTCTCTAAAATATACCATTGGATTTGGCCAGACCACTGTCTAACTGGAACGCCTTATTTTCACTTTTCATATAATTGTTTCATTAAACTTTGCTTTTGGATACATTAAAACAGCTCAGTGAAACTCATATTAAGGAAGTCTTTCAGGCTATTGTTCACCACATTATACTGTGATCCTCTTTAGAAGGCTCTGGAGGCAAAATTTCCTCTCAGGTCTCATGATTAGGAATGGGTACTCTTCCATGCTACCAGTCTGTGTTTAGATTATGATGCTTGTAAATCAAGTTATTCTTGAGAACACAGACAAATCTGTGAATACTTCTTAGTAGGCTTACTGAACACAATATAGTTTCATCTTATTTTTCTTAGCCCTGTTTACGTATTTAACTTTTTAAAAATTCTGTTGTGTTTTATGTATTTGGGTAAGCCATTATACATTCAGTTTATATAAATATATATTTATATATTAAAATATATAAACAAAATAAACATATGGACAGATGAATAAATGAATGATGTATTCTTTTAACACAGTTCCCAATATTTTTTCAAACATAATTCATGGAATACAGTTTTCTTTCTGAAGATTTTCTAGAGAATTTTGGCCTATAGATACAAATCTTACATATTTTAGACCATAAAAGGAAAATATATGTTATGGTGATTATATTATAGTGATGTCACTGAAAGCATTCTTGTTTACAGTGGTTAGTTGTGGAGGGAGTCAAACTCTGTATAAGACTAGACTTAAATTAATGTTTTCCATAGGGTACTTCTAAATAATGCACAAATACAATTTTTGTCGTCTCTGTATCAAATATATCTTTTCCATAAAACACTAGAACCCTTCTGTTTATTTTTTTTAATTTTCTCATCCTCTTAAGCTCTTTGGTGTAGCAGAAAGATCACAATCTTTGAAGTCAGGCAATCCCACTACAGAGTTAAGGTCCATGAGAATATGGAGTGGATCTGCTGCAGCACATAGCAAACTGCCCAAAACATAGCATGTGCTCAATAAAGATTTGTTGAAGAAAAGAATGAATGAATAAATGCACTAATCTGTTTAAATCCTGTCTTTATCATTTAGTAGCTCTGTGAATTAAAACAAAATATTTAACCTCTCTGAGCTTCAGTTTATTTATGAATAAAATAGACAACAATAAAACATACCTATACCTTATATGAGGGCTATGAGAACAAAATGATATAAATAAATCACCTAGCATAGCGTAGGTATTCAATACATGTCAATGCTCTCTATGCCCCTACTTTCGAATTCTCCTGACATCTTTCCAGTTTCGATCATACCAGGCAGAGAATAGGAATAATACAACAATTCAGAAATCAAACCTAGAAACAGTGGCTGAGGACCAAAGAAAGAGGAAACAGGATTGAGAGTAAGAACTCAAATGTAAGAATATTGGGAGGTGGATGGCAGGAAGAAGAATACTGAAACAGTGGAGTCTAAATTAGGGACAAAGCAGCCAAATGCAGTGGGGATTGGAAGATGAACATGAAAGTAAGAGCTGGATGCAAAGATCTGTAAGCCATAAATAGGGAGGCACAACTAGAAGGCAAAGAACAAAGGAATAAAACTTAATTTAGAATAAACAAAAGAAAGATCCCTATCTAAATTACTAGAAAATGCAAAGAACAGTTTTAAGTATAGCTTTATCACCTTTAACTGCATATACTAGTACAATACACATAAAGGTTATTTGTGTCTGTAAATGCGTAGATAACAAGTATTCACTATAATAGACTATTCATTATCAGTGGCAAAAAGGAAGGTATTAAAAGTTTGAAACCATTTTTCCTTGGCTAGCTTAAAGTTCTGGTTCCCACTTTCTTATATATTATTAATTTGATTATCAAATCCTTTTTTCCCTTGAAAGATAGTAGAAACTTACATTCCTACTGCAGATATAACTTTTTCCAAACTAGTAGGTTCTAAAATAACAAGTTTTAATTGGATTTAGCTATTCTCTTTAAAATGTTTATCTTTAACTTCTAAATACTTTAAGTATAAAAGTTGCAACCTCCTACAGAAACTCACATTTTGTGATATTTTTGTTTTAACCTTGACACTTTGACTATAATATTAAACCCAGAAAGATGCTTCAAAGACAGCTCAAGTTTCAAAAGAGTGTCAAAAACAATGATCCTTCAGCTCAGGGTACTTGTCCATGAAATTCAGGTCTATTCTTTAACTTCATAGGAAAAACTGCCTTAAGAAAAACCTACTTATTGCTAACAGGCAATGATGTTTAAATATGTATGGAATATAAAATAACTAAATTTAGATGTGTAAACATTCCTTATATGCATGGGACTTTTTGTGAAAAATCACTTAGTATACCGGTCTTATGCATCATAGTTCTACTCTGACACATGTGGGGTCACCATGAGTCAGAATCTATCTGACAGTAACTGGATAGTGCTTTTATTTATTTTTATAGACATACATTTATTAACAGAGTAGAAGAATTTGTGTATTAATACTCACATGTTTCCTACTTAAACGGGCCGATTAATAAAATTTTCTCCTAAAGACTACTGCAGTAACCCTCGGCTGATTAAACAATCTTAAATAACAGATCCTCTTTGAAACACCAGCTAATAGGTACTGTTGATTTTGTAAAACTATCAAAGTCAGATGGGGTCCCTGGGTGATGCACTTCAGAAAGTAGGACTACTTCTGAAAAACCAGTCATTAGAAATCCTATGGAGGAGGTGGGGCCAAGATGGCAGAGTAGTCAGAGGCTTCCAGTGGACCCTCTTACAACAAAGACCCAAAAAAAACAAGTCATTTGATTATGTATGGCAATCTGGGAGCCCTGAACATCAAAGGCAGAGTTGAGGAGCCGGACTGAGTGGGAGGGGAGGGAGAGATGGTTCGGAAGCAGCGAGGAGTTGCCAGACCTGACCCAGTGAGAGCCTGAGCCCTTTAGGCGTGATCAGCTCGGGGGTGAGCGGTGAGGCAGGCAAGCAACTCAGTTGGGGAAGCGTGTTTTCCACACGGGAAGAGACTCAGCACCAGAGACTCTACACGGCCACCCAGAACCCGTGAGAAGCAGCACTCCACGAAAGATAAGTACTCGAGTACGGCTTACCACGTGGATCAAAAACACCCCTCTTAGGGGAAAAACCTCTCTCCCATTTACCTCCCCACTCCCTGCTCTGCACTGGGTCCCGGACTGGCTTCAGCAATTGCTGAGACCCCTGGGCCAGAACTAGGATCCGTCACATGACCAGAACCATTCTCCCTGCCTTGGAGAGTGAACAAATTAACAAACAGGGGAAAAAATAAACTGCCGCTCCGCTAAGCCAGGAATCCAGGGTAGGAACAGCTCCTTTGCCTAGCAACAGGCATAAGGGATCCACGGGCTTTTAGTGCCTTTCCCCCTGCATAGACTTGTGTGGGTCCATCTCAACAGCGTAGGCCCTCATTACCACAGTACAACAGGGTATATGCCAGAACCCTAACTTCAACTGTTTCAGCTGTGAAGTGGCAGGTTCTTGACATTTGACACTACTCTGCCCCTTAAGCAGGCTCCTCACCTACCCACATCAGGGGCCTGAGGACTGGTGGCTCCACCCATGCCACCTAGCCACCTGCTATAGGGGCCCATGAATAAGAGGTGCCCCCCCAGACCTTACAGCCAACAGCACTGGGTACTCATAGTCCACCTGCAAAACCTACCCACCCACGTGCTCTAGGCAACAGGGACACGCCTTCCTCCTGGACACTCGGGGGTGGCTATCGGCCCCCTGCCTTGCTCAGAGTGTGTCCCCCTCCTGCAGCCAGATGCCTGTGCCTACACCAATCACTCATGCCTGTCTAGGACTGTAAGTGAGAGCCGACACCACACACTTGGTGGCTATCTACCTGGGCACCTGAGCTGAATCCATACAGGAGGAGTGGGCGGACTCCTGAGCTCACATACCTAGTAACAGATCTAACTACCTGGTGACAGGACATTAGAGCTTCAAAGTTGCCAATAATCAAAATAGCTCATACGGGCAGCCTATTTGGGCATATCAAAACAAACAAAGAAGCTAGGATACAGTAAGCAAACATAAAATAAATAAATACAATAACTTATTGATGGCTCGGAGACAAAAGTCAGTGTTAAATCACATAAAAAGGCAATCCACGATGGCTTCAGCAACTCCCAAAACAAAGAATTTAGAAATTTTCCAGAGGAGGAAAATTTCTTGAAATTACCAGAGGCAGAATACAAAAGTTTAATATACAAAACTCTTCAAGAAATTAGGAAGGAAATTAAGCAAAATGCAGAACACACAATGCAGGAAATTAAAAAGATTAGAGAAGAGCATAATGACAAATTTAACAGGCTGCAAGAATCCACAGAGAGACAGCAAACAGAAATCCAGAAGATTAACAACAAAATTTCAGAATTAGACAACTCAATAGAAAGTCATAGGAGCAGAACTGAGGCAATGGAAGTCAGAATTAGTAAGATTGAAGATAAAGCACTTGACACCAACTTCTTTGAGGAAAAATCAGATAAAAGGATTTAAAAAAATGAAGAAACCCCAAGAATTATGTGGGACTCTTCAAGAAGAATAACCTATGAGTGATTGGAGTACCAGAATGGGGAAGGGGATAACAGAAAATACAGACAGAATTCTTGAAGATTTGCTGGCAGAAAACTTCCCTGGTATCTTGAAAGATGATAAGATATCTATCCAAGATGCTCATTGAACCCCACATAAGGTAGATCCCAAAAGAAAAGTGACCAAGACATATTATAATCAAACTTGCCAAAACTAAAGATAAACAGAAAATTTTAAGAGCAGCTAGGGATAAAATAAAAGTCATCTACAAAGGAGAGTCAATTAGAATAAGCTTGGACTACTCAGCAGAAACCATGCAGGCAAGAAAGCAATGGGATGACATATATAAAGCCTTGAAGGACTGCCAGCCAAGAATTATATATCCAGCAAAACCGTCTCTCAAATATGATGGTGAAATTAGGGCATTTCCAGATAAACAGAAGTTTAGGGAATTTGCAAAAATGAAATGAAAATAAATACTAAAGGGAGTCCTCCGGTTAGAAAATCAGTAACATCAGTTAACAACCCAAGACGAGAACACAGGACAGAGCAACCAGATATCAACCCAGATAGGGAAGTCACAAAAGTAAATCAAAGCTAAAACACTGAAAATAGGGATACAGATGTCAATATGTAAAAAATGATATCATTAAAACAAAAAAGAGGGACTTAAAAAATATAGACATAGATTTTGCTTATGGAGAGGAGGTGAAGGCGATATAAAGAAATAAAAGACTGGTAGAAGCTTAGAAAAATAGGGGTAAATATTAAGGTAACCACAAAGGAAACTAACAATCCTACAAGTCAAAATAAAAATCTAGAAAAATATGAAGACTCAGCAAAAATAAACAGGCAGCGACAGAGTTCCGGCAAGATGGGGCTCTAGGCAGAA
>NW_004443946.1:19070715-19085782 GCF_000243295.1 Trichechus manatus latirostris | reverse complement strand
TGTACTACTGTTTCATGAGAAACTATTTGTTCTGTAAGCCTTCACCTGAAGTACAATAAAATATTAAAAAAAATAAAAATAAAAAAACAGGTAGCTTCTGTCCGGAGGTGAGATGGGAATGCACACAGAGTTAGGAGCTGGTTGAATGGACATGGGGAATCAGGGGTGTAAAGGAGAAGTGTGCTGTCACAGTATGGGGAGAGAAATTAGAGTCACATAACAATGTATGTATAAGTTTTTGTATGGGGAAAAAATTTAAAAAAAAGAAGGCTTGCGGATCTCAGTTCTCCTCTGACACACCTGGGGTCACCATGAGATGAAATTCACTTGACAGCAATCAGTTTGTCAGTTGATCAAGGTGGGATATGGTTAGAGCAGTGATTCTCAGACTTAAGAGTACATTAGAATTTCCTAGAGGCCTTGCTAAAACACAGATTGCTTGGTCCTATCCCCAGAGATTCTGATTCAGAAGGTTGGATGGGGCCTCAAAAATCTGCATTTCTAGCAAGTTTCTGGGGGATGTTTTTGATTTTGGTCCAAGGACCATACTTTGAAAACACACTGTAGATGGAAGGAATGAAACAGATTAATGATAATTTGTACCACTTGGTCTAGTCTTCATAATCACCTTATCTTCAACTTTGTAAAGCTGATTAAAATAAATGTGAGGATCTTCAATCAGAATAGAATACAGACCTCGTGCGGTGATAAATTAGGTAAAAATAGGCAGTTTAATGGTAGTTAATTAAATTTTCCTGACTCTATCCATCAAAGGGCAAACACATTTGATTTTATTTACATTTTTAAAAAGGGTTTTAAAAAAACAATTCAGAGGCTGCCCCTATAAAGTTTACTAGGGTACAAAGGAGCTATTATTT
Organism: Trichechus manatus latirostris; assembly: GCF_000243295.1. Taxonomy (NCBI): domain Eukaryota; kingdom Metazoa; phylum Chordata; class Mammalia; order Sirenia; family Trichechidae; genus Trichechus; species Trichechus manatus. The sequence goes on along the minus strand of NW_004443946.1, from coordinate 19,084,904 downwards.
ATACATATACGTATTTTTCCTGAAGACTAAATATGATGGAGAAAGTTTATGTACATGACAAACTCCCAGGGATGTTTCTGGAGCACCAGCTATAAACATACTACTTTCTTCTCTCATTCAATAAACAGAGTAGAATGGAAGTGTAAGGGCAGGATTGAATTTATTCTAATTAAAAATACACATTTTCTGCTTTTATTACTTTTATATTAGTTGCAAAACAGTCCTCAAACAATCCAAATACATCAGTGTATCACAACAGGGTGATTAAGGGGTTAAAGACCACTGCTACTAAGATGGAGATGATGTAACCAAGGAATCAAGGTAGTTTTAACTTTGGAGATAAGATCTTATTATTAATGTATATATTTTCCTTGAGGTTTTAACCTTCTTAAATATCTGCATCTTCTTCTGGAAGAAGGAGAAAGCTTTTGGTGTGGAGAGGAGATACTCCATTTTGTTCTTGAGTTCAAGTTGTACAGTATTTTAAAAAGATCTGGTTGTGATGAAAGGGAAAAGGAGATAGTATAATCATAGGGAGAAAGCAAGACAGAAAGAATAAAAATTTAAATACTGTGGGCAACTTCATCCTCTACTCTGTTCAATGAGCACATACAGTGGCATGTGATGGGAAGTAAAGATTCTGCTGTTCCCACAGTTCATCTCAGTTCCCTTAAGTTTCACGGAGTTAATATATCATTGTGCTAGGCAAAGTTTTAGAGTTTAAAGATAATTACTTTTTGTATAACATAGCCTCTCAACCAAACCAACCAATTTATCTGGCTCAACATAAGGATTTATTTAGACCTTAACCCTCGTTCGATAACCAATTCCAGTTTATAGTAGTGAACACTCCTTAGCATTACAACTTCTCCCTTTACATATTGAGTTATTTTCACATTACTTTCCTTCTTTAAATATCAATTTGATAATCAAATTATCAAACTCAAAACCAAGAAAAACGAGAAAAGAGTTTCATACATGAGATTTTCACAAAAATGCTTATCTTCAGTTTCAACTTACATAAATAGTACTACTTTACATTCCATTCTAGGGAAAGATGAAAGAAGAGTGGTATTTCTATTGATTATTAGCATTTTTACATCTGTAATACATATTTATTAATTTTTGGTATTACATTCTCCCTAATGGTAGGGTATTAGATACATATTAAAAAAACATTATTTTAATTCCTGTTCCTCAAAAGTTGAAATGTAGATAAGAGAAAAATCTTTTTTTCCTCAAGTCTGAAAAAGGTGATCTGATTTGGAATTGCACTGAAAGGCTGCTGTCTGATCAGTGACCTGGTGAATATATCACCCAGCCTCTCTGCTCCAGTTGTTTTTTCTCACGTGGTTAGCAGTGTGTGATAGAGGCAGAAATATAATGGCTGCCCTAAAAAAAAAATCTATACATTAAATTTCTACTATATTAATGATCACATAATTACTTGGCTTACTTAAAGCAATGCAAGATTTTAATGTTCATGCAACAATACACTTTCGGCTGTGCTTAAACATCTTAATTAAGAATAAAAGAAACAAACTCCTACTTTGGGCTTATAAGCACTATTTGCAAACGGCTTGCTGTCAACTGATTTCAGAAAGTATAAAACTTTGCTCTTTTGCCCAGAGGTGTGATAATTCTCAAGGGTGGCTTCTTAAGAAAGCATTCATATTAGGAACATGTAATTATCACATCTTAAGTTCTCTTTCTGCAAAACTGGATTCTCACCAATACAGGCACACATGACAAAGTGAGAGGAAGAGGAAAGAGGTAAGGTAAACAAAGTAGAATGACTACGAGAACTGCTCAGAAGAGAGAAAAATAAAAAGTAGCCCCTTTCTATTTCAATTGTTACTATAAGGTATTGCATTTTGTTACCCTCAGTAGTTTTAAAACTGGCGTCAACTGGGAAAGAGGAAAATGAGTACAGTATTTCCTAAAAGCAAAGAAATCCAGTATTTCCATTTTGTTGAGATAAGCTTAACTAAGTAGACGTTCTAAGAGTTAAGTGTGAGAGAAAAACTTATGCACATATGTATCTCGATGCTATGGCACCTAAGAACAACAACATGACATGCTATAGTCTGAATTAAGTAAACCGCTCTCTACAGACATGCTTATCTAAACATGGATTTTAAAGCTACTAATTTCTCACTTTAGGATTATGCTTTTTATTTCTCATCTATAACCTAATAACCTAACAGTCATGCATTATTCACATATGAAACGAATACCAGCTTTTGCTCTTATTCTTCCTGACATTTATTTCTCAGTTTTCCATTTGTAGAAAGAAGGTAATGATAGTTGCTACCCTACTTATATGACTAAAATGGTAACAGCATAAAGAATTTTTGGTTAACTAAAAGAATCTCACAATATTTATAATGCAAAGTATGACAATGTTATATGTCATATCAACTTATAATGCACTGAAATCGTTCTTATTTCTCTTATTCACCATATTGAAGAGCCAAACACCAACACTAAGCTACAGAATTCGATAACAGAAGAAATATATACACCTACAGATTTAATTTATGATGCCTTTCTTAAAAAACATCTACAGATATTTTCTATTTAAATACTTAACATATTTACATAATACAAGGAGACATATTTTACTACTTTTTCTAAGTGATGAAAGAGGCACCAATATATTTTATGACTAAAGTCAAAGTAAATCAATAGAGAACTCCAGAAGGGAACTCAGGCCTAGACCCCAATTCTGATTTTTAATTCATTAATCTAATATTATGTGTTCTCAGCTTAGAAGGCTATTTTTCATCTATTTAGACATAGGAAGGATATTTCTATCCTTCCGCTTAAATACAATAGAACATATAAAATGCTCAGCATCACCCCTAACACATAGCAAGTACTCAACAAATCTTGGGTACTATTATTTGTATTAGGAAGCCCTAATGGTGCAGTGATTAAGTGCTCAGCTGCTAACCAAAAGGTCTTCAGTTCAAATCCACCAGCCGCTCCACAGGATAAAGATACGGCAGACTGCTTCCATAAAGATTATTACTATGGAAACTCTATGGGACAGTTCTAGTCTGTCCTACAGGGTTGCTATAAGTCAGAATCAACTTGATGGCAACAGGTATTATTTGTATTAAAGCACAAAATCTAAAGCCAACTATGTTGTAGAGGTTACTGTTATGGAGTGTTGTCAAAGCAATTGTCAAAACTAAATAGTTCTTATCAGACGCACTGTAGACTAGAAGGCATGAGTAGGTCTGTTTTTGAATGTGTATGAATCGTTACCAAAAGATGTCTGAAGAATGCATCATGTCAGCAAGTCTTGAAAACTTAATGAAGATTTACCAAGCAGCAGCAGATCTGCAGATACCAATTACCAGGAATATAGCTTTGGACATTACCATAAAACCTCTAAACAACTGGAAAGGAAAAGGGTTGTGAGAAGCTTGAAAATAGCTTGTTAAGAAAAAAGAAGAACTAATAACACCTCCTGGATTTAAGGTTTTTTTTAAACCAATGGAAAACAGCAATGTAATTATGTACCAAAGCAAAGATGATAATATAAAAGCAAGCATCCATAACTATTTGTGGTAAAATACATTGCTAAATTGGTAAGCAAAATAAGTTTATATTATTTTTGAAATTTCTATAATGATCATACAGTAAAAATTATAGCTGTAAAAGCAACAGCAGCCTGTGCCTTTTTGTCTTGTCAGGATGGGAATAAGACTCAGGATGGTGTTAAACAGGGCAAAAGAAAGAGGCATTGTTCCACTCTGCTGCTCACACTAATCATAATAATCATTTTTAATCAACCATCACTATACTTCATAGTAGAAAAATCTTCCTGTAAGAGTCTCTACAAATATAAAAATGGATAAAAAACTGAGTTACAACATAGAAGAAATACAAAAGAAAAAATAAAACATTATTTATTAAATAAAATAGATACAAGTTAGATGAACAAAACTCTTTTATCTTTATTACACTGGGAGAGAAATTCTTAAACAAAAGACTTAAAAAATCAGAGGCCAATTTTTTTTTAACTGTTCGAAAAAGAGGTTCAGTTATCCCTTGTCACTGAAAGAGGTTAACACCACTGGAATGCAGAAAGAACATAAAAAATTATTTTTAAAAATTAAAAGTTTTTTTTTAATTTTGCAAATGAAGACCTTTTTTTGGTCAGTATATACACTCTGATTTGAAAGCTTAAAGAAATACTTTATTCTATAATTATGGGATTCTTACAAGGAATCATAATCTACATGTATGTGTGTATGTGTTTGGCATGGAATTTGGGACTAATATGTCAGAATCAGGATCTGTAATTTAAGCTCTAAATAGCCCAGACACTTTCATAACATCTAGACCATGGCGCATATAATCAGGTAGCTCATTACACAAACAAGACCTACGAGTGGCACAAACAGTTTGCACTCAACTGCTAACCTAAAGGTTGCTGGTTGAAACCCACCCAATGGCCAGCAGCATCTGCTGGGAGCGGGGAGGAAGAAGTTGTTTGTACCTGTTACTGAGCAAACCCTATCATCTGCTCAGAATGCAGAATGGATAGAAATGACCATCCCATTAACACACACACACATACACACAGAGGTTGCTCATTATAACATTTATTCCTTCAAAATTGCCTTGCAGTTCATTTTAACCCAATGACATGCTCGAGAAATTGTATCCCTAAGAGTGGCTCAGGGTATGCAAAAGCTAAACGAAATTCAAGAATTAACCAATTTCAGGTTTATAAAACTAACCTGAGAGATTTGGTATGCAGGTAGTACTATTTTATATTAAGATAATTATGAACAGATGTTAACTCAGGTCCTCTTTTCGATTTATCTTCACATAATAAAAATTAAGGGTCCAGAGAAGAAAGTGGCATAGCAGGAACAATAAGTGGGGAGATGGACGTTTTGCTCAAGCACTGGAATAGGGAAGGTAGGGTTCTTCTATACCTAACTAGCTTTGCCTCTAAGGAAAGGTTAGCAAAGAAAGAAATGGGTGGGGACGTGGAGGATGGCAACACTAGATTCTGTTATGTCCTGGTCTCCCTGAGAAGTTTTCTTTCTTTATTAACACAAGTTGCCCAGAAGCTATGAGACTTTTTGTGCTTTCTCAGAACAATTTCAAATTCCACAACTTCTGCAAATTCTATACTTTTTAAAGCTTTCCATATTGCAAAACGAGGGATTTATGCAAGGGACAATTTTCTTAATCTTTCTGTCTTTGACCATCAGCAGCAGTGACAAGAAAACATCAAAGGGAAACAACAGCTGTCTAAACTTCGAAGAAATAAGGAAAAAATATTTTGAACTTATGACATAGGATTCATTTCCAGCATCTCAATATAAGTCTGGCCTAAATCAATCGGGGCAGATGCAATTCTATTCTTAAAGTCATTTATAAAAATAGAGATAAATCTGAATTATTCTTGTGTCATTGTTTGAGAGATGCAGGTTAAGAAGCTAAATTAATAGTAATTGATAGAAATCTAAAACATTAACCTGCTAAAAGCAATAAAGATCATTTAAAACAAGGGACAAAAGATGACGACGGTTTCATAATTGAAAAATAACCTTCGAATTACTTAGTTGTTATCTCAGGGCAGTAAGAGACAGTATAATATTTTGAGTCTAATATGATATATTCTGGGTATAAACCTATAAAGATAAAAGGACATTGCTTTTGTTTAAAGTATCAGTGTAACTAGGCTAAAAAATGAGTAAGTTTTTAATCCTGACATATTAAAACCATTCTATGGATTGCTCTCAAGATTTTTTAGTTTTTTGATTAAACAGTTAGCAAAATTATTAAGAGGCAAAACTACTACATGTGAAAAGCAAAACTTCTAATATACTATTTTATATTTTCCAAGCCCTGGTGGCACAGTGGTTAAGTGCTCAACTGCTAACGGAAAGGTCGACAATTCAGCCTCTCTGGGGGAGAAAAGACCTGGTGCTCTGCTCCCATAAAGATTTACAGCCTTGGAAACCCTATGCGGAAGTTTTACTCTGTCCTATAGGGTCGCTATGAGTTGTGATCAACTTGATGGCAATGAGTTATTTTTATATTTAAAAATATATATTGTTTTTACTACGTGAATAAAGATTTTAAAAAACTGCTTCACAAAATATCAGTGAGGAGGCAGATAGCAATAGAAAAATTTAAATATTAAATACATTAGGGAAAAAAAGAATATTTAAGAGAGATTTAATTCACTTTTAAAATATAATTATTTTATTTAACTATTAGTAAATAAACTCAAACGTAATTACTAGGTTTGAGGAATGTAAGATACTGAGGAACTATCTCTGTATCCAAATCAAACGCTATCTTCATTCAACAAAACATTCCATAACTTTTAATATAAATCACAAGTGTAATGGACACATGGCATCCTCGGATTTGGTATTATTGTTGTTCTGACATAGTGAATACGGTCTAAGTCCTCTGTATCCAAAATTTTAGAACAAGTTTTTGTATTATATTGTGAATCTCAAAGCCAGCAATTCACATATATACACTGCAAAATGAAAACCTGTACAAAATAATTTCCAATAGAATGTCTGTATTTCATGAATACCCATAAAAATTGCATCAAAATTACATTTTTGAGGTCTATTTAGCTCTTGAAAATGTTTCTGAATAGATTTTGAATAAATGTTTTTTGAAAAATATTACTTTTTTTCTAATACTACATGGCCACTGTAAAAGAAATAAATATGGAAAGCAAAGTTTACCCTTAACAACCCCAGAGGTAACCATTATTAAATCTCTTTCCAGATATTTTTACTGATTATGTAAACATATATGGTTTAAGATAAATGGGATTTTAGATTATACTATTTTCTTTAGTGTTGTTTTTTCTTTATCTTTTTAAAAAAATATATTTGATATATACATAAGGATATATGTAACATATCTGTAAATTATAAAGCACAATGATAAATGAACTCCTCTGTACTCATTTTCTTATCCTATTCCACTGTCCTCCAAAGAAAGAACTATCCTCAATTTTATCTAACATTTCCTTTTATTGTAAAAATTATTTTATCAAATACACATTTATGCCTAAACAATATGCTGTTAGTTTTGGTTATTTTTGAGTTTTATAAAAATAGTATCACACCTGATGCAATCTTCTGGGATTTGCTTTTATCACTCAATATTATTTTTCTAAAATATATCTATTTTGTTTTACATTCTCCGCTGAACAAAAATTCTGTTGTGTGAATATTTCACAATTTATTATTATTAACACATCTTATCCAACATTTTTTCTTGTGAGTATAAAATGGTATCTCATCGTGATCTTACCTAGCAATTGTTTAATTTTTAATGAGGTTGTGCATTTTTTCATGTGTGTATTGGTCACACTTATTTCCTCCTTAGTGAAATGCCTGTTGACGTCTTCTGCTCAACTGGATTGTTTATCTTATTATCGATTGTAGATTTTATATGTCCTGGACATGATTCCATTATCAGTTACATGTGTCACAAATATTATCTCCAGTTTGTGGTTTATCTTTTCACTTTTTATATGTGATTTTTGATGAATAGAAGTTCTTAATTTTAGGATAATAAAATTTATCTATCTGTTACTTTATGGGTATCATATTTAGTTATAAAAATCTCTCTTCCCCCAAGTCACAACAATATTCTCCTACATTTTCATTTTAAATTTTGCTTAACACAGTGAAGAATTTTTCCATCAGTAATTATTTTTGTGTATGGTGTAAAGCAGGGATCCAATTTCTTTTCTTTTTTCAATATGGATAACCAATTGTCCTAGTACATTTATTGAACAGACCCTTCATCTCCATTGAACTACAATGCCTCTTATGTCAAATATCAAAATTAAGTATGTGGGTAAGGGTGTTACTGGCCTTTTAATCTGTTCATTCGTCTAAGCTGTCTCTCTCAATCTCTGCTTTTACCACATTGTTTTAATTATAGCTTGATAATTAAGTGTTGATATCTGTCTAGCAAGTCTCTACCACCTTTCAGCTAAACTCTAATTCTAAAATTAAATTATTTAGGGTTTCTCTTTAGACAATCATATTATCTGAAAATAAAGACAGTTTTGATACTTCCTTTTCAATCCTAACATCTTTTATTTATTTTACTTGTTCTTATTGTATTCACCAGAATCTCTCGGAAAATGACTAATAGAAGCTGGGATGGTGGATCTCCTTATTTTATTCCAGTTTTTAAAGAAGATTCTTCAAATGCTTCTGTATTTCTCTATTAAAATGATCCTAGTATAGAATTTTTTTGTAGCTATGTTACTATTTCTAGATGGTTAAAAGGTTTTGAGAGAATAGATGCTGAATTATATACACACCTTTTCTGCATTTACAGAGATGATTTTGTGATTCTTCTTTCATACAATTAATGTAGTAAATGATACAGACTTTTTAATATGTTGTATGGTTGTGATAAACAGTTTAAAGAATGCATTACCTTTTTGAAGCACTGATGAATTTAATTTGATATTTTGTTTAGGATGTTTGCATCTCTGTTCCTGAGAGAACCTAGCCTATATTTTCCTTTCTTCCACTGTTTTCACCTGGTTTTGGTATCAAGGTTTTAAAGCCTCTTAGAATGAGTTTTGCTTCCTATTCTGTTCTCTGAAGTACTTTGTATAAAACTGAAATTAGACCCTTAAAAACTGGCTAGATTCCACATGCAAAACCATCTGGGCCTGGTGCTTGTTATTGTTGTGGAACTATTTTAGAATATTGGCATAATGTTATTCAAGGTATTGTTTCATTACTTAAAAAGATCTCTTCTGTATCTGTAACTATGAACTCTTTTATTTTCGTGCCTTTTCTTTCATTTTTATGGACTGATTTCACCACAAGTTTTTCTATTTTACTAGGTGTTTCAAAGAACACCTTTTGGCATTTTTGAACTTCTCGTTTTTATGTTTGTTTTCTATTTTATTAATTTCCACTTTTATGTTATTTATAGTTGTTCTATTATTTCTTAAATCACAGTTATAAAAGCTGTAATCTTTTTGAGTTTTTATCTATTGATCAATGGTTCTGTTGACTCTTTACTGTGCTTGTCGAGTTTTGGGAGTACATTCATTGCTTGATCTTAATAATCTGTTGGATTTCTGCTGATCTAAATTGGGGAAATTTTCCTTTGGAAAAAATATACTTCTGCCTCTACCTCTGATCAGAGGGGCACCACGGACTGATTCCACTTCAGCCTTCTTCAAGGGTCTCAGCATCAAAACCAAACCCAACCCATTGCTGTCGAGTCGATTCTGACTCATAGCGACCCCACAGGACAGAGGAGAACTGCCCCACAGGGTTTCCAAGGAGTGCATGGTGGATTTGAACAGCCGATGTTTTGGTTAGCAGCCGTAGTTCTTAACCACTACATCACCAGGGTTTCAAGGGTCTGAGAGTCTCTGGGAATTCCCTGCTGAAATTCACACACTGCTGCTTGCCCAATGATAAGTGTCCCAACAACAGAGCTGCTACAGGCATCTGTCCTCAGGGCATCCCCCTTTCCCAACTCCTGACTTCCCACAGTTTTGGCTCCTGCTCCCTGGCGCTCTGACCTTCAACTCATGATATTTTTAGGGAGTAGATTTTGAAGGCTCATAGTGCCTATCCTTTTTCGCGGTATCCCTTATAGGGTATGTCCTTTTTCTAAGTTTTTGAAAGTGGGAAAGTCTCTCAAAGTACCAAATCAACCATTATGCCAGGTCATACGCTATTTGTAAGCTGCTCAACTTATAAATGATCTCTTAAATGGATGTCTTTTAAGTCATTACGTTGAAATTTTGAGACATATTGCCAGACTGCTGTACAGAAAGTGCACCAATTTATAATCCAAACGGTGCTCTTTTCTCCAAAATCTTGCCAAACCCAGGCAATCTCAGTTTTAAATAGTTAACTATCTTATGTGCAAAAAGCAATATATTATTTTTAAATCTACATTTCTTACTAGTTATACTTAGTACAGATTTAAAAGCAACTTGCTTTTTGCCCCTGCAAACTATCTATGTAACCTTTGCCTACTACTCTATATTGGTAGCCATATTCTTCTTGGTGAATTGTTAAAAAACTTTATATATTGAAAATATTAACCCTTTGGCAGTCATGTCTACTGCAAATATTAATTTTTAAATTTGACATTTGTAATTTAATTTTCCTTAGCTGCCATTTCCCATTAAGAGGCTTTAAATGTTTATATAAGTAGTCCTATTTTCTGGGTTTCATGTCTCACCTAGAAAGGTTTCTTTTATCTAGAGATTATAAAAATAAACTCTTAATTTTTTACTCATACATTTATAGTTATTAACATTTAAATACTTAATTTATCTATAGTTTAATTTTGTGTATTATGATCAATCTTTTCCATCAAATGAGTACTTAATTTTCTCAACACCTTTTATTGACTGATCCTTCTCTCCTCCAATGCTCTGAAATGCCACATTTCTAACATGTTAAATTCCAATTTTACACATACATATGTTTAATGAAAGATCATTGGTTGCATTTATCTCCTACTTCATTTTCCTATAATGTATTAAAGTATTTTAATTACTGTGCCTTATACATTTACTTCTGGTAGAGTAAGGCCCCCCATTGTTTTATTTTTTTAAAACAATCTCTAGCTATTTTTATACATTTCTTGTTTTTAAATGACATTTAGAATCAACTTGGAATGTTCCCCCAAAAATGTCTACTGAGAATTATATTAAATTTATCAATATAAGGAAAATTAACAATTTCAAAAGAATATTTGTAGCTAAGAACATGGTATGACTCCTTCCTTATTCATTCAAGTTATATTTTATGCCCTTCAATAAAAGTTTTCTTTATTTAGATCAAGCAAATCCTTAAGTCTTATACTTTTAGGTATAATTGTCTTTTGTTCTGCAGTTGCAAATGAGGTATTTCTCTTATTACATTTTCTGGTGAGTTGTTACTAAAATAATATAAGAATATAGGTTTTTATAAAATAAAATACTCTTGTACTCAGATACCTTGATGATCTCTTTTGGATTCTAATACTTTCTCAACTGACGATCTTTAGTTTTCTAGGTGAACAATTATATATGTATGTGTGTGTGTGTGTGTATATATATATTTATAGATATTATCTATTATCTATATAAAGATAATAGGGTTTCTTCCTTTCTAATATTCAAACTTCTTATTTCTTTTTCTTTACTGGGCTGGCTAGAATTTCTTGGACAAGTAATAGTGGTGACACTCACTATCTTTTTCTTGTTCCCAAATGTAGTTAAGACTCATACAGTCTTTCAGTTTTCTTGTATCTGTTGGTTTTTATGACGAATACTTTTTATCATGCTTAAGTAATTTCTTTAATTCTAGTTTACTATGTATTTTATTTTAACCAGAAAAAAGATACTGAATTTTATGTCTTTTGGGCATATACCAGGATGATCGTATGATTTTTTTCCAATTAACTTAATAATGATACCAATGGAATTAATGATCATCTAAAATTGACTGTCCATCAAAATTTTTTTTATTTTTTATTGTACTTTAGGTGAAGGTTTACAGAACGAATAGTTTCTCATTAAACAGTCAGTACACATGTTGTTTTATAACATTGGTTAACAACCCCACAACATATCAACCCTCTAACTTCTCAGCCTCTTTTTTTTTTGGTGAAAATACACATAGCCAAAGATACACCATTTCAAAAATTTCTACATGCACAATTCAGTGACATCAATTACCGTCTTCCGGACTGTCCATCAATTTTAAAATAAACCCTACTTTAGAAAGGTATATACATCTTTAAATGTATTACTGTATCAGGTTTGTGTATATTATTTTCATATTTCTACATCTATCTTCACATATGATTATGTCTACAGTCTCTATGATGTTACCGTTATTCCATTTTGGTATCTAAGTTTGCTTTCTTTATAGACGAGTTGGGATGTTTTCTTCATCCTGTCTGTGTTAAGATACAGTTTAAGCAACAGAGGAATAACACAGGCATTACCTAGTATTTAAGTTCTGATAAAACTCACTCATAATACCTCATGCTTCCTTCTTTCTACTCTCTCACTCTTTCTTTCCCTAAAATTCGGAAATAGCTAGTTTATCAATTGACAGATGGTGGGAATCAAGGTAGTTCTCTATTAACATCTTTTCACTTTAATTTGAAGACAAATAAGCCTGGTCCATCATTTCGGGCTATTATAGTGACATATGTATTTCCTACATGCATTCTAAAGTTTATTTTGATTCAAAATTATGGATTATTTATTTAGTACAAAGAGTTGAGATGAGGCTGAATATACATGTACAGCACAAAATCACAATCATGTCCCCGTATTTTAACTTCAACAAGGCAAGTTTTTTTTTCTTTAATGAAAATCACTCCTCAGCAAAGGAGCTGCCTTATAAAGACTCCCATATCACATTGCATTCTCTTTATTTTATTTTTAATAAAAAGTACCGTTTGATGAAGGCCCATTATCCTAAAAGACCTCTCTGTTGATACTAGTTTTAGATGCTTATAAAGAATCCCTGTCAGAAATGATTAATAAAAAGCAATATGGTATAAGGTTATATTGTGAATATCAGGATGATGTACTTATAGGATGAAATAAAAAAAAGGAACTGTACTGTTGTTAGGCAAATGGGTACTTGAGGTTTGGAATACAATTTCTAGCAAAACCTTAAAATACAAAATTTTAAAATGCTACATCTTAATAACTAAGAATTAAGGATGATACGCCATGGAAAAGTTTTAGATAAATTAAAAAGAGTGTAGAATTTGAATACAATCTTTTAAAAAGTTCCATGAAAAAATTTAACTTTCCTAATAATATATTGTTTTGTTTGTGGTTTTAAATTTGTATTTTAAATTAGCGACTTGAGTATTTTACTATTTTACCTAAATCTCTAAAAGGAGACATATAGTATTTAAGATGGGCAATTCCCCCTCTTTTGGATCTTCTCATTGGAAAAATAGTGGTATCACATTATATTTAATGTTATCTCCCATTCAGGCATCTACGGTAATAAATTGGAGAAAAAGGGAAAGGCATATCGTATTCCTCTCATTTTTCCATGATTCATGAAAGGAATCAGAAAGGCAAGCGAGCTTAGAGAGAGGCTTGAGGTTTGGACTGATGACTGAAGAGTATTAAAAGGTACCACTAACGGTATTTAGCCATTCCTATAATGACTGACTATTTGGACTATAATGATTTTCAACTACAGGTTGGTAGGTTACATAGTCCTTTGAATTTAACAGGTATCTGGATTATGGATCTTAATCTTTGTCCCAGTTAATTTCATTTTAATTATTTCTCACGTATTTAAGACTAGAAAAGTCTGAACATTTTCTTCAGTACAAGATGATCCAAAAATACTTAAAAAAAAATTTTAAGTATCTATTTTGCAACTTCGTTTGGGGATAATCTGAAATTAGTTATGATGAGATATGACACAAAAACTAAGAGGCAAAAAAGAAAAAGTTTCTAGAGAATTGCCATGCTTTTAATTTTCTCATGGACTCATGGGAGGCAAAAACACAATGACTAAACCAAACAAAAAAACCTGACACAAAAAAGTAGAAGCAAATGCAAAGTAGCTTCATGATTTTTTTTCCCCTCTAGCATAGGATTTTCATCTCTGAATCTATGTTGTAGACTAATGGGTATATTTTATTATGTATAAATAAATAAAATCAGAAAAGAAATCCATGCTTCTTCCTAAAACTTAAATAATGCAGATGTACTTTACTCCGTTGCTATTATAATGATCCATATTCTTTTGAAATTTTCAAAACAAATTAGTATAAAGATAACCCTTTACATGATTTAAAAGAGACTACAATAAATGCACTAAGTAAAAGCATAAAATTTAGAAATTACAAACATTTGGACCAAGTACAGATGCTCCCAATGTTTAAACAAACAAACCAACAACAAAAAAACAAGTTTGAGAATATGCTTCTGGTTCTTAATTTGTGGAGGAAGAACCTTGGTTATCTCAGAGCAATCAAAAAGTATCCTCTAGTTAATGTAAGAAGCACTGATTATACAATAAATAAATAACAATTTCCATTTATGGATACTGTATTTTTCATGAATATAGATATTACCATTAATAAAATACTAATTTATCTGAAAAACTTACAGAATTGACAGTAATAAAAAAAAAAAAAAAAAA